>NC_137795.1:71613393-72213393 GCF_963383645.1 Muscardinus avellanarius
GCCAAGCATGCCACTGGAGATATCCAGTGGTCATTGAATAATTCTGTATCAGAATTATTCAAGGTAACAATATAATTTTTAATTTTTATTTTGGACGAGTTTTGACATATGGAGAAAAAGGAGCTCAAATGAATGAATCAAGAGACAATGCCAATAAAAATGTCACTGAACATTACCAAACACAGAAATGCAAAGTCTATAACAAGAAATAAGTACATATGACAATAATTCCACTTTGTCAACAGCCTATTATTCATCACTGGTAATATTGCACATTATGTGTCCCTTTGGGAGTCTACATTTAGTCTAATAATTTGATGACATGTTTTAACCATGTACCTTGATAGAAAGCTCTTCCCATTTATTTGTACATTTAAGAAACTCTCTTCAACTTATACAAAAGCAAACTTTTTTTGCTCAGTGGAAAATTCCTGTTTTGAAAAACCTTGGTTTAAACAGCAAAAGTACTGACACTTTCTTTCTACAAAAATAGTATTGATACCCGGGGCAGTATATGTTATGCAAAGTATTCACTTTACCAGATGAAATGAGAATCCTCATTTTAATATAGTTTCCAGAGGCTTAGACCATGGTTTGAATTGTAATCACCTTCAGGGGGAAATTTAAAGATCAAAAAATGTCCATTTGCTTCCTGAACCCAATTCTAACATTTTCTCTGCAGGAAACTGACTTTGATTTCTTTCCCAAAATATTTAAGTTTCGGTGTATTGCTTAGAAATTCCGAGGAATGTATGATAATATAAAAATTTCAAAATCATGCATTTTCATTTAAAGAATAGTGTATAGATAGGCAAACTTATCGTTCTTGTGAGTTAATGAATAATTGTAACTCATATTTTCTTTAAAATTCTTCTTATAATGTCTTAATGAAAAACATGCTTTCAAATGATGTGGTTATTTATACAATATGTAAGGCTGAGAAATTATGGGGTTTGTTGGCTTCAGTGATTTTGGTACTGTTTTACTCTTATTTAAGAAATGCACCTGTGAGCCCCAAATATTAAATTTCCACAAAGATCATCTCATATATGCCTCAATAGAGAAAATATTCATATTTGTGTATCTGATGCTACTATATGTATAATAATGGTGCCTATAAGCCGTTTGATAGAAAAGTTATTTTCTCTAAATCTAATTCTTATTCCATTACTGAATAAACTCTATCTCTAACAAAAACTGTGATAGAGGTAATAGGATGATGGAAATTAAATAAATCCTTCTTGAAAAACATTACTTTTCTTGATTAAACATGTCTTGCTTCTCCATTTATCTTAGCCTGCTTGGTCTTTGCTGGGTTAATCTTTTCTTTTTTAAATCCTTCAGTTGTTTGTCTAATCCAATATAAAAAAAAAGTCTAGATGTAAGATACTAGGAGCAATATATGATTCATTTATACTTTTTTCATTCTGAGCTCTGCCAAAATATTTTGGTTTTAAAATAATTTTTGCATTATTAACAAAATGATTACATTATTAAAATTTGCTTTTATATTCTAAACCATTTAAGTTTTAAAACCATATATATCAGTATTGTATTGAATGTCACTTATATAGTCATTTATTGGTAGTATAGTGAGAAAATTATTATGCAGTATAAAATAATGATGAATTAAACTGGTAATAAAATAAATAATTATGTCCTGGTTTAAATTGTGCAATAAATAGGCAATAGTATAAGGAAACAAGCAAATTAATATTATAATGATAAGCCGGGCATGGTGGGGCACGCTTGTAATCCCAGCGCTTGGGAGGCTGAGACAGGAGGATCATACAGGTTCAAAGCCAGCCTCAGCTGCTTAAGCTCTCAGTGACTTAGTGAGACCCTGTTTTAAAATAAAATGTAAAATAGGTTTGAGAGTGTAGCCCAGAGGTAGAAGGGTTTCCAGGAACCCCAGTACCACCAATATATATATATATGTATATATATATACATATATATATATATTAAAGATAAAATTATCAGTGGGAAATCTAAAAATAATTAGGTTTATTTACAGTAACTTATGCCCACAAGATATAATAAAATGTGGAAAATTGTTTATATGGATGCAAAAGTGTTTTTGCACACTTTAGGTTATTGAAAAAAATTTCTCAGATATCAAAGTGATATAATAAGACTCCAAAATTTTCAACATGAGAATATTTATAAGTAAAGGGTTAAATAATCATAGACAGTTGACATTCTGAGGTTTATTGTATTACTTGTATTATATAAGGCTTATTTCTAAAATAAGGAGCTCAAATAAAGACAAGAGAGAAACCAATGAAAAAAGAATCTTGGGATTTTGTATGCATTTGTAAATCAGGAGTGCCTGTTTGACTCATCTAAAATAGCATGTGGTTTTCTTTACTGACCCAATAATATGATAGTAAATCAGAAAGTCAAGGATACAAGTTCTTTCTCTGGTGTTATTTGCTAGCCTTGATACTTGGAGAAAACAGTACATGAAGAAAGGAATGCCTGGATGGCCCAGACATCCCCCCACCCCCAGGCAGCATGCTGCTTAAGGTTGCCTCTGCCCTCACTCTCACCAGAAGGGTTAGGCCTATAGGAGCAAAGTCAGGAAGTTGCCAAAAACTCAATTTAAATTTCCCATTCTAAAAAAAGTGACAAATATTTTAAGGAACATATTTTCTACCTATTAAAATACTGAGTTAAAAAAAGTTAAAAGTGAATAACTAGAAAAATATCTCTAATATCAGAAAATAAAACAAAAAGATATATTTTATAACTAATGAATTTTTAAATAGTTTACAACCATTTGGTAATCATTTAAATGAGAAAAGTCGATATACTTTAAATGCAGTATCTAGGATTGAAATTTTATCTTATTAAAAGACAAAATATAAACAAAGCAAGGCATAGAGCTAGGTAAAATCATGGTATATTTGATAATTAGCTATAAGCTAGTCATCCTCATGTGTTAAGTTCACTCATGTTAATAATCTCTGGAGCATTATGGAGAATGATTAAGGAAGGAAAAGATAAGAATCTGGAGCATTTATTAGGAATATAGATCAGAGAAGTGGTAGGGGAAATATAGAGCAAAACTATAATGAATTAAGAAATTCAAACAATATTTTAGAAATGGAATGATGAAATGGTGGTAATAGAAATGGGGTAAGTAAGCAAAATAGATACAGAATGAAGACTCCAAAAGTTACCAGTATGAATACTGGATCAATAGTGATGCTACCAACTAATTCAGAAATAAATCTCTAAGATGAGTAAGGCTTTGTTTTGAAAGGAAGATAAGAAAGATTACATTTTAGGCCAACTCACTTAGGAAACCTACTTTTCAGAAATGAAAGATACTGAATCATCAACATTAGAATGAAGACCGGAGGAACTGAAATCACTAAGTAGAGATTATTGAAAGACACTACAGAGAGAAAAACACAAAGAAAGTTTAGTGGATGTGATATAAGCAGAAAAATGGTTCAAGAAGAAAGGATATTCAACAATACCACATGACACTAAAAAAGTACATGAGATGAAGTCTGGGAGAGAACTATGAGGTTCTTCAGTTTGACAGTTGCTGTTAAAGTTTCAGCCAGGTATGATGGTAAGCTTAGACAAGAAATTGCCTTTCTTTCCTTCTTTCTTTCTTTCCTTCTTTCTTTCTTTCCTTTGTTCCTTCCTTCCTTCTTTCTTCTTTCCTTCTTTCTTTTTGACTGCCTGACTTCTTTCCTTCCTTCCATTTTTTTCTTTTCCTTTCATCCTTCCTTTTCTCTTTATTTTTTCCTCTTTCTCTCTTTCTATTTTCTTTGTATTTTTGCTACTAGCAATTGAACCAAGGAGTTTTGTACCTTTGTGCTACATTCTCTCCTAGCTCTGTTTTATTTGTTATTTTGAATTCAGGTCTAAGTTGCTGAGGACATCACAAAGTTGCTGAGGCTGGCCTCAAACTTGGAATCTGTCTCAGCTTCCCAAGTACTGAGATTACAGGCATGTGCCACCATGGCCTGGCTTTCAAGAATCTTTTAAAAAATTATTTTCAGTTAGTTGGAGATACTCTAAGGTTATTGTAAATCAAGAAGTAAATTGATGTCAGAAGACTTAAGACTTGTCAAAAGATTATGAAAATGGATTTTTCCATGCAGTAGGAAGAAATGGGAAAGAAATAGAAGCCTTTGGGATAGTCGGAATAAAAAAAAAGCAGAATTTTTTGGTTGTTTTTTGGTTATTTATGGGTTTTTCTTTTCTTTGTTGTCTTTTATTCAAACTGGTAACATATCAACAGAGGAAATTGAAGATTTAACAACAAAAGTAATTATAATAGTAGCAGTGGTCAGTATTAGGAAGGAAAAACTGGGGCAAAATAGAACTGAAAAGGTTCTAATTTTATAAAAAATGTCAATAAAGGCTACATGAATAATAAGTTATTCACCTTAGTAATAAGTTATTAAGGAAAGGGCGCTTTTTCTGAGACCTATCCTCACAGGCCACAGGTACTCCCTATAGACTCCCCTTCTTTGAATCCTATGAGGAAATCTTCCTAATGCAAAGAAAAGCATTAACAAACTCTCATATGTAGCACATCTAAGTTATGCTTTGAAAGACAGTGATAAGCAAGAGAAAGTTTAATTTGCCTTCTAGAACGTCTTACTGTGGATGATTTGAGAGACATAAAGCCTCTTTAAAGAGTATCTTATGGTTCCATCCTTCCATATAGCAGAGAGAGGATGGAAAAGGATTCAATAATACTAGGGAAGAGCAAGAGATCTGAGTGTGAAGCAAACCTATGGATATTAAGCGAATATGAACAGAGAGTCCATATTACTGAGATGGGTTCTATGAGATCACTGAGGACTTGATTAAGGAAGGAAGGATGCACAAGGATTCTGTGTGCATCACTAGTATGCTAAAATACTCAACTTTCTCACTTTCTGAGACATCACAGGCACACATAATAGATTACTTACACATTTAATTGAATTTCATATAGTTAATTGATTTTTAATTTTATAATAGTGCATGTTCTTTGTGACAGGCAGCATGCCATGCTGAGGTCATAATAGCAAATAAGAAGACTTGGTCTCATCCCTCATGGCATTTACAGACAAGATATGGAAGATACTCAGTTTAGAGTCCCTTCTCCTTTTTCTCATATTTTATATGAATATTAGTTTGCCTCTTGAAGCATCTTTTACATCCTGTCTTATAACTATGTGTGTACATGCCTGGCCTCACTTAACAGATTAGGAGCTCCCTGAGGGCAAAGATGGCTTCTTCTCTCACACAATTACTAACAGATTGAACGCAGAAGAGACGATTTAGTGGGGGTCCCATTTGAAGTCCAGAGATGAGCATTTTAAGCCCATAGCATGTTTGGTCCAATCTGCTCAGCTCTATACAAAATTGTGGAAAAGGTTCTTTGCCTGAAGGAAGTATCCCCTCTTACTTTATATCTTCAAAGAAACATGTTTAATGATCAAAGACATATCTGTTCCACTTACTTTGGGAACAACATCACATTGAAGTTAGAGCTTTAAAAATGATGGGGTAAAGTTAATCTTTGAACCACTGCTTCTACATTTCTGGGAATGAATATTCAAAGAAAATTCTTCCAGAGAGCATTTGAACTTTCTGAAACTCTGTGATTCTATAAGCAGACATAATATTAGGGAGTAATGCAGGCAATGAAGCTGAGTTGAATGTTGAAAAGGGCTATGGATGAAATGAACACAGTTACTTATTAGCCATATGAATTTATAATCACATAAATTTGAATGGGTAAATTAACTTTGCTTGGTCTCAATTTTATCTTTGAAATAGGAATATTAATACCTTGCAATAAGGTAGTATATACATAACATACACTGTAACACAAAGTTATCATAAATGATACTGAATATTTTTTTATTCCAGTGGCAGTTGTGGCAAATATTTGAATACACATTTAAATTTACGACAAATTAGGTGATAAAGCTTCTCTGAAAATCCAGTACCTTTAAA
The DNA here is from genome assembly GCF_963383645.1 of Muscardinus avellanarius. Lineage (NCBI taxonomy): Eukaryota > Metazoa > Chordata > Mammalia > Rodentia > Gliridae > Muscardinus > Muscardinus avellanarius. The sequence continues at coordinate 71,619,373 of NC_137795.1, forward strand.
AAGTTGTGAAAGTAAGTTATAAACATAACAAAGAACCACACATTATAATGGGATAATAATTAGATACAGTTAAAACATTGTTTTAACTGGGAAAAATATAGAGGCCAGAATGTTTAAGAGAGACTGTTAAAACTTATTATTATGGATGTTTTGCTAACTTTTAAATTGAGCTAAATAGAAAAGTCTGAAAAATAAAACATTCAAATTTAAAATATAAATTTGAGAAAATGAACCAAAATGTCACTACCTCTATGAAAGAAATTATTCCATGGAGAATTCTGATAAAGTACTAATCATATAACCTCTTGCAAGTTCCTCTCGAAAGAAATCAGAACAAGTTGCATACTAATTTGTATTCCCTCTGACTCACCATAAAATCAATCAAACCATGTTTCTGGCTAGAGTCATGGCTTTCCCAGCAAAGAGAGACAAATGAATTCCACCGTAGCAAGTGGGAAGTATCAATGTTTACCATTAAAAGGTACAGAATTGGTATCTGTAAGACCAGACATGTATTTTCTCAAACATTGCAAAATGAATATGCCAGTAGGTTACAAACACACACTCACACACATATACACACACATGCATATTCACACTCAGCCCTTAGGGCAATTTCTAACCCGAGGACACTCAGGATGCTTCTGGTCATAATAAATTAAGCACTTTTTCCATCCCCTTTTAGACAAAAACTACTTGAAAATAAACATCGTGTCATAATATTATTTTCACTATTAAGGGCTCACTCTCTGGTATAGCTCAAGAAAAGAGAAAATTGATTTTCGAGTCTTAATTATGTGCTGGACACTGAACTTGGAATTTTAAATAAAATGCTGTCGTTAAATATGATTGACCTCAATATGTTCAAAATGATGTAAGTCTCTTTGAGATGTGATCAAAGATTAGGCAGTGTCATTCTTGCTCTACCCGAACCCAGGAAAAAGCTTCTTCATAGTGTATAAGGATTTACACATTCATTTCCATAAACAGCAATTAATAGCATAATTTCATCTTTTCCAAAATAAAGTCTGAACCACACACCAACTGATGAGTGAAAATGTTCATACTAATTAAAGGATATTTTGTTTTAAGTTGCAAATTAGGTCATTTAGCGTAAGGAAATATCTAAGAAATAAATCTCCTTAAAATAATGAATCTAGCTGGGCGTGGTGGCGCACGCTTGTAATCCCCGCACTTGGGAGGCAGAGACAGAAATCACACAGGTTCGAAGCCAGCCTTACTGGTTTAAGAGACCCTGTTTCCAAATTTAAAAAGTATAAAAATAGGTCTGGGAGTGTAGCTCGGAGGTAGAAGGGCTTCCAGGAATCTCAGTACCACCAAAAAAAAAAAAAAAAAAAAAAAAAAAAAAAATCTATCTGTGTCGTCATGACAGCTTCAGAATTCTCTTTTCCTTTCTAACTCACGTTATAAGTGATTATAAAAAAGTAACTGATACAGTCCTTCTGAATAATAAGAAAATAAAATTGAAGTTAGAACCTTATATACGCAGGAAAAATGTAACATAAGCCACACGTAAAAATGCAATATTCTTGCTTCTTCTCCTCCAAATAATCATTAAAGAATGTTCCCTTTGCAGAAGATGCTCTAAAGTATGTCCTCACATATTTGCAAATATATGAGAAACATTTTTTAAAGGTGTAAAAAAAAGTCTTTGTTATCTTAGCCCCTGGTCTCAGAAGATGAGAAAGTGGTTTCACTTTAGCTCAGCAATTGACTCAGATATGATATAAGCTGAGATTGGAAGGACAAAATTGACACGGGGATAGGGCAAGTTAAATGCAGGATTCTGAGCTGTGCTCCAATTGAGCACCAATGGAGAGACTAAAGCGCCTCTCTTTACTGAAGCAGCAGTTTGAAGTACTCTTGTGTAGTATAATAGAATAATTGACCCAATTAGGGCCTCATTCATCAGAAATTAGATTTCTGCAGGTGCCAAGCACAAAGGCTTTTAAGGGCCTTCTCAGCTTCTCACCAGCAACATTGGGAAACTGCAGACATAACAAAACTGCAAAATCTGCAACTTAATATCTTTTCTCAAGGTATGTGCTAAAACTCTAATTTTAAAGACAGATGAAAGAGGCACTCTTTAGGGTCTGTTTTCTTGCCAGGATAGCCTTTTTCCTGTAAGCCTATGGCTGGCCATCCTCTTTAAAATAGCTTCAAAGAAACATGGTCAAAACAACAATGGAATCCTATGACTGAATATTCACCATTCACAGAGTATTCTTTCCCAAGATCTGTTCAATTTAGGTTCTCTCTTTTGAGATTAATATTGTATCCACCAATTAAATCCTAAATTCCAGAATAGTCTCTTCCAAGTTCATTAGATTCTCTTCTCCATTTGCAATTTAGATTACACAGTTAAAGATTTTTTTTTTTTTAGGTTGGTTCTGAGATTCTCAAAGAGAAACACGGCTGTTATCTCAAATATTTCTGGGGGCCTAGGATAAAAAAGAAGTAAAGGGTAACCCCTTCAATTAGCATTAAGGGATTATTGAGTGAATTTCAACCCTTTGGTTTTTCTAATAAAATGTTTCCTTTCACTGACATTATATACAAGAATTCTCTCTCTTGACATATTTATCATTCTTAAACACACATACAATCAGTCTATTTTTTATTTTTATGACACTTTTATTTTTTGAATTGTGTGTGAGTGTAAGTACACTAACATCTGTCTATCTTTTTAAATGCATGTCCCAGGGAATGTACAGTCTCATAGCTGAGTTCTTTATCCCTAATGCCTAGAAATGTGCAAAGTACATGTTAGATTCTCAGAATATTTTTTAATGAATGAATAAAATGAGTTTGTTTTCCTTAGGGAAAAAAATCCACGAGGTAAAGGGACACTAAGGGAACCAACTCCGTCCTGATTCAAAGGCTTAAAAATATGTATCAGCACCCATAACCAAGCAGTAGAGTGTAGAGTTTAGCTTCCAGTAAGACTTTCATTTTATTTGGTATGAAGTCCATCCCCAGGGCAAATAAGGTCATATGAGGGTGATGTAGTTCCAACTCTTACATGTATTTGTACCTTACAATAAACAACTCCTTTTCTTATAGTTTTCTTTTATAAGTCCAGAAAAAGTTTTATCTTATTGGCTTTGACTAGTTTAAATTATGTTATGTGCCCTCTCTGAACCAGTCACGATGAGCTGGAAGCTAGAACATGACATTGGCAAGATTTATCATACATCTTATCTCTGTATCCTGAGGTGATGTTGGCTTTACCAATTGCACAACAGCTAGGAGTGGGAAAATCAGGTTCCCTCAAAACAAAATTTGAGGTACTAATGCTGCAAGGAAAAGTAGTGGTTGAAAGAAAAAACAAAATTTCAAAATAGCCACAAAATTCAAATATTGAATATTTTTAAGTCCTGATCTTAATCAAACTCTTTGTTGGGGATGATAATGTTTGCATTTTCTTCTACTTTGATATTTTCTCTTTTGGGGCTTTGACCAACCTTTTATGACTCCACCATCTTTCTGATGGCTATATTTGTTTTACATCATTGGCTACTAATCATTCTTTTTGGCTACTAATTCATTGTTTTACATCATTGTTCTACCTAAAAGTTTAACTATACTCAGATATTTGTTCACCAGGCATTTTCTGTCACTTTATGCATGATTCTCACAGCGATTTAAATCATACCCCAAACATCAAAAAACCCTAAATTTCTAAATCCTTGTCTCCAGGTCAGAACTTTCTCCAGTGCTGTAGATGCTATATAGCAAACTGTCTACTAGACCTTGCCATAACTGAAATGAAACAAATCCTATGACTAACTATTCGTCCCCCTTTCTTCCTCCAGCACTATTTTAGTTAAACCCAATTTCTCCCATTATGTTGGTGACACAGAATTGGACTCAAAGCCAAAATCCTCTCTCAACTTCAGACTCCCCAGACTCCCCAGTCAATAAACAGATGCCAAATCCTGCCAATCTTAAATAGCTCCCCAGATGCATCCGTACTCTCCTTTCCATCCACACCATTATTTTCACTGTTTTAGATAAAGTCAACATTTTTTCCTGCTTAGACTTTTATGATAGTCTTGTACTGTTCTTAATTCTTTTTACTCCCAATTATCTTCCATATTTTTACCCAAAAAATTTTTGAAATGTAAATGTGATCATCTTCCGTCTATAGTTCTCATTGCATACTCTAAAAGGTATAAAATCCTTAGTAGGTCATACAAGACTGCTGGTTCTGTGGCCTAGCCTGCTCCCCAGCCTCATCTCTTGCTAATTCCTAAGGATGCTCTGTTATTCTCACATCTTCCTTTGTTCTTTAACTATTAATACCTTTCTACTTGCAATACCACTCTCTACACCTTCTGTTCATCCATTAGGAAATTCCTGCTGACTGTCAAGGCTTAGCTCCAAATATCTATAGATTTCTGGGACAGACTTTGGTACCTGGGAAGAAATGAGTAGTCAATTTGTTCTAGTCCATTATTATAAACTTTGTAGTGTCACTTATATTGTTAATTAAAATGTTTCTGTTTTATTTCTCATACTAATTTGACACATGTACATGATGTACATTCACAAACATATCAGAGTCGATCACTAAATCAAACATGAGAAGGAAGAAGAGAAAAAATAGGGTGGGAATAGGGGAAGGGCTAAATGAGTGATGTGTGCATGTATGCCTCTACCATCTTGTACTCCATTAAGATATATGACTACTATGCACCAATAAAAAATTTTAAAAAATTAAAAATAGATGTTATGTTTTTCTTAGATTTGTGTCCCACAATCTGACAGAGGCCATTTTATAAAAGATGTTCAGGTATTACTTTTTTTTCACAGATGAATACACTGACTATTTTAAGTCCATAGCTTAAATTCATTTAAACAATAGATAAACTAAAATACATTGTATAGCTAAATTTCAACAATTGAAAATTAATTTTATCCTTGTTGAACTAGAAATTTTAAATCTGGATCATTAGATAGTTGTATAAAAATAGTTTATGTATATGGAATTTTTCTGGAAGGAGGAGTTATATGCCTCATCAATCTCAAAAATGATCTATATCTATGGTGCTTAAGAAATATTATAGATTTTATTTTTCCTACAAAAAGATACAATGTGGATCTGATGGTTCTCTGTGCTGTATCACTTACATTGATCTATATTCTATTTTTATTTTTATTTTGAATCTCTTTTTATAGGTTCACACGGTAATTCTTTGGAAAAAATAAAGCAATCAGTTAACATTACATTTAATATAATAAATGGCATAATATAGAAATAAATAAAATTATAGCCAGGATATATTTTACATGTATAAGATAGGTGACATTACAATCACACTTATAATTTCTATACATTTTGTAATATTTAGAAATAAAGTAGTTTGAGGTAGCAACAAACAAGAAGACTCTGATTTTAGAGATCACACTTTGAGTCTAAAATCCTACCTTTACTAACCAAGGAGGTAAAAGACAACTTAAGTGAAAACTATAGAATACTGAAGAAATATGTTGAGGAAAACCTCAGAAGTTGGAAAAACCTATCGTGTTCTTGGATAAGCATAATAAATACATAAAATGGCCATACTATCAAAAGAAATTTATAGATTTAATACAATCTCTATAAAGTATCGATATCATTTTTCACAGAACTAGAAAAAAATGATCCTAAAATTGATATGGAAGAACAAAAGACTGAGAATAGCCAAAGAAATTCTGAGCAATGTTGGAAGCATCACAATACCAAATTTCAGATCATAGTACAGGCAGTAGTAATAAAAATGCTTGATATGAGTATACATACAGACTCATAAGCCAATAGAAGAGAAGAAAAGACACAGAGAAAAATCTACAAACTTATAGCCAACTGAGTCTCTTTTTTTTGTGGTATTGGGGTTCCTGGAAACCCTTCTACCTACGGGCTACACTCCAAGACCTATTTTATACTTTTTTTTTGTTGAAACAGGGTCTCCTAAGCCAGCGCAGCTCGCTTTGAACCTGCGAGATCCTCCTGTCTCCACTTCCCAAGCGTGGGGATTACAAGCGTGTGCCACAATGCCCAGCTTGCCAACTAGGTCTTGATAAAAGTGCCAAAAATATACATTGGAGTAAAGATAGCCTTTTCAATACATGATATTAGAAAAACTGGATATCCTTAGATAGAAGAGTGAAATTAGATTCATATCTCACACTGCACAGTCAACTAAAAGTGAATCAAACACCTAGAAGCTACACCAGAAACTTAGAAATTACAAGAAGAAAACTTAGGATCAAATCTCCATCTTATGGATACCAGCAGACATGTCCTCAATACTATCCTTAAAGCTCAAAAAATAAAACCAGAAATCAATAAATGAGATGACATCAAGTTAAAAAGCTTCCACACAGCAAAGTAGATAGTTAAGAATGTAAATCGAGGGCATAAAGAATGGAAGTACATTTTTCAAACTATTTCTTTGATAGAGGACTAATATCTAGAATGCATAACGAACTCAAAGAACAACAATAAAAATCAAACAACCCAATTAAAATGGAAAATTGAGCTAAATAGACACTACTATAAGAATAAGTATGAATGGCTGACAAATATATAAAAGATGTTCAGCATCATTAGCAATCAGAGAAGTGCAAATCAAAACTATACCCATCTAACTCCAGTAGAATGGCAATTATCAAGTATGTAAATGATAATAAATTCTAGTGGGCATGTGAGGAAACAAGAGCTAGTATATATTGCTGGTGAAATTTTAAATTATCACAACCACAGTAGAATTTAGTATAGAAATTTTCTTATAACAGACTAAGGATAGAACCACCATATGACCCATCTATACCATATCTCAGTATCTTTCCAAAAGAATTAAAGTTAAAATACTACAGTGATATATGCATGCCTATGTTTATAGAAGCTTAATTGAGTATAACCAAATTATGACAAGGGATGAATGAATTATGAAGTTATAGATTTTATACAATGGATTTTTTATTCAGCCATAAAGAACAAAATTACATCACTTATAGAAAAATAGATGGAACTTAGAACATTATGCAAAGTGAGATCAGCCAGTAAGGCAATGTAAGTAAGGAGGATAGGAGGAGGATATGATGTACATTTACAGACATATCAAAGTCGTTTGCTAAGCCAAAAGTGAGAAGGCGGGAGGGGTGAAGGAATGGGGTGGGAACTGGGGAAGGGCTAAATGAGTGATGTGTGCATGTTCGTCTCTACCATCTTGTACTCCATTAAGATATATGACCACAATGCACCAATAAAAATAAGCCATCAAATTAAATGAACAATAATCATAAATAAACTGAAGGACTGGTGATCAAAGAATTTGGTAAACATGAAATATATCTAAATATTTGTGTAGAAAAATAAAAATGTTAGCTGGATGTGGTGGCTCACAATTGTAATATCAGCATTCAGGAGGCAGAGAATGGAGGATCCCATTTTGGGGACAGCCTCAACTACTTAGCAAGGTCCTTTGCAACTCAAGGAGACCCTGTTCCAAAGATAAAAAGACTAAAACATAGGGCTGGGAGTGTAGCTCAGAAGTACAATGCCACTCAGTTCCTTCCCCAGTACTGCAAAAAATTCAAATAAAATAAAAATAAAAGTGTTTACAAATTTTGTTCAAAGGGCCAGGGCTGTATGTTCTCTCTCATAGGTAGAAGCTAGAGAGAAAATAGAAAACAAAAGAGATTTCATTTGATTAGGAAAGAGATCAATAGAATATTAGAAGGGGATGGGGGAAGGGGAAAGGAGGCTTGAGGAAAAAAACATACCAAATAATGTATGTTCATATATTTAGGTATCACTACCAACCTCACTAACATATATGTAAGATGGAGGAGGGAGCAATGGGGGACATGAGGGAGGTACACCAAGTGACATGTGCGTATATGAATGTATCACTTTGAATCTCACTATGATGTATAATTACAATGCACCAAATAACATTTTTAAAAAATTTAAAGTAGATTTAAAGTTCATAGACTGGAGTTGGAGTTCCATATTCTCATAAGTGACTTTAGGCAAAGAAGTTTACTTTTTCTTATTTCACTGTCTCATTTGTGCAAAATATAGAAAATAATAGTGTTGATTGTACATTGTTTTTATGAGGATAAAATGAGCTATTCATGCTAAAACACTTTTCTCAGTGCCTTGAAATTTGAAAGTCCTCAATACTTATCTATAATTTCTAGTATTTTGTAAAATGAAAATAAGAAATCTGTATAACAATTTTAGAAACAAGTAAAATATCTTTGAGAACCATTAATTGTTATACCCAAATAGCAGGCCAATTACCATTCAAAGCCCTCAGCCCTACAAGATGTCAAAGGGCTCTTTGCCCATTTTATGAATAAAATTGAGAAGAATTAAATAGCTCTTTCCCAGAGATCTCTAAATATGCATAGCTATAGTACAAGTAGCCATCAATAAATGTTCACTGCCTGGTGGGCTGATTAACTCTGGTGTGTTAGTTTTCTACTGTTGTCTGACCGATTACCATAATTCAGCAGCTTAGAATAAAGTATTCTTATCTAAAAGGAATTCCAACCTTTTGTGAACCAGAAAGCTTCCAAGAAGGAGAACACTATCCTATGTGCTCCTGGCCACCCCCTCTCTGCAGGGCTCTTATAAGAAATATAGCTCTTTGGCACTTTGGGGGCCATTTTGGGTGCAATATTTTAGGTCACTTGGGAGCTATTTTGAACCATTTTGGGGCCATTTTGAAACAACTCTGGGGCAGTTTTGCAGCTCTTAGTCTCTCTCCCAGGGCCACTTTCATGCTTTCAAGATCACCAGCATTTCCTCTGAATTTGTATCTTTACTTGAATTAAAAACTCTGCCTTTTGTTCTTCTTTATGGCTAAGTAAAATTCCACTCTGTACATATCCCATAGTTTTGTAATTCATTCATCTGTTGATGGACGTCTTGGCTGATTACATAGTTCGGCAATGGTGAATTGTGAAGCTATGAACATAGATACACATGCATTAGTTTGGTCGTTTGGTTTCCATTCTTTTGGGTAGATATCCAGAACTGGTAATGCTGGATCATATGCAGGTTCATTCTCATTCTTCTGAGGATCCTCCATACTGCTTTCCAAAGTGATTGCACTAATTTGCGATCCCACCAACAATGTAGTAGAGTTCCCAGTTCTCCCCATCCTCACCAGAATTTGTTGTTGTTTGTGTTTTTAAAGATTGTCATTCTAGTTGGAATTAGGTGAAATCTCAGGGTAGTTTTGATTTGCATCTCTCTGACAATGATGTTGAACATTTTTTCATTCGTTTATTGGCTATTTACATATCTTTTTATGAAGCATCTATTTAGTTCACTTGCTTATTTTTTGATTGGGTTATTTGTTTTCTTAGTACTGAGTTTCTTGAGTTTTCTGTATATTCTAGATATTAGGCCTCTATCAGAAGAGTAGGTAGTAAAAATACAATGGATGAAAGTGGAAAACATTATGCTAAGTTTGATTAGTCAGTCACAAAAAATAAGAAATCAGATACTCTTTTTAATTTTCAGAAGCTAGGGAGAAAATGGGTCATAGGAGGAGCTCTAGGTGAAGAAGGAGATACTATAGATGAGCAAATAAAGTGATCTAAATGAGGGGGATGGGAGGAGGAAGAGGGAATTTCTTAATGTACATTCATAAACATATCAAAGTCAATCACTAAGCCAAACATGAGAAGGAGGAAGGGGGAGGAAATGGGATGAGAATTGGATAAGGGCTAATCGTGTGTGTATGTATGCCTCTACAATCTTGTACTTCGTTAAGGATGTATGACCACAATGCACCAATAAAAAAAATTAAAAATAAATAAAAAGTTTGGAGCTTAAAGAGTTAAAGAAAACCTCTGTCTTTATTTCTGAAAATAAATAAATAAATAAATAAATGGCTTGTAGTTTCTGAGAGAACAATCCAGGAAAAGCTGAGATGGATCCTCTCCTCCAAGTCTCAGGAGGCTGAATCCAAGGTGTTACCTAATCATCAGCTCTTCTGGAGCTCAGAATCCCTTTCCAAGCTCATATGGTTGCTGTCAGAATTCAGTGCCTTGTAGTAGAATGACTGATATTTCCATTTTCTTGCTTGCTATGAGCCAGTGATTGCTCTTAACTAGTAGTGGCCTCCCTTAGGCTATTTTTCTTCTTTTTATAATACATTTTATTGGGGTATATTTTCACATATACATAATATACTTTGATCCTTACCCCTTTTACATATAGCCCTCTTTACTTTCCCTTCACCCCATCTTAATTTCCTTTCTCTTCTTTAGATGATTATATATTCCAGTTTTCTTCGAGATCAGTAGAATAATCTTTCTGAAATAAAGGATGGTCTTAATTTCTCTTTGAAAGGGCTCATCAGATTAGCTCAGGTCTAACCAAGATAATATTACTTTTAATTAACTTAGAGTCCACTCATTTTGGTGTTTATTTTTACCTACAAAATCTGTTCACTTTTGATATAAAGTTTTAAATAATCATGACAACAATTCTTATTGTATTCACAGTTCTCACTTATACTGAAGGAGAGGTGATTATATAGGAACAGTTCTTAAGGGGTATTATTATTTTTTTTTCTTAAGGGGTATTATAAAATTCTTTCTACCACATACAAATACACCGGGACCAAATAATCCTTCTCATCTCTCAACTCGTATCACTCATGTGATTTTGGAAATTGCATGTCCAACCGATTTGAGAGTGAGCCAAATAAATTCCGGAGTTTGGAAGTATCCCTGGGGTTATTATCTAACAAACAGCATATTGTGTTAATTAAATTTTAAATCTCTATGTTAATTAGTTTTAAAAGTCTATGAATGGATGGCCAGGTAAATTATACAGTTTAAAGTACATATCATTTTTAATGAGTAACTTTTTAAATATTTAGTATTGTGTTTAGCTTTTTATCTATATTCATATGTAGAATGTGAACCTCGTTAGGTAAAGCAGAGTATCAAATACACCTTTATATTCCAAGAACCCAAATGAAAAGTTTTTATTTCTAATTTTGTTTAATTTAGGTCCTTTATCACATTTGATCTGTATTCCTCAAGAGATATAGAAATAAGAAGGATATCTTATATGTGTTTAAAATACTGCACAGATATCCATATAATTTGATCTCTAGTCCTTTCTAACAAGAATTTCCTAAAACTTTGGCAGAAAAATAAAATAAATAGGTTGGCTTCAACTCTGACAAGTCAAAACTTTTAGAAGATACTTTCTTCAAAGCCTATTGAGGTCAGTGGTATCACAGAACTACTTCCAAGGGCTTTTGCTTCTTCAGCAACTTTAGAGAGATGAAGGTCTATGAAACAAAACTGCCCCTCTACCAATGAGAGGAAGACAGGCTCAACCCTGTATGTGCTGAGTACCTCAGTTTCTCTGGACAGCAGAGATAGCCTAACTTTCAAACTTCCCATGGAGCTTTCTCCCTGAGTGCTGTGGGCAGGTCTTACATCAAACAGAATAGTAAAAACATAAAACCGACATTCCACTTAAGACACCCAGTGTTCCAAGTCTATACAGACAGTGGATTGAATATTGGAGTTTTTAGATCTCCTGTGAAGCATGACGAGAAAACAGACACACACAAAAGAATTTCCCAGCCAGGCGTGGTGGCACACGCTTGTAATTCCCGCACTTGGGAGGCGAGACAGGAGGATCGCGCAGGTTTGAAGCCAGCCACGCTGGCTTAAGAGACCCTGTTTCCAAATGTAAAAAGTATAAAAATAGGTCTGGGAATATAGCCCGGAGGTAGAAGGGTTTCCAGGAACCCCAGTACCATAAAAAAAAAAAGTCCCAGAAATCTTCAGATTCCCATATAGTAGAGAGATGTCTGGTGATTGATGAAGGTCACATTTTTGTTATTTGAAGGCCATTTAGTATTACAGAAATATCTTCACAGGTCAAAGTTATAGCCTAAGGCATGTGGATATGCTTTGGAGAGTGTAAGAAGTCCCTGAAATAACAAGGGAAAGTCTTTTCAGTGTGCCAGTAGCACATAGAGGCTACAAGCATATAAAGACTACAAGCAAATAATTCTGAATATTTGAAAACTCAAAGCTGGGCATAGTGGCACATGACTATAATCCCAGCACTTGTGAGGCTGAGGCAGGAGGATCTCAGGTTCAAGATCAGCCTCAACAACTTAGTAAAGCCTTCAACAATTAAGTGAGACCCTGTTTCAAAACTAATAATAAAACAAGGCTGAGGATATAGTTTAGAGGTAGAATGCTCCTGGGTTCAATCTCCAGTACCAGACACACATAAAGTAATTTTGATAACATGGGTGTTTCCTAAAGAAAGTACTATAAGACAACTTCCAGCCAAATAAGAGGTGAAATAAAAAGCAAGACAGAAAAGACTAGGGTGATCCATGATTAATTAATATACATATATCAAAAGAGAAAGAAAATGGAAAGCAAAGTTACATGTTCTGACAATGTAAAAATCATATGTAAAATAAAAATAAAGGGCTAGAGAAAGTTGAAAATGACAGTGAAATGCAGATTTTTTATAAAGATAATGAGGTATCGCATATACAGCATTTAGTACCCTATTTAATGCCCAATAATCCCTGAGCACATTATAGAATATTGTTCATTTCTTCTCATTTTTGTCTTTTATTTAATCTTCCATTGTCCTCTTTTTTTTGCATTAAATTATTATCATTATCAATACTATGAAACTAAGAGAGTTGACCTCAGTGAGCCAATTCAAATGATCAAAAATTAATAAGGCTTTGATATGTTTGTGTATGTATATCATACACATTAGAACCCTCACAAATATATCAAAATCAGTCACTAAGCCAAACATAAGAAGAAGGGAGAAAGGAGAGAGGGGGTGAGGAGATGGGGTGGGAAGTAAGGAAGGGCTAAATGTGTGATGTGTGCATATATGCCTTTACCATCTTATACTCCATTAATATATATGACTACAGTCCACCAATAAAAACAATTAGGAAGGCAAGATGCGAAAGAATTCTATTTGATTAAGGCTGCAGTAGCTTTTCATGGTCTTTTAAAATGAAGGCCTCCTAATCAAGATAAAGCTCTTGTAGATTTCATAATTCTAAGTAAATGTCTTGAGGCAGAAGGTGCAGTGTTATCACATTCCTCTTAGCTATGAGGTCCCCATTAGTCCAGTCATTGCATGAGTATCTCTCCTAGATTACATCACGATATGTTATACATATATCTAGTAATGTAAGACAAGAGAATAAACAGTGTTGTTTTGCCTTATATATTGAAGGACAAACTTTTGTTCTTAGTTCACCTTTTTCTGGCATTTGAAGTCCTAGGTAAATCATTTAGTCTACAAGCATACATGTATGTTTATGCATTCACTCTACAAGTTTATATGCGCTATAATAAGTACTAGTAATGCAATTTTCAGTAAATAGTCCCAATATTTATAATTTTTATTACAGAAACTGAATTTGAGATTATCTCTGTCTGAAAAATAAAAACGATAGTAACTTCTTATCTGCCTAAAATAATTGTTGGGAAAAGTATTGTAATAAATAAATTAAACTCACTAAAATTTGTACTTCATCCTTTAATGTTAACTAGATTAACAGGTTGAAGCCACCCAGTAGATTGTGAATTTTAATTTTAGCTATGACATTTATACAGTAATTTAAAACATAATAATGGTGAAGGTGATAAAATATTAGGTATCTTGAATTATAATTTGATTAATTCATAAAATTTAGAAACAATGTGAGACTAGTAATGGTTCTATAGTTGTGTATATGTGTGTAGAGGTCTTATTCTTGTTGGCAAAGTAGTTCTTTTCAATGTTTGTCTACAGTTTATACCGAGAATATAAAAAATGATTATCAAATCTGAAGATGATTCAAATGTTAGCATAGTATACATAATAAATGTCATGACTGTACTTTAAGGAATATGTATAGCAATGTACAAAGATTAGATCGGATTATAGTCATTAGAGAGACCCATGAAATTCTATACTTGTAAAGTCAAATATAGGATGAGGTTCAGCACTTTACATTTCAAATAATCCTTAGAAGCCAGATTTTAATATCTATATAGTAGAGAACATTTTCATCCTTTCTCCTTATTCCCTAATGGGAATCTTAGACAACCAACTTAGAAATATATTGCTCAGGTAACAGAAAAAAGTTATCCCAGGTACTCCTACCTGGTTGGACAAAGAGTTGGACAAATGAGAAATATTCAGCCCAAAGGAAAAAAAATCTGTAGAGAGATGCAGTAAATATGTTCAGTTAACAGCCACTACATACAAAATGTGTTTATAAATATGGTTTTTTTTTTGACTGGGGATTGAACCCAGAGGCATTCTATACTCCAAGCTACACCCCCAGTCATATTTTATTTCATTTATTCTGATATGTATTCTCTCTCAATTGGTGAAAATCTCACTAATTTCTGCAGCCATTCTTGAACCTGTGATATTTCTGTTTTAGTGTCCCAAGTACTGGGATTACAGGCATACACCACCATCCCTGGTTTATGAATATATTCTTTAAAGAAAAAAGTTAAGTATGACATAATGATATGTTAGGAACAATGGTTCAACTGAAAGTACTTTCTGATATTGAGAACTCCTCAGAAAGAAAATGTGGTATGTTATTTGAGGAGGTAGCATATCCCCTGGTCTGATAAGAAGAAATACTTCTGGAGGAGAAATCCTGGACTTAATTTTAAATATGCTCTTCAAACTAAAATCCTTTGGTCCTGAGTTCCCATGACATTTGTTTATATTTTAAGTAAAATTTGAAATATTTAGTAGCTTTACTTTTATTATATGTATTACATAGTTCAGTTAATTGGAAGATGGGGAGCTTTTAGCTCTCAGATCTGCTTTGCTCTACAACCCACCTGTGTGACCTTGATATTATATCAATTAAGAGAGGCTACACCTATAGATCTCAACCACTCAAGTTGCAAAATTCTTTCTACTAATGAAAACCCCTGTCATGCCTCAACATACAACAGAAGGAAATTTCTGACAGGCAGATTTGAGTGGAAAGGTCACAGCTTACCCAATTTTCTGCCCTTCCTCCCTTCCTACAGTGGCTGTATGGCTCATAGACTTTCATAACTTGCTTTGAGTTCTTTTAAAACAAACAAAATAAGCATGAGCTATGTGGCTTCTGGAAGCTTTTCACCTCTATGTGAAGTTATATTTTTTAAAATCAACCATATTTTAATCTCTGTTCAAAATATTCTTGTTTTATATTAATATTAGCTAAGATCAAAGGATTTTAAAATTAAAAGATTGTTGCTTGGTGGCTACTTTTAATATTGTTCAGGAAGGCATGATATAATAAATTAATCTCTTGAATTTTTGCTTTGAGATTTGCATTTTAATTAAGTAGATATTGCTAATTTCTTTATTCTTGATATGAATACATGTTTTGGGCTACATCTGAATATGTTTTTATTATTTATTTTTACATATTTTATATACATGTATAATTGATAACATAAATTATATGTTAAGATTTAATACATGTATGTTATGGTTCAGATACAGCTTGTCTCCCAGTGGTTCATGTGCAGGAAGCTTGGTCCCCATGTGGCAGTATTGAGGTAGTAGAGCTTTTAAGAGGTAGATCCCAGAGACTAATAATTAAGTCCTGGAAGTGCCAACTGCAGGAATGGATTAATGTTATCTTAAAGGAGTGGGTCAAGTCTTATAGGAATGGTTTAGTTCCCATGAGAATAGATTGTTATAAAACAGAAAGTCTTGCTACCTCCTCGTCTCTCTCCCACAACAAGATTAGGTAACTCAATTCTCTTCATAACGTTTTTAATTTTGGTATTTTGTTATAGAAACATAAACTAAAACAATGCATACACAAGCCTCATCTAAAATTCTAATTTTTTTTTTCAGTCTTGGGAATTGAACCCTGGGACATTCTACCTCCAAGCTACACCCCAAGATTTTTTTTTTAATTCTTTATCTTGAAACAAGGTTTCACTGAGTTGCAAAGAGCCTCACTAAGTAGCTGAAGCTGTCCTCAAACCTCAATCCTCCTATCTCAGCCTCCCAAATGCTGGGATTACAAGTGTGCGCCACCACACCTGGCTTAAAATTCTACTTTTAATGGGAGAAAATTCTAGGAAATATGTGTAGCTGCTCTCAGCCACCCCTAAAGATATTGCCAGTTTTCAAGTAGAAATATAAGATAAATATCCAAATAATACTTCTAAGAAATGGGGATAGCATAATATTTTCTCTATGATGAACTTCTGGCATTTAAGAGAACTCACCTGTGAACATTAACTATCTTTTTTCATTTATGTATTATTTTTTCTTTTTATGTTTCTTATCTGCTTTTTTTGAATTTTTTATTAGTGCACTGTAGTCATACATTTAATGGAGTACAAGATGGTGGAGGCATACATGCACACATCACCTAATTACCCCTTCTTAAGACACAGTTTAGTTGAAAGAATTAGATTTGTGAACAAGGATGAAATAATCATTGGAAGAAAAAATTTTCTAGATTTTATTATTAGCCAACAATAAATTCTAAACTTCTAACCAAGTGAAAGAAAAAAAATCAACTAAAATATTCACGAAGATAAGTAGAAATAATAAGATGCACATGCTTGTAATCCCAGTACTTGAGAGGCTAAGACAGGAGGATTGCATGTTTGGAGCCAGCCTCAGCTATTTAGTGGGGTCCTCTGCAACTTAGTGAGACCCTGTTTCAAAATAAAGAATCCAAAAATAGGGCTGGAGGTGCAGCTTTGAGGTAAAATGGCCCTGTGTTCTATTCCCAGTACTGAGAGAGAGAGAGAGAGAGAGAGAGAGAGAGAGAGAGAGAGAGAGAGAGAGAGAGAGAGAGAGAGAGATGGGGGGAGGGAGGGAGAGAGGGAGAGAGAGAGAGAGAGGAGAAATTAAACAATGACAAGAAATAAGATACTGAAGAAAACAAGTAGTTAAGTAGTTACAGGGCAACCATCACTTCCTATGATAGAACTGATATTTCTTAAATTCTGTTGTCACAGTGTACATTTCACATAGTCAAGACTTTATTAAAATACTCAGTCTTGTTTACAATGAAAACTTTAATTCATCTATGTGACTACAAAGCAAGTTCTGAAGAAACTAACAAATTTCTAACACTAACAAACTCCAAAGTGTCTTAAGTTGTTATATGTAAATGATTTTGACTTTACACTTCTCATTAAACTGTTGCACTAACATCTATAATTATTTATTATTAAATCCTTGAAATATAGACCTAAATATGCAGTATCATTGACCCTGTTATTGGTGTGTGTGCTTCTTGAACAGAAAACAGTTTATATGGACTTCTGTAGTTTCCTAAACTCTATTAAAACAACCTAAGGCAAAAAGAAAGTAATTCCTTTCTCGTTCCCACTCCTTCTTCATTCACATATTAATCAATATCATGAAAGATTGGTTCTCATGCTGTTTGTAGTGACTCCCCTGCTACTAATGACTTAGTCTTGCTATAGTCTGGTGTTTATCATTCAACTAAAAATGTCTCCAGATCACAAGTGGTGGCCTGTAGCAAATTCAATGGACACTTTTAATTATATAATTACTTGTGCTCCAGGATTTAAACAAAATTTGTGTTTCTGCCCTCTCCAATTCAATTTTTGCATGTAAGCATAATTTTTACCTTTTTGACCAATTTTCTATTTACTACCTGATAAATGATTCTACACAAGACCCTCACCTTCTTTCTCTGTTTGTCTTTGTCTCAGCAGACAAACTACTCTGTTCTATGGGCCATCATCTGTATCAAAATGTGACTGCCCTTTGTTGTCTATCCCTTTTCTATCCCACTGTTTTAACTATCTGAATTATTATTTTCACATGGATTATCTATAAACAACCAAAATTAAAGATGTCTAAAATGTACCAACTTAACCTACACTTCAAATTCCTTTTAATTAATTTTATCATGCTTTCATCAGATGCCCATCTTAGAAAGTCTAAGTCCTCCTCAGATCTTTCATTGGACGTGCTCCCTGTTCGCCAAACCCAGCAGATAATGAAACACTATGAATCCAAGTTAATGTTTATGGTCATTCCCTCTGTCCATATCCTTCACTGCCTTTCTTTCTTCAGTTGGATTTTGCCCCAAATCTTACTTTCTTGAACTCATTCTTCAAGACACTATCTAAAATTATCTTTAAAAAGTATAAGTACAGCCGGGCGTGGTGGCACACACTTGTAATCTCCGCGCTTGGGAGACGGAGATAGGAGGATCACGCTGGTTCGAAGCCAGTCTTGCTGGCTTAAGAGACCCTGTTTCAAAACAAAAAATATTTTAAAAAAATAAGTCTGGGAGTGTAGCCCGTAGGTAGAAGGGTTTCCAAGAACCCCAGTACCAACAACAACAAAAAATATATATATTTTTTCCAGCTGTATATCTATATATACAGCTGGAAGTGGTGGTACATGATTGTAATCCCAATAGTTGAGAAGCTGAGAAAGGGGGATTTCAGGTTAAAAGCCAGCCTCAGCAACTCAGTGAGGTTCTCAGAAACTCAATAAGGCTCTCAGTAATTTAGCCAGACTCTATTCCCAAATAAAAAAAAAAAAAATAAGTCTGAGGTGGGGTAGCCCAGAGGTAGAAGGTGCCTGGGTTTTATTCCCAGTACTAAACATATATTTAATAAAAATATAAGTAGAATATATTTAATCTTTTAATTTAACGTACCTATCTTCTTATTGCTTCAAGGATATAACTCCTTAGCCATAGCATAGCAGTGTACTCAAAATTCTCTGCAACCTCACCAAGTGCTGTGTGCAATATATGTTACTATCACTCTGAATTACATTGCATTGTAAATCTAAAACACATCAATAAACTGTGCAAAAATAAATAAATAGATTACTTCTAAAAATTATTTTGCTGCTCTTTCAGACACACACACACACACACACACACACACACACACACACACGTTGCTTTTTTGGGAAAACCTCTATTATTTTCATGTTCTTTTGCATTTGTAATACTCTCTGGTAGACCTTCTCTTCTGATTATCATGCTTAAATGAAACATTTGCATATTTCCTCATCTTTTGCTTTTCTCTAATTATCAGTTCTTCTATCTACTGTTAAAGTTCCCCCTTTCAGGTCTTTCTATTTTCTCTGCCACCAACTATTTTTAAAAGCATTCCTCTAGGAACAAATTTGGGAGTAATAATTTAGCACTTATCTTTTTCAAATTTATTTTTATTGGTGCATTGTATTCTCACATCATAATGTAGTTCAGAATGATAGGGATGTATATGCACAAAGCATTTGATGAGCTTTCTCTGGCTCCTCATTTCCTGTCCTTCCCCAGATATAATATTGAGATGGGCATTGATAATTTTACATATGTACAGAACATCAATGGAAGTGTTTCCTTCATTAATTATAAATACTCAGAAGGATTTGATATTTGGGGGACCTTTCTTCTTAAACCACTGTATCTTGTGGGCTTTTCTTCTATGACTCAACTTACTTTCTACTTGGTTTAATTTTGTATGTGGAGTGGATCATTTCTGCATCTGCCTTTTAAGTGATGGAATTACTCACCATCTTTAGTGAACACATTTCCTGTCTCTCTCTCTCTGAAATCTATATGCTATCTCTAGACAAACACATTTATACCTATGGATTCATCTATAGTTCTTTTTTTCCTCTTGCTTTCAAATTAAGACCTATACCTTAGTTTTGTATTTGTTTTTCTGTTCTGATTTTTGCCCAAGGCTACCAACTTATATTTATGTAGATAACTGCATACTGGATATCTCCATTTGCAAATCTCACAAATATTTCAACTGAAATCCGTATGTCCATAAATCAAACTATTGATTAAAACTAACCCAATCTACATAGGGTAGTGGCATGGCCATTTACTGTGAAGCAAAAAGTAAGCCTGGGAATTGTCCTAAATTATTCTTATCCTCTCTTCACTGTCATTACTATAGAAAATAGGTAATCAAGTCCTTTCAATGCTGCCTCTTAAACTTCACTCCCATTCACTCTGTACCATCTCTTTTGCGTTTAGTCAAACTTCATTAATCTTTCATGTAGATCAAGGAAGAATAGTTGCATTACTAAATTCTCATTAACTATATAAAATAAATTAAAAATGCACAGTATAGATGAACAATTAAGTTTTTAAATGCAAATTCTATATCCATATATTTATCTAAGTAATAAAATTAAAAACTCACTGCCAAAAAACAAATAAGCCAATCAAAAATTGGCATGCTAACAAAATACACACTTCATAAAATAAAAAATACAAATTGTCAATAAATGTATGAAAAAAATGTTCAACATCATTAGCAATCAGAGATATGTAAATCAAAACTACTCTGAAATTTTACCTAACCCCAACTTGAATGGCAATCATTAAAAACATAAATGACAATAAATGCTGGTGAGGATGTGGAAAAACAGAATCTCTAGTACATCATTGTTGGTATTGAAAATTGGTGCAATCAAATTAGAAAAAAGGTGGAGGATCCTCAGAAGAATTAAAATGAACCTATCTTATGACCTTACAATGCCATTCCTGGGTATATAACCAAAAGAATGGAAGCCCAAATAACCAGAATAATACACAAGTCACAATTACCAAACTATGGAGCCACCTGAGATGCCCATTAACAGGTGAATAGACTACAAAACTGTGGGATAAATGCACAATGGAATTTTACATTTTGCAGGGAAATGGATGAAATTGGAGAACATTATGCTAAATAAAATGAGTCAGTCACAAAAAGTGAAAAGCTGGATGTTCTCCCTAATATGTGGAAGCTATGGAGAAAATAGGTATAGGAGGGACTCTAGGAAAAGGAAAAAAAAAACTTAGATGAGTTAAGAAGATGATATAACTAAAGGGAATGGGAGGAAGGGAGAGGGAAACACCTCAATGGACATGATGTAAATACATAAATTTATCAATCCCTAGAGAAGGAGGAGAGTGGGAAGGAATAGTGTAGTAATTGAAGGAGCAATGAGTGTTGTGTGCATGTATGCCTCTGTCACCCTGAAGTTCCTTAAGATGTATAATTACAATTCACCAGTATAAATAAATAAATAAATAAATAAATCTGAAACAAAATTTAGATATGACCAGACTCTTAAATGGAGAAAGAACTAAAAGATTATTTCATTGATAAAAAATATTAAAGATTTCGGCATATGCATTGCTTTCTGATTATAAATCTGTTTTGTATACTTTTGTATACACAAAGGAAATTTTGAGAGTACCTTTTATTGAAAATTTCATTACCCATTTATCACAACTTAAAAAAGAAGGGGAAAAGTTAATCATTAATTTTAAGTCTTCCCAAAACAGAGACCTGACTGAATTAATTTCAAGATGGATGAACTGAGGAATCTAAGTGAGGCTTTGTGTGTTAGATATTAGTTGCTATAGATTAATTTTTATGTTCCTCTATAATTTATATGTAAAGTCCTAATCTTCAGTGTGATTATAATTGAAGATGAGGTCTTTGGATAGTAATTAAGTAGTGAAAGTGAAGCCTTACAATGAAATATCTGCCTTTATAAGAAAAAGGAAGAAATAGCATAGCTCTTTCTCTCCACCATGTGAGATATTGCAAGAAGATGGCCACCTGAGAGCCAAGAAGATTGACCTCATAAGGAACTGAATTAGCTGTCCTCTTGACAACGGATTTCCCAGGCTTCAGAACTGTGACAACATGAATTCCTGTGGTTTGAGCCACCTAGTTTATTTTGTTATTGGCGCCCAAATGATTAAGACGATTGATTTAGCCATTTGGGACAGCAAAGAATTAGATATAACTTCTGAAGTAAATGCAGTTTTGGCTAATACCTCATGCTCATCTTGTCTCTTCATGAATCCTGTCAAATAGCTAGCTAAATGCAATATGTAACTTGTTTTTCAGGTCCCTTGGTAATTTCATATCATTTTGCTGAACCAATCTCCACATTTTTATGTATTTTTTGACATAGATCAATTCTGCAATTATTAGTACCTTGTTGAAAGACAGTGGCTAATATTTGTTAGCATACATGATAGCCTGGGTTTAATTCCTATTACAAAACTAAATAAACAAAACACAACTTTTGGTGAAGTAACTGACAATATAAAATAAAAAAATTAAAAATCTGAATTAGGAGGCTGAAACAGGATAACAGGTTCAAGGACAGCCTCAGCTACTTAGTGAGGCCCTCCACAAATTAGTGAGAGCCTGTCTCAAAATAAAGAATAAAAGAATAGGTCGGAAGGTGTAGCTCGAAGGTAGATTGCTCCTGGGTTCAATCTCCAGTACCACAAAAATAAAAAATCAAAAAGTTCTTAGAAACATTCCTCACAAGACTTCTTTCTGCGTATCTTAACCAGAACCGGTTAGCAGGATGTCCATAGGCAAAAAGAGACTAGAAGAGCAAAGGCTTTACCATCGCCTATAGTAGAGTGAAGGATGGGAAGATTTAGGAATAGATTTGGGGTCAATCAACTCATAGTGTCTTTTATTTTAACTATCACACTATTGACACAGATTTTTTTTAAAAAAACAGAAACAAAATGTATCCCAAAATGCCTCAAATCTCAGAAATTTAAGATTGAAAATTCTATTCCATGGAAGGAGGTTCTTTTTTCTTTAAATGACTTTAATGGTTTTAGGCCAACTCGTGGTGTTTTGTCTCAATAAATCAGAAAAAAAAAAAAAGCAAAGCAAGCAGATTCAAAAGTCTTTGCAGACATCTTGGGTCTATGAATAATTTTAAAGGTTATTTTATTTATATATCAGTCCAGGTCTCCTGTATATCTTTCAGATAAATTAATTCATATTTGGTGCAGAGTATTATTTTCCTGAAATAAACCAAACAACAGAACAGAGAACACAAGCTCAGAAATGGTGAGGTATAGTGGTTGAAAACTTAGCAACTAAATAAAGTAAGGATAGGTTCAATTATTGGTTCTATCTCTTGCTACCTGTGTGACTGATAATAAATTATTTATCTAATTCAAAAGCTCCATCTTCATTTGCAAATGAAAATTAAATTGATAAATAATTATGAAGATTCTTGTGAGATATGAATAGAAGAATGTGTGAAAATTGGCCTTGAGATAAGTGTCCAGCAATGTTATACAGATAGCTAGTTGCCTAGCCAGTATCTATTTAATTCTTTCTTTTTTTTTCAGTATTGAAGATGGAACTTAGGGGTAGGCTATTTCTAAGCTACACCCCAAGCTCTATTTTTTCAATCTTTACTTTGAAACAGAGTCTCACTGAGTTACAAAGGGCCTCACTAAGTAGCAGAGGCTGTCTGTGAACCTAGATCCTCCTGTCTCAGCCTTCCAAATGCTGGGATTACAAGTATGCACCATCATGCCCCACTGTTTACATCTTATATATAGATATGGTATAAGTAAAGCGCCCACAAGAAAGACCATGTTATTAGATAGATAGCATACTTTTTAAAAATGATATTGACTAGCTGGCCCATTTTGTTCCTTGCCCTTTCTTTTTCTTCTAAATTTTGGCGCTTGACCCAGGCTGTCCTGCTTAAAAAGATATCAAATGAAAACTCAGCCAAGATCTATAGGTAATAAGCAAAGTAAGTCCAAAGAACTTTATTAAAATATCATGAGATTGATCAAGACCAGCTTTAGCAACTTAGCAAGACTCTCAATACCCCAGTGAGAGTCTTTGAAATACCTTGTTTCAAAACTAAAACTATAAAAGAGCTAGGGATGTAGCTTAGAGGTAGATGCTCCTATGTTCAATTCCCAGTAAGTATACATACATACATATACACACACACACATATACACACAATTTTGTGTATATATATGAGTGTGTTGTATTTATGTATATAAAATCATAAAATTGGAGAGTTTTAACCTTAAATGAAACACTCCAGAAATTTTCTTGTGATATCTTAAATGGTACTTAGGACATTACTAAAAGATCTATAAAAATTAAAATAAGCAAATAGAAAATACCAATACACTTTCTCCACTTAAATTTCATTCCACTTGTTTAAATATTCTTAGATTTATCTATTATATTTATAGAAAACCATTTTAAAATGACATGAGTAGCTGGGCATGGTGGCACACACTTGTAATCCCAGCATTCTGGAGGTGGAGACTAGATGATCGCAGTTCAAGGACAGCCTCAGGTACTTAGCGAGGCACTTCAGAACTCACTGAGACACTGTTTCAAAAATAAAAAGGACTAAAAAATAGGACTCAGGATGTAGCTCGGAGGTGCAGTGCCCCTGTTTTCCATCCCCAGTACCACACACACACACACAAAAAAATGACATGAGTTTTTCTTTAAAATCTCCAGAAAACAACAAAGCAAACAAACATAAAACCTTGACCCTCATTCTCTGCCTCTTAAACAGCAGAACAAATCAGTTACTGGCTGCTGGCTTTCTTTCAGTGAAAATCTTTAGATTTGTGTCCATCATTCCTCCTCTATTACTAAACCTCTTACTGAGATTATCAGTAATGTGGAAATATCTGATGCTAGAAGGAGTGGATTCTCTGAGAAGGAGGCAGAGAAGAAATAGAGAAAAGACTCGTGCCTGGTATAAGAAAAGTACAAATTAGTGGGAGGAGGTCACTTAAGAGAAAAAGGAGGCATCGCTGGAATCAAAGAAAGAGGAAAGGAAGGTAAGTCAGAGAAATCAAATTTGAAAGGCTGCAAAAGCCAAGGAAAGATAGAGATGACCACCTTGAGTTATAACACTTCTGAAAGGCCAAAGTCAATAGCATTGAAATAACTACATCATGTCTAGTAACAATATACATAATTTTTAACTTAGAAAAACAAGAAACAAAAATTATGTAGATAGTATGAGAGTAGTGAATTATATACACTGAAGATAAGAGTAAAAGAGATAAGGTACAAGCTAAAGTAGCCAATATGGTCAGGTTTAGTTTGGTTATGTTTGTTGGTTTTTGTTTTTGTTTGGTTTGATTTGTTTTTACATGATGACACAGTTCTTTTTATGCCCTTTAATCCTTTCATCTTTAGCTATATCTTCTTGATATTAATGAATTGCTTGCCTCTAAGAATATCCTCTCCACAGATACCTTCTAAACTTTTACTAAGAACACTCAAAATCTGCTACTTAATTTATCCCAGCTGATTAGAATTGTTCATAAACTTGTGACTCATAAACAAATGATTCTAAACAAATAATAAAGTGTATGTAGAATTTGTTTATTGCCTCTTCAAGTAACTGTCTTTTTACTTCTTGGCTATAGGTTTGATCTATAAAGTTACTGGATGAATAATATGTGAATGACTGAATTGTTTCTGTGCACAAGACTTTTGGTCTTTCTTGGAGAATCTATGATACAGGCCCTTTATATAGATGTCAAAAGTAAAACTAAAAATAACTGAGGTTTTCTCCTATAAGTTTATCATCTTTGTGGACCATTGAGAACCCAGAAATAATTTCTCTAGAGTTTTCCTTTTTTATGTCTTTTACTATAAAAATAACATTTTGAGAATTTTTCCATTAGAAATATAAGAGCAAGGCCGGGCGTGGTGACGCACACTTGTAATCCCGGCTCTTGGGAGACTGAGACAGGAGGATCGCGCAGGTTCAAAGCCAGTCTCAGCTGGGTTGAGACCCTGTTTCCAAGTAAAATATAAAATAGGTCTGGGAGTATAGCCTAGAGGTAGAAGGCCCCTGGGTTCCATCCCCACATCCCCAGTACCACACAAAAAATGTAAGAGCAAATAATTTCTTACTACTTAATTAAATATGTAAGTGGAATGACACAAATAAGAGAAATTACACATAGTCTGGGAAATGAAGAATTTTTGAAATGGTGGAGATGCTTTAACACTGGCTCAGGATTCAAGTTAAGTTTTAGTTTTAGTTTTAAAAACCTGAATACCCATGACTTAAGCATATTCATTTTTAATGTGCACATTAGGTGACAAAAGTCGGGCAGTTTTTATTGTAAGATGCATGCTTATTTTATTAGCTATGTTTTAATGCTGCTACTAGAATTGGCATATGCTCCACCAACGTTTTAATAGTGTATCTGCTTATTTGAAATATTCATCTGAAGCCTTTATAGCATCATGACATCAAATGTTATGTGAATTTGCCTGCATCTGTTGTATCATTCACTATTTAAAAACTAGTTAGTTAAATATTGACTCATTCCTTAATCCATCAAAAAAGAACTTATCTCTGACTTTAGCTTTACAAAGAGATAAATCTGTTCCTTATAATTGCTTCAAATCAATTCTGTGCTCAGCAAATCGAGTGGCAAAAGAAAAGAATGCCATTTCTGATATGCTCATTAACATTTTCAAGGACTAGAAAATAATAATATAGAATAATGACAGCTAAATGCTATTTACCTGTGTGTTTTAGTATAATACATTGCTATTATAATGATGCCACTTAACTGTCTAGTGTCTTTGTTTATATAAGCCTCATGGGGCTTGAATAATTATCTAAAGTTTCTCTAAACCAATTCTGCAGGTAAACATGATGGAACGTTTCAGAAGTTCAGCTCTCCCCTTGCTTTATCTATGATTTATATGTTTTGGGGTATAATAAAATACAATTTTTGTCTTGCAGCACACTAAAATTTATAAGAACACATGGAAAATATAAAATGAAAAACTTAAAACATTATGATTCTCATTTACTATATTTTTGCTATTTAAAAGAGTAGACACTTAGAAGGGTGGCACAAGCCTGGGAACACAGGTTTAAGACCTCCCTGAGGTAAATTAGTGAAACCCTGTATCAAAATAAAAATAAGAGAAAAAGTTCTAGGAGTATCAGCAGCAGAACACCCCTAGGTTCAATCTCCAATTCCTCAAAAAAATATAAAGAAATAAAATATTATTATACCCTTATTACAATGTATACTTGTGAACATATATTAGGAGTACAGCTTATTGGTGAGTTTAAAAACTTGTCATTAATACCAGGCATGGTGTCGCACACTTGTAATCCCAGCACTTGAGAGGCTGAAACAGGAGGATCGCACAGGATAGAAGCCAGCTTCAGTTACTTAGGCTCTCAGCATCTTTGTTAGACCCTGTTTCCAAATAAAATATAAAATAGTTCTGGGAGTGTAGCCCAAAGGTAGAAAGCCCTTGGGTTTCATCCCCAGTAACACACACACACACACACACACACACACACACACACACACACAAATTGTCATTAAAATTTATCATCTGGCCAGGCACCAGTATTTTGGAGACTGAAACAAGGATCGCAAGTTAGAGGCCAGCCTCAGCAATTTACCAAGGCCCTCAGCTATTTAGTAAAAATAGGGCTGGAGGTATAGGTCAGAGTTACAATGGCCTTGGGTTCAACCTCCAGAATCACAAACATAGGAAAGTTATTATCTATATCTAGACACTATTGAAGGAAAGGGCAACAGAATTATTATGTTGGTACCTCTGACAAGCAAGTCAGTGCTAAGCAAACCAAGACAAGACAGACATATGATTATCTGAGTTATAATTGTCATGAATACAGGATAATTTGTGGTTTGGTGACAAAAAATGGTAAGTTAGAATCTGAGATAATAAAAAAGAATGTAGGGAGAGAAACTGAGAAATTTAAAACTCCTGTTTATAGAATGCAATTCCCAAAATAGAACATGCAGGAAAACAGATGGTACTGGTTCTTTGGAAAATGATTCTCTCAAATTAATATTTTATTTAGAAAACACAGTAGTATCTTTGGAAAGGTGTAAAGAAAATCTCTGGAGACAAAGATTTTTTTCATATAATACCCTGGATCAAAATGAGAGAGGAAGCCGGGCGTGGTGGCACACGCTTGTAATCCCAGCATTCAGGATGCTGAGACCCGGAGGATGGCCTATCGCAGACAGCCTCAGCTACTTAGTGAGGTCCTCTGTAACTAAGTGAGCCCCGGTTTCAAAATAAAGAATAAAAAATAAGGCAGGGGTATAACTCAGAGGTCGAATGCCCCTGGGTTCCATCCCCAGACCTGCAAAAAAAAAAAATGAGGAGCTAAGAAGGTGGAAGAATAGAAACAGGCCACATGTCCAGCTCCTCCACAGTTCAGAATTGAAATGGCTGAAGAACAGCTCCTCAGTGAGGTAACAGTGGGAATGCACTGACATTCAACACTGGAAATTTAGAGATTTTAAAAGACTCAGAGAGAGTAAGAAACATATAATCAGGTCTAAACCTGTACCTGTGGCTGGTGTCAGGATGTGTCAAAGGGGAGGGGTCATGCAAAGGGAGAGTGAGGCATATCTAAGAAAATTATTATGGAAACAGTGGCAGCTGGGGGCCCAGAGAAAGTTCAGGAACAGAAGCACTGACACAGCCTCTCATGACCTGTGCAGCCACAGATGAGCACACATCCTGCCCAGCCACAGTTGTGTAAGATACAACTAAGGTAACCAGGGAGCAGGAGAACTGGCTCACCTGAGGCAGCATGTGGAATTGACTATTGACTGGTCTTCCCATAATGTAACAGTTTGATTGCCAGTGACTGGGAATTGGACATTGCCTCCCAAACAATTTGATATGTATATATCCCCCATAGCTGAGTGCATCTTGTCCATGGCACCATGACATGTGTGTATGCCCATGACACCATGACATACACATGCACATGTTCATGCAAAAGATATACCATGCAAGCTGGGCATGGTGGCACATGCTTGTAATCTCAGCATTCTGGAGGCTGAGACCAGAGGATTGCAGTTCACAGACAGCCTCAGCTACTTAGTGAAGCCCTCCACAACTTAATGAGACCCTGTTTCAAAATAAAGAATAAAAAATAGGGCAGGAGGTATAGCTCAGAGGTCAAATGCCTCTGGGTTCCATCCCAGACATGCAAAAAAAAAAAAAAAAGTGTGCCATGCATGTGATGCTGACATGAATATGCACCATTTTGCCCAGAACCTTATATGGAATGGGCCCAAACATAAAGTTCTTGCTTGTTCTTCTGCAGATGGCAGCTCTGCATACTTTCTTCATCCTGGGGCTCTCACCTCCTGCAACCACAGTGGGCTCTTGACAGGGCCTCTGGCAATAGTAGTAGTTGTCAGGATTTGGTGAGTGCTCCAGTGTCCCTCTGTAGAATAGCCCCTAGTGGAGTAGCTCAGGGTGAAGAAGATATGGCCCCTGGCCTCCCTGTGGTTCCCAGTAGCAGACTATCTGGAAGTATATTCCCTGACAAAGGACTGGGATAAAATACATCCCCAGGAGGAAGATGGTGAGAGGAGTCTGGAGGTCCTAGAGCCAAATGTGCCTGTAGTGCACATAGAGGCAGCTAGATGGGTGGCCTAGATGTTCCTGGAGGTATTGCAACACACTAGTCATGACTTCTTATAGACTAGGCATGTAGCCAGGGTACCCAGGTATCAGGGTAATTGGCTGACCTGAGGCAGCATGTAGAATTGACTATTTACTTGTTTCCTCGTAATGTGACAATTTGATTGCCAGTGACTTTGGGAACTGGGCATTGCCTCTCAAACAATCTGATGTGTATATATCCCCCATAGCTGAATACATCCTGCAGTGGACATATTAGAGAGATTGACTGTGCAGACAATTATTGGAGAATTCTGGCTAAAAGTACATATGGTAAAAGCTGTTATTAGAGGACATCCCCCAGATGCTCTCTCACAACTCTACCAAGCCAATAGAATTGTGAATGTATGGAAATGAAAGTTACCAAAGGGGCATGAGGAAATTGGACAAATTATACTAAACCTAAAAATGACCAGTGTAATATGCCCAACTCATGGCCCACTCAGTTCTCCCATGTGGCCAATAAAGAAAATCTGATGGTTCCTGGCACATGACAGTAGACTATCAGGTGCTAAATAAAGTATCTCTCCTTTTGTATGCAGTGGTAGCCAACATTTTAGAACTGATGAATTGTCTATCACATGAACTGAGACTATTCCATTATATTAGAACCTCTTGGTGAAAGCCTGAGGTATGTTATACATGTCCCAGTGGCACAGAATTTAGCATCATGGTGGAAGCTTGAGGCTATACAGCTGTACAATTGTACTAATAATGCTATCTTTTTTATATTTTATTGGTTAATTGCAGTCATTACATCTTAATAAAGTACAAGATGGTGGAGGCATATATGTACACATCACTCATTTAACCTTTACCCAGTTCCCACCTCATTTTCTCCCCCCTCCCTCCTTCTCATGTTTGGCCTAGTGATTGACTTTGATATGTTTGTGAATGTACATCATGTATATTATGGAATTTTCCGTTTTCTGCCTCTCATCCCTCTGAGATAGGTCACCTTATTTGCTCATCTATAGTTTCTCCTTTTTTCATCTAGAGTTCCTCCTATGGCCAATTTTCTCCCTAGCTTCTGCATATTAGGGAGAACATTTCATTTCTTATTTTTTTGTGACTGACTAGTTTCACCTGGCATAATGCTCTCCAGTTCCATCATTTCCCTGTAAATGACATAATTTTGTTGTGCTTTATGGCTGAGTAAAATTCCATTATGTACATATCCCATAGTTTTATAATCCATTCATTTGTTGATGAACATCTTGGCTGGTTTCATAGTCTGACAATTATTAATTGTGTGGCTATAAACATAGATATGCATGCATTACTTTGATAATTTGGTTTCCATTCCCAGAAGTGGTATTGTTGGACCATAGAGTAGGTTTGTTCTCATTTTTTTGAGGATCCTCTTTACTGTTTTCCAAAGAGCTGCACAAATTTACAATAAAAACAAACAGTGTAATACAGTTCCCACTTCTCCACATCCTCACCAGCATTTGTTGTTGTTTGTGTTCTGAATGATTGCCATTCTAGTTGGAGTTAGGGGAAATCTCAGGATATTTTTTCTTTCCTTAATTTTTTATTGGTGCATTGTAGTCATACATCTTAATGGGGTTCAAGATGGTGGAGACAGGCATGCATACATAACCAAGTAGCCCTTATTCAGTAACCGCCTTATTTCCTCTTGTTTGGCTTAATGGTTGACATTGATATGTTTGTTAAAAGTGCATCATGTGCAATAGAGAATTTCCCTCTCCTCCCTCTCATCCTCTCAGTTAGGTCACCTTATTTTCTCATCTATAGAATCTCCTTCTTCGTCTAGAGTTCCTCCTATGACCCATTTTCTCCCTAGCTTTTGCATATTAGGGAGAGAATCTGATTTCTTATTTTTTGTGACTGACTAATCTCACTTAGCATAATGTCCTCCAGTTCCATCTATTTCCCAATAAATGATGTAACTGTGTTTTTCTTTATGGCTGAATAAATTCCATTGAGTACATATCCCATAGTTTTGTAATCCATTCATCTGTGCATAGACATCTTGGCTGGTTTCATAGTTTGGCAATTGTGATTTGTGCAGCTATGAACATAGATATTTATGCATTAGTTTGGTAGTTTAGTTTCCATTCTTTTGGGTAAATACCCAGAAATGGTATTGCTGGATCATATGGTAAGTTTGTTCCCATTCTTCTGAGGCTCCTCCATACTGTTTTCCAAAGTGCACTAATTTGCAATCCCACCAACAATATTTTAGAGTTCCCACTTCTCCACATCCTCACCAGCATTTGTTGTTGTTTCTGTTTTTCATGATTGCCATTCTCGTTGGAGTTAGATGAAATATCAGGGTAGTTCTGATTTGCATCTCTGATTGTTAATGGTATTGAGCAGTTTTTCATTAATTTATTGGCCATTTGAATTTCTTCTTCCATGAAGTGTCTATTTAGTTCATTGCCCATTTTTTGATTGGGTGACTTGTTTTCTTAGTACTGAATTTTTTGATTTCTCTGTATAGTCTAGATATTAGCCCTCTATCAGAGGAGTAGTTGGCAAAAATCTTCTCCCATTCTGTTGGCTCTTGGTTGAGGTTCTTGATAGTTTCCTTTGCTGTACAGAATATCTTCAGTTTTATGCAATCCCATGTTTTGATTTGCCTTTTAGTTTCTTGTGCCTTTGGGATCTTTTTGAAAAAGATTTTAGCTGTGTTTATGTGCTGCATTGTTGGACCTATGATCTCTTCAAGCTCAGGGTAGTTTTTACTTGCATCTCTCTGATTGTTAATGATGTTGCAATAAAATGGGAGAATATTTTTGCCAACTATTCCTCTGATAGAGGATTTATGTCTAGAATATACAGAGAACTCAAGAAATGCAGCACTAAGAGGGCCTGGGATGCAGCTCAGTGGCAAAGCACCTGCTTTGCAGGTGTGGCACTCTGGGTTCGATCCCCAGTTCCAAAAAAAAAAAGAAAGACACAAAAAGAACCCCTTAAAAATAAGCTAAGAAATGCAGCACTAAGAAAACAAATAACCCAATCAAAAATAGGCAAGTGAACTAAATAGACATTTTACAAAAGAAAAAATTCAATTGTGGGCCATCAGTGAAGTCAAGATTCAAGGACCTGAGTATTCTGACAAATTCTTGGGAAGTTGTCTGGCTGGGTAATACAGAAGTGATACCCAAATCAGTGATAGATGAGATACAAGCATGTCCTTGATCAGGAATGGTGAAAGAGTTACAGGTACTAGGTTAGTGATGGTGCATACCACCTATCCTAGTGAAGGCTTGCTGAGGTACTGGATTCAGGCATCCCCAGCAGGGTCAGCCCAAATGGTCATTCTGACAGAGTGGAGTACACATTTAAAACAATAAGTATTAGTTTTTTAGTGGCCCTTTTTCTGAACAGTTATATACTTTGGTCCAGTGCATTTCTGAGCAATACTCTCCTTGGACTCCATGGAAGTAGGTGATGCCCCAAGTCCCTATGGGGAAGAAAAAAACTTTGTTGGAGCTAGCACAGCTCTGAGTGATAGCTCCTTCAAACCCCATGCAATTGGGAGATTTCCCAAGTCCCTTTGAAAACTGGAAAGCCCCTATACCAATGGAAGTACGGTATACTGATAGTTCCAATCATGCACAGCTGTCCACATGGGTGGCTCTGGATTTAGAGCCCACTATAGAAATATTTTAGAATGAGAATGGTGCCAGATGCTCCAGCCAATGGCCAAGCTCTGGGCAGTATGCTTAGTTGTCATAAAGGAGACTAGAACCTTGTATGTCTGTACAGACAACTGGACAGTCTACCCTGAGCTAACTTTGTGGCTGCCCAGATGAGCAACACAAGGCTGTTTAATTGGGCATCACTCACTATGAAGCAAAGATATGTGGAAAAGCCTAACAAAATAAAATATCCAAAAAGAAGCTACCACACATCATGTCCTGGGCATAGATCTTTATAGAACTCTGGAAATGACATTGCTGTTGCTGTAGCACAACTCCAGCACAAGTCCAAGGAACCAGAAAGATTGAATGTTTTAACAGACTTTGGAAGGAGTAGCTGAAGACCTTGGCTCCCACTTGAATAGGTGGCTTGCACACGTGTTGGTGGCAGTGCAGCTTTAAGATGAGCAACCTGGCTGTAGTGGGCAGGACCCCTTAGATAAGGTAATAGCAGTAATGTCTCACACTTTGAAGGTGACAGGGAACTCAAAAGACTCCTAATATGACTAGAGTGAGGGGAGAAGCACTCTTACGCCCTCTATCAAAACCCCTGGCCCCAGAGTGACAAGATGTCTGGAAGCATCCTGTTATGTGCAGGAGCCATGAGTTGTACCCCTGAAGCCTTGGGTTTGGGGCAGAAGGCCCAGTTGCTGATGGACCCTTGAATAGCTGCATATCCATGCCCAGTATGGGTTATGATTTCCCCATGGGTAGAAGGCTAAATTGTGTATGGAACACAGATTATAAGACTGTGGCCTATTCCCTTGTGTTCTCTGAACAATCTTTATCAGACAAACATGTTGTCTGTATCCCCCTGAAAGAGAAAGGCTTAACTATAATTGTATTTCTCTTCACCCTATCCTACTGTACAGGTTAATAGCAAGGAATAGCCTGTTTTTGTCAGTACAAAGCTTTGCAAGATTGTACAATACCTCCTATTACCAGGTTTATGCTAAAGTGGAGAAGGAGAAGGTTGACCATGATAAATGGGTCCCAGTACTGCAGACACATGGATTACATTACAAACTTGAAACCACAGCAGCTCGAGTGGGATGGACAACACTGCATGATAGAAGACTTGTTGCACCAAAACCATAATAATGTGCCCCCCTTGTGACATACCATAGAAAACAGGTGAGGTTGCTTAACAAAAAAAATGTAGAGCTTGCAAACATAGTACTTTGTATATAGAACAGGTGAACTGGTCTGTGACCAAGTGAATTTCTCGATGCTTTTCCCAAGAATTTTATTACTTGGTTTATTCTATGGGGTCATACTATAAATATAAAGCTGCTGGTGGAAGCCTTAGGCCAATATGTTGCAAATATATCTTGTCAGGCTCCTTCATTTTTAATGAATGAAATCACCTGGATGCAGAAGATGGTTTTGCAGAGTAGACTGGTTCTAGATATACCCTCTGCTGCTCAAGGTGGAATCCATGCTCTTCTCTCTGAAGAATGCTGTTTATACATTCCAGACCATCAACAGCAAGTTTAACAAGCCTTAGTAGAGATGTATGCATAGGTAGAGGCTATACAGCCTTTACAGGAAGACCTGCTGACAACCTGGTGGAATTCACTGGGCTTCTTCTGGAGACAGATGTTGACAGTCCTCACCTGTTATGGCTGGAGGACTAATAATAATTGCCTCTATTACTGTTGTGGTATTTGGCCCCAATGTAATGCCCTCTGGGAGTGTGGGGACCCAGAGGGAATGCAGACCTACAGCAGAGAAACCACCAAGCCAACTAACAGAGCCACAGATGAATGCACATCCCGCACAGCCACAATTGTGTCATCTATGACTAGGAAAAACCCAATGTGAATGTGTGCCATGTACATATGCACAAGTCCACACATAGGACATTGACATGGACATGTGCCATTTTTCCCAGAACCCTATATAAAAGACGAGCCTGAGAATAAAGTTACTATTTGTTCTCCTTCAGCTGACTACTGTGAATGCGTTCTTCCTTCTAAGGATCTCACCACCTGAAACCAGAGTTGGTCCTTGACCAGGCCCCTGATAACAGCTCATTTTTACATTTCTGAATTCCCACAGTCCAGGGATCCTTATTCACCCAGACTATAGTTGTGGCAGGCCAAGAACACTGAGAGCCTAATTGCCTTCTCACAAATTACTAGAAGACAGAATCTCCATAAGGAGAAAAATAAGCTGAGAAGAAAATTACCTCTGCCCAACATTATGTTCATATGGCAAGAGAGTCGCTCAGAGACAGGCCACCCTCCCTATCCTCAGCACAGCAATGGAGCAGTGATCATGCCCAGGAGAAAGGAGCTGTTATGAAGACAGGGAGCTCCAAAGTTCTCCCCCCAGAAAAGATCTTCATTTGAAGCTGAATGTGAAGTTTGGGCGTAAGAAAATTTAAAAACACAATGGAGGTTTTGGTACTATAAATTAAGAGAAGGCAGATAGCTTAAACAGACAAGACAGACAAGAGGCTAAACCATAAACTGATTAGCTTATCAGAGAGAGACAAGGACAGAGAAAGCTAACATCTTTTTTTGGGTCAGACACTCATAATAATCAATACAAAAACTACCTCTATAAAAGATGCCCAAATTTAATTATATCAGACACAAAATAAATTTTACCTCATGGCATTATCAAAAACAGTAGAGCAATAGAATTAAGAAGAGTCTACTTTTTAAAATTTTTTATTGGTATATTATAGTTTTACATCTTAATGGGGTCAAAGATAGTAGAGATATACATGTGTATATCATTTATTTAGCCAAAGACAAAATGAGCTAACATGTTTTTAAAATATTATATTATGCCAAGATATGAATTACTACCATGTAAGGTATAATCATATTTTTTGCCTAAAACAAGACTATAATTCTGCCCAACAATTTTGAAGATTACATTTACTTTTTATTTACTTCGTTTTATTTAAGTGTAAGAAAATAAAAAGAGTAAGTATAGTTTGCAAATGTGAAAAGATTAGGGGAGTTATTTTAGGTCTATTAAAAAAAATCACTTATCAAGGTCATATGATAGCCTCCAGTTTCAGAATATGCAAAATAAATAAAACACAGCAATCAGTGTCCAAAATTGACTTTTATTTTACCATAACTGTGGCATTGTTTAATTTTCTAATAGTGACATTGCAATTTTGGCTTAGGATAATCACACAGCAATGACAAATGCTTGTATGGGTCTATTTTTCTTCAAATGACTTATTTCAAGCCCCGAAATATGTATACAGATGCACACTGTACAAGCACTGTCAATATTCTATCTGCTTTCAAAAATCATGGGGAAAATGGAATGTTAATTTATGTTGTAAATGAATAAAGAAAAACATTTCAAGTGACTCTGAGAGGCAATAATCTATTAAAATCAAGTAGAAGAAAAAATTAAAAAGCACTATCAACTCAGCTATTTATTTATTCAAAGACAGTGTCTAAATGAGCCAGAACCTACATCAGAGGCATTAGCTACATATTTTAATGTCATTTCAAATTTACTATCATTCTAAGTGTATAAACAATATATTCATATCATATTAGTGACAAATGTCATGCTAATACCATGGCAAAATGACTTCTAGGGGATTTCATAACTTATTTACAGAAGATATTTCTAGGTTGAAGAACTCATTTAGAATTACCAAGCAAACAGAAATATAGGATCTTCCAACTTTTGGATAGAAAAAAAAATTTCACAAAACATACATTTAGTATAATAATTCCATAATGACTTTATTGTGTTTTACATTTTCACTAAGTTCCCTTTAGCATTCCCAAATAAAATCTGTTGATTTTTTAACCTATTTCTCTGAATATCATACATCAATTATCCTCAGACTCCCCCTAAATGGTTAACAGTTTCTTCTTTCTAAGATTTACTTCTAAAAGCAGGCAGGTTATGAGTAATACTTAAATTCTTCCTTTTCTGTACACTTGGGACGTGGTTATCTCTTCTACTTATAGATAAATCTTTTCTTTCCTCTCTGACCTTGCTGAATTTTCCTTTATCTTACCTGAGCCATTTAAACCTGAGAAACATCAGACAATCTTGCACCGTGAAACTACATGTTCTTGTTCTACGAAAAATGGTTTTGTAATAAGTCTCCTGTACCAAACTGTTTCTCAAATCTTGAACAGGAGCATGTCTCTTGAAGCTACACAAACACACAAAGGATAGGTCTACTTGAAAGTGGTAGTTTGTGTGATATTAAAACGTATTCAGCTACTTCAAGAAAAATAGTTTTAAATATTTATAGGTATCTGAAGCAATCATTTGGTCAACTGACTTCACCAACAGAGACAGCAATCTAGTTCTAGTTCCATATGATATAACAAATCCATGGAGAAATCTATTAAACTCATATTAACTGCATTTCCTTTGATTCTATAAATATGAGGTTGAAGAACCACCACATTCTTCTCTTAAAGTTAAACTGAACACTGGGTAAATTCTTTATCTTTGAAAAAATATTCATGAACTGTATATGTAGAAAAAATAGATCCTCCCTTTTTTCTCTTCCTCCCTCTCATGAGGTAGTCTCATAACAGAAAACTCTATTCAGTGGTAAATATGTTCACTGACTTCAGCTAAAGCTGACCCTGCATGTGAGGATAGATGAGCTTGCCACAGTAAACCTGAGTTTTCAAATATAGCTTCTAGTAATCAAATTTGTTCATCGAAAAACACTACACTTTGCATGAGAGGAAGGTGAAAGGTGGTTATAGTTTGGTTCCCTTTGGCCCTTTGGAACAAATGCTGGGTCACTGATGATGTTGGGTTACAGATCACTTTGCCTCTCTTTGTTCCTGGGTCTGGACAAGGGCTATCTTCCACCCCTAACTGTAACTAATGGAGAGGCCTGCCTTGTGAAGGTACTTTCCTTCTAGGAAACCCTTTGCAAATTAGAACTCTGAAAACTCCTAAAGGGGCTGGTCTTATTAAATCAAAGCAAAAGTCTTGTTACATTTTTTTATTAGAATAAAAGACTTTCTGTTATACTTTTACATCACAAAGAAGTGCAAAGAAGGACAGACACACAAGGTGTGTTCCCAGGTGTTCTTCTGCCTTTGCTTAAATGGAGGGCAGGGGGCAATTTCTGTTTCGAAAAGGAAGGAAGAAAGAAATGTAATCTTTCTAGAGGATTATTTGACACTGGTAGTTTTGATAATTATGAGAGTGGTTTGCACTAATGAATCTCTAAGATCCTTGTGAATCATTTTAGAGAAGCTTTGATTCATGGAATCATCACCACCACCTTAAAAAAATAATAACAGGCCCACGCTACTCTGTTCTCCAGGTATACACAAATCCAAAATGCCACTCTTTTCAACATAAAAAAATTATTCAGACTTCTCCACAATATTAGTAATATAGTTTTTCAAGATATTTTTCCTCTTATTGACACAGAAGGGCAATATAGTACATTGAGTAGGCTAGCTTCCTAGAAATACTCTTTAAAAAATCCTTTCCCAATTATTTCTACTTGTAAGGCTCCTGCCTTCTGTCTTTCTTTCCTGACCCTTTCTCCTTACCCAATAGTTGCATGAACTCTCTTCTTCTGCCTCTTGCTCCATTTTGCAAGCAGTCTCTCTCCACATTCTTTCTTTGCTAGGATTATGAGCGAGGGTATTTTAAAATTTATGATTTGTATTTTTTCTGCTTTTATTGTCAATAAAGGAAACAGACACCTAATAAAACTAATGTAATCTTCAGTTACCTTGTTTGATACATAGCTCTTCAAATCCTATATACGAATACTAGCATTTGAGGGGAAAAATAGCACTTTTACTTTTGACTATTAGAAATATATTCTTAAAAAAGAAAAATGTATTATAGGATTATTGCACAAAGCTACAGAAATCCAAGGTTACTGCTAATTAAGCACAGTGTTACCTAGACATCTTATAGCATTGATTGATAAATAAATGCCCTTCTGATGCATAATATGGTTAGAGATAACCATATAAAAATACCAAGATCGTGCACTAATTCATAACAAACTATACAGAGATGTTTTACCCTTTCCAGAGTCTTAGAACAATAAACAATAGTATTACAAACTTATCTCTCTAAAGAGTGATTCCAGTGAAGTTGACCTTTTAAAACATGGGAATAGCTGGGCAGGGGTCGCGCGCGGCGCACAAAAGCCGGGGCCTGGGTCGCGGGACCCTGGGCCCCGGGCCGAACTGCGCGTAGCACGCCAGACCCCTGGAGAAACCGGACCCAGTAAGACGCTGGGTTCTGGGCGGGGGTCGCGGGCTGGGCACGCCAGATGGGGCCCGGGTCGCGGGACTCTGGGCCCCTGCCGAACTGCGCGTAGCACGCCAGACCCCTGGAGAAACCAGACCCAGTAAGACGCTGGGTTCTGGGCGGGGGTCGCGGGCTGGGCACGCCAGATGGGGCCCGGGTCGCGGGACTCTGGGCCCCAGGCAGAACTGCGAGTAGCACGCCAGATTCCTGGAGAAACCAGGCCCAGTAAGACGCTGGGTTCTGGGCAGGGGTCGCGCGCGGCGCACAAAAGCCGGGGCCTGGGTCGCGGGACCCTGGGCCCCGGGCCGAACTGCGCGTAGCACGCCAGACCCCTGGAGAAACCGGACCCAGTAAGACGCTGGGTTCTGGGCGGGGGTCGCGGGCTGGGCACGCCAGATGGGGCCCGGGTCGCGGGACTCTGGGCCCCTGCCGAACTGCGCGTAGCACGCCAGACCCCTGGAGAAACCAGACCCAGTAAGACGCTGGGTTCTGGGCGGGGGTCGCGGGCTGGGCACGCCAGATGGGGCCCGGGTCGCGGGACTCTGGGCCCCAGGCAGAACTGCGAGTAGCACGCCAGATTCCTGGAGAAACCAGGCCCAGTAAGACGCTGGGTTCTGGGCAGGGGTCGCGCGCGGCGCACAAAAGCCGGGGCCTGGGTCGCGGGACCCTGGGCCCCGGGCCGAACTGCGCGTAGCACGCCAGACCCCTGGAGAAACCGGACCCAGTAAGACGCTGGGTTCTGGGCGGGGGTCGCGGGCTGGGCACGCCAGATGGGGCCCGGGTCGCGGGACTCTGGGCCCCTGCCGAACTGCGCGTAGCACGCCAGACCCCTGGAGAAACCAGACCCAGTAAGACGCTGGGTTCTGGGCGGGGGTCGCGGGCTGGGCACGCCAGATGGGGCCCGGGTCGCGGGACTCTGGGCCCCAGGCAGAACTGCGAGTAGCACGCCAGATTCCTGGAGAAACCAGGCCCAGTAAGACGCTGGGTTCTGGGCAGGGGTCGCGCGCGGCGCACAAAAGCCGGGGCCTGGGTCGCGGGACCCTGGGCCCCGGGCCGAACTGCGCGTAGCACGCCAGACCCCTGGAGAAACCGGACCCAGTAAGACGCTGGGTTCTGGGCGGGGGTCGCGGGCTGGGCACGCCAGATGGGGCCCGGGTCGCGGGACTCTGGGCCCCTGCCGAACTGCGCGTAGCACGCCAGACCCCTGGAGAAACCAGACCCAGTAAGACGCTGGGTTCTGGGCGGGGGTCGCGGGCTGGGCACGCCAGATGGGGCCCGGGTCGCGGGACTCTGGGACCCAGGCCGAACTGCGAGTAGCACGCCAGACCCCTGGAGAAACCAGGCCCAGTAAGACGCTGGGTTCTGGAGGGCGGGGGTCGAGCACAGGGCACGCCAGCTGGGGCCCAGATCGCGGGACTCTGGGTCCCGGCCGAACTGCGAGTAGCACGCCAGACCCCTGGAGAAACCGGGCCCAGAACAGAAAAAGATAGAGAAAAATATCGGAGAGGTGGTAAGAAAGCCGTTATGGATGCCAGGACACTGGAGATGCAGACAAAACTTATCTAAATGCACTGGAACTTATGGAAAAATTCGCCGTGAAAGAGGACTGCTATTTCTCTATATTGTTAAGAATCTCAGACATCACATATAAGGAGAGAGTTTAGCGGAGACCAAGGAGAAATGCGGTGTTGAAAGAGTTCTTCGCGATGGTGGTAGAGACTTGTATTCAGGAGAAGCAGAAACCGGATCTTACCAACTTTATTTTTTTGGAGAAATTACACCAAATGTCGAATGCTACCATCACGCATGCTTAGGAACACTGGACAACATTCAGAGTGGAAAAAGAGCCTGGGAAGGATTTGAAACGGTGGAGGCAGTGGCAATGCCAGTGGCCAATATTCGGGGGAGGCAGAGATCTGATACATTACAACTGGAACCTTTGAAATACTAACCACAGAGACAGTGATCGGAACCTGCTGAGGGGTTAGGCGGGCGCCGGGGCCAGTGGCCGACATCGGAGCTTGCTGTGAGGCAGGGCCACTACTGAGGCCTCCGTGGCCGGGATTGGAACCTGCAGAGGGGTTAGACCGATGCTGGGGCCAGCGAGGCCGGCATTGGAGCCTGCCATGATGCAAGGCTTGTGCTAGGGCCTCCGAGGTCGGGTCCGGAACTTGCTGAGGGGTTAGGCCGGTGCTGGGGTCAGCGA
This sequence comes from Muscardinus avellanarius, assembly GCF_963383645.1. NCBI lineage: Eukaryota > Metazoa > Chordata > Mammalia > Rodentia > Gliridae > Muscardinus > Muscardinus avellanarius. The sequence goes on from NC_137795.1 coordinate 71,660,860, forward strand.
GGCCGGCATCGGAGCCTGCCGTGAGGCAAGGCCAGTGTTGGGGCCCCCGAGGACGGGACCGGAGCCTGCTGAGGGGTTAGGCCGGTGCTGGGGCCAGCGAGGCTGGCATCAGAGCCTGCCATGAGGCAAGGCCGGTACTTGGGCCTCCGAGGCCAGGATAAGAGCCTGCCGAGGGGTTAGGCCGGTGCTGGGGCCTCCGAGGCCAGGATAAGAGCCTGCTGAGGGGTTAGGCCGGTGCTGGGGCCAGCGAGGTCGGCATCGGAGCCTGCCTTGAGGCAAGGCCGGTACTGGGGCCTCCGAGGCCAGGACAAGAGCCTGCCGAGGGGTTAGGCCGGTGCTGGGGCCAGCGAGGCCGGCATCGGAGCCTGCCTTGAGGCATGACCAGTGCTGGGGCCTCCGAGGCCGGGATCGGAGCCTGCCGAGGGGTTAGGCCGCTGCTGGGGCCAGCGAGGCCGGCATCGGAGCCTGCCTTGAGGCAAGGCCGGTACTGGGGCCTCTGAGGCCGGGATCGGAGCCTGCCGAGGGGTTAGGCCGCTGCTGGGGCCAGTGAGGCCGGCATCGGAGCCTGCCGTGAGGCAAGGCCGGTACTGGGGCCTCCGAGGCCAGGATAAGAGCCTGCTGAGGGGTTAGGCCGGTGCTGGGGCCAGCGAGGCCGGCATCGGAGCCTACCTTGAGGCAAGGCCGGTACTGGGGCCTCGAGGCCAGGATAAGAGCCTGCCGAGGGGTTAGGCCGCTGCTGGGGCCAGTGAGGCCGGCATCGGAGCCTGCCGTGAGGCAAGGCCGGTACTGGGGCCTCCGAGGCCAGGATAAGAGCTTGCCGAGGGGTTAGGCCGGTGCTGGGGCCAGCGAGGCCGGCAGCGGAGCCTGCCGTGAGGCATGACCAGTGCTGGGGCCTCCGAGGCCGGGATCGGAGCATGCCGAGGGGTTAGGCCGGTGCTGGGGCCAGCGAGGCCGGCATCGGAGCCTGCCGTGAGGCAAGGCCGGTACTGGGGCCTCCGAGGCCAGGATAAGAGCCTGCCAAGGGGCTAGGCCGGTGCTGGGGCCAGCGAGGCCGGCATCGGAGCCTGCCTTGAGGCATGACCAGTGCTGGGGCCTCCGAGGCCGGGATCGGAGCCTGCCGAGGGGTTAGGCCGCTGCTGGGGCCAGCGAGGCCGGCATCGGAGCCTGCCGTGAGGCAAGGCCGGTACTGGGGCCTCCGAGGCCAGGATAAGAGCCTGCCGAGGGGTTAGGCCAGTGCTGGGGCCAGTGAGGCCGGCATCGGAGCCTGCCTTGAGGCAAGGCCGGTACTGGGGCCTCCGAGGCCAGGATAAGAGCCTGCCGAGGGGTTAGGCCAGTGCTGGGGCCAGTGAGGCCGGCATCGGAGCCTGCCTTGAGGCAAGGCCGGTACTGGGGCCTCGAGGCCAGGATAAGAGCCTGCCGAGGGGTTAGGCCGGTGCTGGGGCCAGTGAGGCCGGCATCGGAGCCTGCCGTGAGGCAAGGCCGGCACTGGGGCCTCCGAGGCCAGGATAAGAGCTTGCCGAGGGGTTAGGCCGGTGCTGGGGCCAACGAGGCCGGCAGCGGAGCCTGCCGTGAGGCATGACCAGTGCTGGGGCCTCCGAGGCCGGGATCGGAGCATGCCGAGGGGTTAGGCCGGTGCTGGGGCCAACGAGGCCGGCATCGGAGCCTGCCGTGAGGCAAGGCCGGTACTGGGGCCTCCGAGGCCAGGACAAGAGCCTGCCGAGGGGTTAGGCCGGTGCTGGGGCCAGCGAGGCCGGCATCGGAGCCTGCCTTGAGGCAAGGCCGGTACTGGGGCCTCTGAGGCCGGGATCGGAGCCTGCCGAGGGGTTAGGCCGCTGCTGGGGCCAGTGAGGCCGGCATCGGAGCCTGCCGTGAGGCAGGGCCGGTACTGGGGCCTCGAGGCCAGGATAAGAGCCTGCCGAGGGGTTAGGCCGGTGCTGGGGCCAGCGAGGCCGGCATCGGAGCCTGCCGTGAGTCAAGGCCGGTACTGGGGCCTCCGAGGCCAGGATAAGAGCTTGCCGAGAGGTTAGGCCGGTGCTGGGGCCAGCGAGGCCGGCAGCGGAGCCTGCCGTGAGGCATGACCAGTCCTGGGGCCTCCGAGGCCGGGATCGGAGCATGCCGAGGGGTTAGGCCGGTGCTGGGGCCAGCGAGGCCGGCATCGGAGCCTGCCATGAGGCAAGGCCGGTACTGGGGCCTCCGAGGCCAGGATAAGAGCTTGCCGAGAGGTTAGGCCGGTGCTGGGGCCAGCGAGGCCGGCAGCGGAGCCTGCCGTGAGGCATGACCAGTCCTGGGGCCTCCGAGGCCGGGATCGGAGCATGCCGAGGGGTTAGGCCGCTGCTGGGGCCAGCGAGGCCGGCATCGGAGCCTGCTGTGAGGCAAGGCCGGTACTGGGGCCTCCGAGGCCAGGATAAGAGCCTGCCAAGGGGCTAGGCCGGTGCTGGGGCCAGCGAGGCCGGCATCGGAGCCTGCCTTGAGGCATGACCAGTGCTGGGGCCTCCGAGGCCGGGATCGGAGCCTGCCGAGGGGTTAGGCCGCTGCTGGGGCCAGTGAGGCCGGCATCGGAGCCTGCCGTGAGGCAGGGCCGGTACTGGGGCCTCGAGGCCAGGATAAGAGCCTGCCGAGGGGTTAGGCTGGTGCTGGGGCCAGCGAGGCCGGCATCGGAGCCTGCCGTGAGTCAAGGCCGGTACTGGGGCCTCCGAGGCCAGGATAAGAGCTTGCCGAGAGGTTAGGCCGGTGCTGGGGCCAGCGAGGCCGGCAGCGGAGCCTGCCGTGAGGCATGACCAGTCCTGGGGCCTCCGAGGCCGGGATCGGAGCATGCCGAGGGGTACGCCGCTGCTGGGGCCAGCGAGGCCGGCATCGGAGCCTGCCATGAGGCAAGGCCGGTACTGGGGCCTCCGAGGCCAGGATAAGAGCTTGCCGAGAGGTTAGGCCGGTGCTGGGGCCAGCGAGGCCGGCAGCGGAGCCTGCCGTGAGGCATGACCAGTCCTGGGGCCTCCGAGGCCGGGATCGGAGCATGCCGAGGGGTTAGGCCGCTGCTGGGGCCAGCGAGGCCGGCATCGGAGCCTGCTGTGAGGCAAGGCCGGTACTAGGGCCTCCGAGGCCAGGATAAGAGCCTGCCAAGGGGCTAGGCCGGTGCTGGGGCCAGCGAGGCCGGCATCGGAGCCTGCCTTGAGGCATGACCAGTGCTGGGGCCTCCGAGGCCGGGATCGGAGCCTGCCGAGTGGTTAGGCCGCTGCTGGGGCCAGCGAGGCCGGCATCGGAGCCTGCCGTGAGGCAAGGCCGGTACTGGGGCCTCCGAGGCCAGGATAAGAGCCTGCCGAGGGGTTAGGCCGCTGCTGGGGCCAGTGAGGCCGGCATCGGAGCCTGCCGTGAGGCAAGGCCGGTACTGGGGCCTCTGAGGCCAGGATAAGAGCCTGTCAAGGGGTTAGGCCGGTGCTGGGGCCAGCGAGGCCGGCATCGGAGCCTGCCGTGAGGCAAGGCCGGTACTGGGGCCTCTGAGGCCAGGATAAGAGCCTGTCAAGGGGTTAGGCCGGTGCTGGGGCCAGTGAGGCCGGCATCGGAGCCTGCCGTGAGGCATTACCAGTGTTGGGGCCTCCGAGGCCGGGATTGGAATCCTGTCAAGGGGTTAGACCGGTGCAGGGGCCAATGGCCAGCATCGGAGCCTGGCGTGAGGCAAGTTCACTCCTGCGGCCTCCAAGGTTGGGACCAAAGCCAGCTTAGGGGTTTGACCGGTTCAGGGGCCAGCGAGACCAGAACTGGGTCCTCCCATGAGGCAAGGCCGCTGCGTGAGCCAGCGAGGTCTGGATCAGTCCACTGAGTAGCCAGGCCACTACTGGGACCATCAAGAGTGGGATTGGTACTTGCAACGCAGCATGCACAGAGAAATATCGCAGAAAATATAAATCAGACGCTTCTCTTAATCAGCAATAACTAGGAGGAAAAGGGCAACAGGAAGAGGTTGAGCTATAGAAAGGGCCCTATAGTGAAGCAACTAATGTGATCAATCAGAGGGTATGTAATACTGGAGGACGGAGCCTCTTTAAAATGCAGGAGGTACATAAACAAATGTATCAAAGTAAATCACCAAAGAAGTGTGGGATGGAGGGAGGGGGAGGGAATGGGACGGGGGCTGGAGGAGGGCTAATTGGATGATGTGTGCTTGTATATCCTCTCAAGTCTTGTACTCCAATGTGATTGATATATGACTACAATGCACCAATTTAAAAAATAAATTAATTAAAAAAAAAAAAAAAAAAAAAAAAAAAAAAAAAAAAAAAAAAAAAAAAAAAAAAACATGGGAATAAATTGAAAAATTATGAGCATTTAATATTAGGAAAAGAAAAATCCAACTTAAAAAAATCAAGTAAAACATTAATGTAGATCATTAGATCATTTTTCTCTCGTTTTTTTTTTTTTTTTTTTAGTTGTACTGGGGATGAGATTCAGGGGCCTTATACTTCCGGGCTACACTCCCAGACTTTTTTATATTTTATTTGGAAACAGGGTCTCTTAAGCCAGCTGAGGCTGGCTTCAAACTTGCACGATTCTCCTGTCTCAGCCTCCCAAGCGTGGGGATTACAAGCGTGCGCCACCCCAGCTTGTGTTTCTTTTTGTACATAATTTTCTCTGTTCTCATGCCAGAAACCTATACTCTGAGTTGACCTCAGCTACCACCTGTTTCTATAAGTAAAGTTTCAGCCCACAATACCCATCCATTGATACAATATTATAGCTGCCTCATAGTTAAGCAGTTGCAACAGAAATGGTATGATCTGCAAAGTGTAAAATATTTGCCATCTGATTCTTTATAGAAAAAGCATGCCAAACCTGCTATTATCATATCTCATTAATAATACAAAATTCTAAGGAATTAAAGAATTGCTTCCTTCTTTTCACTTTCATAGATAATTTTAATTTTAATTACTGCATGAAGATAGTACACTATAAAATCCTTCAAACAAACTTATGAAACTCATATGTATGTATTAAGATGACATTTGAAGCTAATTAATGACACTTTATGCTTCTAAGACAGTTTTAGTTTATGAATACTCTGAAGTGGAGCAGAGAAGAAAGGATTTTTAGTATCTAACCAAAATGTCTTATAGTTTAAATATGAACTATCAAGAGCTATGTGTAGATTTTCAAATTACTATGATAAATTTAGCAATACTGTTATGGTTAGATATAGAATATCCCATTGAATAGCACATTAATTGGTGTTTGGAGTTGATATAACCCATTCTTGAGGGTTGTATCCCAAGCAGTAGGTAGATCCATTGTAATGAATTTGCCTGAGTAGTACGCAGTAGGCCAGTAGGGTGCGGCTGGAGATGGGTGGGGAGATGGTGTAGCTTTGGGATTATCTTTAGCTCCTTTTCTTTCTGCTTTTTCTTGCTTCTGGGCTCCATGATGTGGGAAGAAGCCCATATGCTCTCCCTGTCTCTGCCTCCTTGGTTCCCAGCCTCACATGGACTGAATCCAAAACAATAAGAAAATAAATCTTCCTTTCTCTAAATTATGTGGTCAATCTTTTAGATTATAACTGCAAAAATGCTGATCAGAATATATATCAAGAGTGTTCAACTGATAATTATTTTTTTAAGTTAGATGTGAATATTTCCAGCATTTAGCTTTTAAATTATGAATGATAACAGTTTACCCTTAAATTTAGCTTCAAATGTGAATAACATATTTTAATATAGATTTCTCACATATTTTTTTCTGTTTCTGTATTGTAGCTGCTTTCAAAACCAACATTGAATTATTTGCATAGTGTTGCCAAAGCAAAGTAACACAGATTGGGTGGTTTAAGCAATATATATCTCTTTCTTTACAGTTTTGAAGAACAGAAGTTCAAGAACATGATGATGGTTTCTTGTGAGAGTCATGAGAGAAGGGTCTGTCCAGGCCTGCCCCCTTGGCTCATAGATAGCCATCTCATTATGGTTTCCATGGTCGAGTTGTCCATGAAATTGTGAGTTCTTCCCCTCAGCAGTTAAAGAAAGCTAAAGAATTAATCACCAGGAGACTCATTTGGAATTTAATGCAAGACAGGATTATTATAAAAGCAAAAGCAACAGAGGGAGAGAAAGAAAGAGATAATGCTTTCTTCTCAAGTCTGGTGGGTTCTCAGGGCTGGAGCCTGCTACATTTTAACATTTTTATTTTAGTTATCAAATTCATCAATAGACTAGATTTGTTCTTTAGTCTGTTCTTTGTTCTAATATCACCCATGACTACAGGAGAGGATGCATGGTGTTTCTTTAATTCTTTTAATTCTCCATGAGTCTGTAACTTTGGGGCTTTAGATTTATCTTATCTTAGACTGACAGGTCAGCTTCTGCCTGCCTGTGTAGCAAGGCAGTGGAGTAAACTTTCTGTGTTAACCCTTCAAATGCTTGCTTTACTTTAGGACAGGCCATGAAATGAAATTACTTATCCCTTCCCAGATTAATCTTCTCCCCATATCTTCACATTGTTTTCTTTCAGTATGTCTTTGTTCAAATTTCCTCTTATGAGATACCAGTGGTATTGGATTAGGACGGACCCTAATGACTTCATTTTATTTCTATAATCCTTTAAAGACACTTTCTCCAATACAGTTATACTCGTGGGGGTTAGAACTTCAGCATATAACATTAGTGGAAGAGCATAATGTAGTTCATAATAAGCATAAAAGCTAAATACTGAGAGGAAAATGCAAATCCATTAATCCTTATATTATAAGCCAATAATAAAGTTTATGGATTTTAGAGCTGAATACATGCTATAAAAGTTATCTTTCCATTACCTCATGGTGTCATAAATCTGATTACATCATTTTATCTCCCTATAAAATTATTGTATTTGACAAATTTCAAAATCTCAAATTCAAACTTTCAAATAATCCTTGCTTTATTGAAGGCACAAGACCAAAAAAAATCTAAAAAATATATTTTACCCAATTTTCTAAACTCCTTAAAATATTATCTTTTAGATGTTAAAAATATTAATTTAAAAATGAAATTAAGGCTGAGAAAGGAGGATCGCAGTTCATGAACAGCCTCAGGTACTACTTAATGAGGCCCTTTGCAACTCAGTGAGACCCTGTTTCAAACTAAAGAATAAAAAATAGGGCTGGGGGCATAGATTGGAAGTAGAATCCCCCTGAGTTCCATCCCCAGTACTGCAAAAAATAAGGCACAACAAATTAAAAGGTGAACCAATATGTAGGATTGCATGAAACTGAAGAGATTCTGTATAGCAAAGGAAACTGTCAAGGACCTCAATTAAGAGCCAACAGAATGGGAGATGATTTTCACCACATACTCCTCCAATAGAGGACTAATATCTAGAATATACTGAGAACTCAAGAAACTCAACACCAAAAAAAAAAATAATAATCCAATAAAAAAATGGGCAAGCAAACTAAATAGACACTTCACAAAAGAAGAAATTCAAATGGCCAATAAATTCATGAAAACATGCTCAACATCATTGGCAATCAGAGAGATGCAAATCAAAACTACCCTGAGGTTTCACCTTACCCAACTAGAATGACAACCATTCAAAACACAAACAATAACAAATGCTGGTGAGGATATGGAGAAGTGGGAACTCTAAAACATTGTTGGTGGGATTGCAAATTAGTGCAACCATTTTGGAAAACAGTATGGAGAATCCTCAAAAGAATGGGAACAAATCTATTATTCGATCCAGCAATACCACTTCTGGGTATCTACCCAAAAGGAAGGAAACCAAACCACCAAACTAATGCACGTGTATCTCTGTTCATAGCTGCACAATTCACCATTGCCAAACTACAGAACCAGCCAAGATGTCCATCAACAGATGAATAGATTACAAAACTGTGGGATAGGTACACAATGGAATTTTACTCAGCCATTAAAAAAAAACCCCACAATTGCAGCATTTACAGGGAAATGGATGGATCTTGAGGGCATTATGCTAAGAGAGATTAGTCAGTCACAAAAAGTATGGAATCCGATGCTTTCCCTAATATATGAATCCTAAGGTGAAAGGGATCATAGGAGGAACTCCAGGTAAAAAAGGAGATCCTATAGAGGAGCAAATAAGGCATCCTAACTGTGGGGTTGAGAGGAGGGGAGAGGAAAACTCTTTAAAGCACCTGATGTACTAATTCCGATCATAGTCAACCACTAAGCCAAGCATGAGAGGGAGTGATGGGGAAGGAGTGGGGTGGGGACTGGGTGGGGGCTGGCTGGGTGATGTGTGCATTTAAGTCTACACAATTTTTTTGCTTCATCATGATGTATAAATACAATGCACAAATAAAATTTTAAAAAACAAATAGATAAATAAATAGAAATGAAATTAATCTAGTTTCAATTGAGCTTTTTAGAATTGCTATTTTCCATGAATGATATCCTATGAAGTTCCTTTTAGATATTAAATAAAATTAGAGATGTTCAATATTTTTGATAAATCTATAAAAAATTTTACTGTAATGTTCTGTTGCTTAAACAGATTGAATCAGGTGTCAAAGTATTAATTTTTGTGTGTTCTTGTTCAACAATTACTTGTTAAAAAAAATGACAAAGGGGCCAAATTCATACACTGGAGAAAAGACAGCCTTTTCAACAAATGATGCTGGGAGAAATGGCTATCCATTTGTAGAAAGTTGGGTCTGAATCCTTACTTCTCACCATGCACAGGAATCAACTCGAGTTGGATCAAAGATTTAGAAATTAGACCAGAGACTATGAAGTTATTAGAGAAAGGCATAGGATCAACACTCCAACATATAGGCACAGGGAGTAACTTTCTCAATCAGACTTCCAAAGTGCAGAAAATTAAAGCAAGAATAAGTGAGATCTCTTCAAACTAAAAAGTTTCTTTGCATCAAAGGAAACCATCAAGAACATAAAGAGGAAGCCTACAGAATGGGAGAAGATCTTTACCAGCCACCACTCTGATAGGGGGCTAATATCTAGAATATAGAAAGAACTCAAAAGACTCTACACTAGCAAAACAAACAGCCAAATCAAGAAATGGAAAGCTGAAATGAATAGACACTTCACAAAAGAAGAGATATAAATGGCCAGTAGATACATGAAAGGTGTTCAACATCACTAGCCATTAGGGAGATGCAAATCAAAACTACGCTGAGATTCCATCTAACCCCAATCAGAGTGGCAGGCATAAAGAAATAAACTACAACAATTGCTCGTGAGGATGTGAGGAAAGAGGAACTCTTTTACACTGTTGGTGGCAGTGCAGAGTAGTTCAGCCACTATGGAGATCAATATGGAGATTCCTTAGAAAACTGGGAATAGATCCACCATTTGATCCAGCTATACCACTCCTGGGTATCTTTCCAAAGGGCTTGAAATCAGAGAACTACATTAATATATGCAAACCCATGTTGATAGCAGCACAGTATGTAATAGCCAAAATATGGAACCACCTAGATCTGCATCAACAGATGAATGTATTGCAAAATTATGGGAAATACACACAATGAAATTCTATTCAGCTATAAAGAAGAATAAAATAATAGTATTGGCAAGAAGGTGGAAGGAACTGGAGAACATTATGTTAAGTGAGATTAGTCAAGCACAGAAAGAAAAGGGACATATGTTTTCTCTAATATGCCCAAGCTAGGGAGTAGTGGTAATACCAGAGGAACTCCAGATGATGGAGGGAAAATATCAGCAAAGCTTGAATGGAAAGATAGGAGAGGAAGAAAACTGAGGTTGTTCAATAGAGGAACTACATACGAATATGTATAATGGTATAAATATAACATGGTTCACCTGGACACTCTTTATTGGGAGGGGGGAAGGGAAGTGGGGGGAAGGGCATGAAACACAATCTAAATGTACACCATTTTCAATATGTTCCACTTATTTAAAAAATGACAGACCTCAACATGTGAGTGAATATATGACCTAAAATATCAATATTTAAATATCTTCTTGAGAATTTTGGCATGTCAAGGAACCTAGGTACAAATAATACAAACTTTCATTTTTCAGCCTTTGTTATTAAGTTTTGTTTTGTTTTTTAATTTTTTGTGTGTGTTAGCTTCCTTCGGGCTTAGAGGAGGAGACTTGAACAAATTACTTTGGATAATGAAGATTTCTTGGGAGGATATGTATGCAAAATTGGTAGAGAAAAATCATCTTATTAGTCATATTAGCTCCTACTTCTTCCAGCATGGGATTGTGCATCTGGTGTCTTTGAGACCTGAAGTGGTAATTCATTGGTTGAATCAACAACTTGTGCTCAGGTGGCCTGTAAAACTGCTTATGGGCCATTAGACTACTGCCTGCTACAAACCACCTTGTAACTGCAGATTCCATGCTACTCCATGCTAAGATTTAAAATCTCTCTCACATTCATCCTATTAGTAACCTTTATGTATGAACCAGTTTTGTTTTCTTTCTCAACTGATCATGGTTAAACTTGCAGCATGATTTTTCACTTGCTCTATGAATTATAATAGTTGACAAAGTTGTTACAGCCACTTTCTTAAAGCGTATCAGTGAGTATTATAACTCTTAGGGCTCAATCAGTTCCTCTTTTAACTTCCTGAATATATTCAGAAATAGGGCACACCCAGCAAGATGATAAAGCACATGAAACAACGGTCCTATGTTTCAGAAATAAGAGACCCTCGGAATGATTTCTTTATAAACCTGTCACCATTTCTTGGTAAAGTCAAATACCACATACATTTTTAGGATAGTGAAAAATAAAACAATTTTATATAGAAAAGGTAAATTATGTTCTGATAAATGCAAAAAGCATCCTAGATTTTTCAATTTGCTTATTTTTAAGTAGATTTACAAAAATAAATACAATAAATGTTGAGTTGAATCAAGGCTCAGACTCCTTGAAATGGAGAAAATAAGCTTTATTGAAATTTTTACACAAAATAAAATCTATCAATTTCAGGGGTACAATTTGGTGAACACTGAAAAATTGTTTATGATAAGGTATAGAACATTCATATCACATTAAAATATTTTCTTTGCCCTTTGCAATTAATATTCTTTTTCTACCCCTTATACCTCGACAATAGTGGATATCTTTATTTCATTTCTGACTTACTCATTTCACTTACCCTCTTCCATCCTGTGTTACCATAATCTTTTAATTTATCTCAAGGACTTTTTTATTGTCTGAACTTTATTGATTTCTATCAGCCACAGTATGGTTCAGGCCTGAATTATCTGCTGTCTGTGTTGCTGCAACTGCCTCCTTTATGTTTTCCTTGCTTCCAGATGTGTCTATCAGTCACTCCAACCCCCGTAGCACATACATGCATTGGCCACCTGATTATCATGCCCATTCTCAACAAGTGAGAAAATCTAACCATAGCCTTCACCTATTTTTTTAACTGGTCAATAGTATACTCTTTACCTAAAAACAGAGTTCAAATAGTTTAAAAAGTGTGTAAGGACACAGCTTGCCCCTCTAGACTTATCTGTCATCCCTTTCTCTATTGATAGTCACACTTCTAAAGCTCTAAGCATACCTTTAAAAAGCTTCTATTAAAATATTCTTTCTAGTTCCAAGGCTCTATGTATTACCATTGTACCCAATGTTTTACTCTGATCATATCACCCAAAACCTTGTATTATAATTTTTGTGCTTTATTGGTAGTGATATCCTACAAACAAAAACAATATTATATCAAGGACTACATTTTATTGTTTAGTCTATGCTTGGTAGTCTATAATCAGATAAAAGGTCAATAAATATTTGCTGAATGAATAAGTGATTTATTTGATTTAGTGATATAGGAAAATATGGTAAAACTATAATAATAGTTACTGACAATACCCAAGAAAAGTTAAAAATCTTGAATGTTCAGTATTTATTTCTTAGAGTATAGAATATGTTTCAGCTTTTGTCTACTAAACTGTGAGCTTACATTTCAAAATGACTCTAACAATGGTCTTTGCAACCTAGGCATCCCTGTAGCCAGCACAATTCTTGAGATATAGTATGTCAATGTTTTTTATTAGAGATTGAGGTACTTTAAGGAAATATTCTATATTTAACCTTATAGTTAATGATTTGGTTATAAGAAAATACAGTAAGATATTAAAGATCAACACTGATATCCTCAGAGCTCTGTTCAGAATGAGCCTTCACACCAAGCATGCATTTCTCCTTGGTCCTGGCCAATGCATTACCTATAATCATTCCTTTTTTATCTTTACAAATAATGTTTTAGGATCAATATATCTGAACACAAATAACTTAAATAAATTTAGAGGACCCCCATCTGTGTGTTCGCTCCATTTACAGAAGAGGAAACAGATACATTAAGCAAATTCCAGAGCTAAAAATGCTGTCCAGTAGGTTAGCTTTAGAGCTTATGCTAGCTTATGCTTCTAGCCCGTATGCTACCTTACTTCTTAACATTATAAAAATAAAACTTAAAAGCATTCTTGGAGAAAGCCAGAAAAACATACATATGCTGGCACCCCCAAAGTAAAGATGTTTTTGTGATTTGAGATTTCTCAGCTTGGATGTTCCTCGTGTATCTTAATGGAATCAGCGTAGTTATTGCTATATCCCCATGCTCCCCCGTTTTCATGTTAAGTTACCCCATTTAAGGAAATAACCTGTGGTAAAGTATTTCTACATCATTGGTCATAAAATTAATTTGTTCTTGCCTTGTCAACTTAGTAGTTTTATAACACTAGAAACTTAAAGGAAAAATAAAAATTAACTTTCTTTTTTTTTTACAGTACTGAAGATGGAACCCAGAAGTATTGTACCTCAGAGTTACACCTTCAGCCCTACTTTTTTTAGTCTTTTTATTTTTTGAAACAAAGTCTCACTGATTAGCTAAGGACCTCACCTCAGTCCTCCAATCTACCCCCCAAATGCTGGGATAAAAATTGACTCTCAAAGATAAAATCCACATAAATAAAATTATTAATCTGGAGTAAACAGATGTGCAATTCAAAATATTGGAAGGACTTCAAAAATTCCGTTAGAATTCATAGTTTTATGCAAATGATATTATAATAATGGCTATAATTTATTTAGCATAGATTATAACAGGCACCAGGCATATTTCTAAATATTTGATATGCATTGTTATTGGATACCAATTAAAGCCCTATTACATAAGTATGTTAATGTCTTCATTAAAAAATAATATCCATCTTTACTGAAGGAATCGAAACTTATAATAGTTCATTAAGTTTTTCAAGGTTATAAAGAAAATAAACAAAACATAGTACCTAAAAATAAGTAATTAAAGTAATTTCACAGAATAAATCAGAGAAATATTTCCTGAAATTTAAATACTTGATAAAATATGATTTAATCAAAAGGCTGGAAAATAATTTATCAAGTCTAGAATATTTTTAAAAATCAAGGTAAAGATGAGTAAAAAGAGAAGACATATGAGATGCTGAGACTTAATTTTTGTTATCCCATCTGTCTAACAGGTGTCTCAGAAGGACAGTACAGGAAGAAAAATAGAGAAGATATATAAAAAGAAGATATTTTTGGAATATATTCTTATCTTAAAGTTTTAGTAAGTGATATTTTTCAGAGATAAAAAAGATGTAAGTTTTCATGTAAAAAGTTCTACAAGTGCTTAACAGAATGAATGACAGAAGACCCTAGATATGGCCTAGAAAAAATTTAAAATAACTAAGAGAAGATAATATAAAAAAAAAATTCCCAGGGGTCAGAAATGAATGATGCAAAGAAAGCAAGAATCAGATTGAGAGCCAATTTTTCATCAGCTTCACTGGATATAAGGTAAAAATGGAGCAATATCCCCCAAGCTGAGAAGTGAAATGATCTTGAAAACATCTTTTAACAGTGTACTCTGAATAGGTAGATGGAACATGAAGTTGGTTTAGGAAGAAAGAAACTCAATGACATTTATTCCCTTATACTTTTTCCTGGAAAAAAAATACTTGAAGAGTTTTTTCACAAAAGCAAATGAATAACTAAAGAAAATATATGCTCATTGCAGCCAAAAGCAGTGGTACTGAACCAAGAGATTGATGAAAATACATTCTACAAAGACAGCTGAACAAAAGTCTACAGAGCAGTTGATATAAATGGGGACAGTGATCAGAACATCTTTAAGAGTTAAATGTATTTCATTCAATAAATAATGTTGAAGATAAAGTGTGAGTTATTTTCTCATATTCTTTAAAAGGCAGTTTGAAACTCTAGGAATAACAAAAATGCACAGGAGCAAGTGATGGCTCACATTTACAAACTAATAAAACAGATTAATTTGTTTTTCAGAGACAATAGAGGTTTATTGAGGAAAGTTGAAAATACACATTTAATGGCGGATGTGGGCCATCTCAAGAGGAAAAGAGCAACCCTTTGGGAGTGCAAGACTCTTCCTTTATAGGGGACTGTCATGAGGGAATGGCAGAAGGTATGTGAGGATGACCTCAAAGCCATGGTCACAAGGTGATTTAGTACATCCCTGGTCCTGACCTACACTGTCTCGTCATCAGGTATCCCTGTAATCCATCCAAGAACAACCAGCATCGTTGAGTGGACTGATCTCTTGAGGAGTGCCGCAGATTCCTCTTTTGTCTTCTCTGTTGTCTAATGAATAGACACCACTCAAAGAATAGTCAGAAGTGCTCAGGAACTCTTGTAAATTTCTCATGGACTTTTGGGTCTGAGAGACCTGTTTCAAGCTTCCATATTACAATTGCATCTTCCCCGTTCTCCCTTGTGTCTCTCCTTTCTACCTATATATATATTTCTTCTATTATATATCATTTCCCATTGACCTTACAACTGAAATATCTATTGAGTAGCAGAGGTTTTCTGACATAGGATTGATAACAGTTGTCCTCTAAAACTGCAGTTACAGTAATTTATTCTGCAATGGATAATATTTGCAAATACCACTTATTATTTTAAAATTTTCAGAAGATACCTAAAAACAATGTATTAAAACACTTAATTAAAAAAATCCTATTGATGTTATCAATTCTGTCACTTTAAGAGGATTAACTAACTGGAAGTTAGTTAACTGGGCCACAGAAGAGAAGTATTAGGTAGTTGCCAGAGATGATCATCAAGCAATACTTAAAAGTTTTGAGACAAGTTTCATACATGTTTAAAGCTGTGACAGCCAATGAAAGAACACAATGGGATAAAGGTTAGGGAGAAATGGTATAAGATGGTTAATTCTGCTTTCATCATCAAAAGTCAATATTACCTAAATATGCTAAATAAAATAGTTTTAGGCACATTATTTACAATTAAAGTAGCTACCAGGTGAATTAAAAAATAAATTAGTTAACAACTGTGAGCTTGAACACCCTCAGGGGATTGGCAGGCAGTACAAAGAAAGGAAGTTACCACTGGGAAGTCATAATAGCAAAGAGACAAAATCTGCCATCTCTAATCTCTCTTTGCCAACCAGAAAGCAAGCTGTGTTGTCATATGTCTTAAATGTGCAAGAGAAGTTGTATATAAAGAGTTTTGCATTATCTCCAGATTCGTGGGTCAGGAATACATTTTATTTTATTTTATTTTATTTTATTTTATTTATTTATTTTTGGTGGTACTGGGGTACCTGGAAGCCCTTCTACCTCGGGGCTACACTCCCAGACCTATTTTTATATTTTTATTTGGAAACAGGGTCTCCAAAGCCAGCGTGGCTGGCTTTGAACCAGCGCAATCCTCCTGTCTCCGCCTCCCAAGTGAGGGGATTATAAGCATGTGCCACTAGGAATACATTTTAAGTAATGCTTTAAAAAACAACATTGTATGAACTAAATGCAACATGTCTTCATGTTTACAGATCAGTTTTCCAATCCTGTAGCATAAAAAATGCTCTGGTTCAATAGCCCATATCTAAAAGTCTGATTGTCTGTTGTGGTTCTCTGTTTACTCCAAAATTGGATAACATTTGCAAGTTGTGAACATAGTAGAATAAAATAGCTAGATTACAAAATATAGTTAGCATATATTAATCAAACAAGTTATTAACATTTCCAGTGTGTCTGTCTCTCAATTTTCTGATTTTAAAGTAGATAATAGTACCTGATTTCTTTGGGAGTTTTGTAAAGCCCGCATAAAACAATATAGATATTCTAAACTTTTTCAAAAGTAATCACATTTCCTAGCTGCTTTCTGTCTATGATCATTTCTTGTTGCCATTAAAAGCAAAGCTAAGTCAAGCATGGTGCCACACACTTGTAATCTCAGTACTTGGGAGGCGGAGACAGGAGGATCATAGGTTTGAGGCCAGCCTCAGCTATTGAGTGAGGCCCTCTGCAACTTAGGGAGACCCTGTTTCAAAAGAAAGTTAAAAAAAACAGTGAGTGCTGAGGGGGTAGCTCAGAGGTAGAATGCCCCTGGGTTCAATCCCTAGTACCACACACACAAAAAGCAATAAAAAGCAATGCTATTGTATCAATTATAACAGCTCAGGGAAGAGCAATGAATGCCTGCCTAATGGATGGTGCATTCTGGGATAGAGTTTCTAGGTAAAGCCAGCAGTGACCACTCAAACTCAGTCCATGGAAAAAGCAAAGGGAATACGGTGTCTGTGGTTTCTGAAAGGCAGTATCACATAGCGGAAGGATTCAGAAAAGCACTTTTCCAATCCCAGTTCTGTGTCCACCCACTGCGTGGCTTGAGGCAGGCATCATTGTCCACACTGAGCTTTGTATCTTCGTCCCCGAGGTTAGACCCAAAGATTCAATTCTAAAGCTCTATTACTAATGCTTAAATATAACAATATTAATATATCAAGCTGAAAAGAGAAAGGAACAGTATGAATCTAAGACAGAGAAAAGGAGGTGAGGAGGAGAAGAAAAGACACAAAGATTTTAACCCTGTGTTCCAAAATTAAGTTCCACAACAACATTTTCATAAAATTAAAATGAATTATCTCTTTTTATATTTTCTTCAAAGATAGCGTAGAAGGTCCAATAAACAGGTATGCAAAAATAGTTTATTATCTGTGCCGGGCGTGGTGGCGCACGCTCGTAATCCCCGCGCTTGGGAGGCGGAGACAGGAGGATGGCGCAGGTTCGAAGCCAGCCGCTCTGATTTAAGAGACCCTGTTTCCAAATAAAAATATAAAAAATAGATCTGGGAGTGTAGCCCGGAGGTAGAACGGCTTCCAGGAACCCCAGTACCACACACACACAAAAAAAAGGTTTATTATCTAGTATTTTTACATCAAGAACAGGAATTTTATTTCTCAGAGAAAATGGACATCAATACATTGACCTACATTTAAAACTACATGCAAACCAGACTTGTTGGCGCATGCTTGTAATCCCAGTATTTGGGAGGCTGAGACAGGAGAATTGCCGGTTTGCAGACAGCCTCAGAAACCAGTGAGACTTCCATCAACCTAGTGAGACCCTATTTCAAAAATAAAATTTAAAAAGTGAGCTGGCAGTATAGATTGGAGGGGAAATGCCCCTGGGATCAATCCCCAGAACAATAACAACAACAACAACAACAACAACAACAACAACAACAACAACATACACACAAGAAGGTAAAAACTACGAAGGGGAGTGGGAAAATATGTGGCATATCGAGGGAAACAGAGTAGACAGGGTATCGGTCGCCTTTGTGTAATTTGATGACCAAATCAAGGAGCCCAAATATCAATTATAGGTAAGATCTTAAGAGTTTTCCAACTTCCACAATCCCTGCCACCACTATCCAAAGCTTCTACATTCAAAGGTACTCTATTTTTGTGTTAAGTCTATATCATTGTATTCCCTAAACAAGAAAATGAAGCTGTGTTTTAAACTTTTAGACTCAATCTTGATTTCAAGACATGAGGTGGAAAGTAATGCATTTAAAGTGGGGTTTCTAGCAAAAGAACCTTCAGAGTACGACCCTATCTCCTTCTCTCTCAAAATTGCATTTGAAGTTGGGTAAAGTGATTTTTTTTCTATAACAGAGTTGAATTCCATAAAGCAGCCCAGATCCTATAATAATATATGGATAGTATGCATGGCTCAAAAATATCAATTCTCTCCCAAAGTCAGGGTGGGGAGGATAAACTTGGGGTCGTGGGGACAAGTGTAAGATCATAACATCTGCAGAAGCAGGAAGGACATTCCGCGAAGGAACGCACCAGGGAAGGATGGGATGGATTTGAATGGCTGTTGTGTAGAACCATCTATAAAACATAACTACATTTTCCAATTGTGCCTTGCTCTGTTGGAAATTCATTCACCCTTCAGTCTACACTGGAATTGATCACTTGCTCAGCAGTATGTGAAGGGAGGCTATCTTGGTCTTGAACAGCCCTAAATGTCTATAAGAAGAAAAAAATATTAGCTACGACTTTCTTGTTAAGCTGCCAAGAGCACACCAGGGCTTTTTAAAATGTCATTGCCGGGCTTTCTACTTACCCCTCGAGACTCTTTAGTGCAGTGAGGAAAGAATACGCTGTATCACATTCTTCATATCTGACTTTATTCAACTGCAGTGAGGTCTAAAATACCTGAAAAGAAATGGTGGGTCCCAGCTGAACATTATAGCAACTTAAGCCCCATGGAGAAGTCAAAGAAACCACATCTAGTTGAAAGGCAGGCATTCATCTTGTGCTTCCAGTGGATCCTGTGAACTTCAATACTTTCAGTAAATAGTATTTTAAAAATTTTCCATCTGGATAACATTTGCATCTAGACTTGGAATCATATAAAGTTTGATTAAAATATCTATAAGCAAAATCTGTACATTTAAAAATCAAACAAAACATTATAAATCATGGCTGCTACTTGCCTGCCTGCTTCAGGGCACGTGTGATAGCAGTGATTTGGGACATAAAGTACCAGTTGCAGGGATACTGAAATAATAAATTTATTAACCAAAATAAAAGAGATATATGAATGTGTCATATTACAAATAGAAAGTAAATAAATATTTCACTATACCCAAAGCACATTGGAACACATTATTAAGCTGTATTTAACCACATCCTCTTGTGTTGTTATTTTTCAGGCACAGCAATTCCTTGGAATCCTATTTGATGTGCTGGCCTATAACATTTGACCACACTTACAGCGCAAGTGTAAAATCAATTTTCTGTTCTCCCATTTATCTCTGTACTGATGTTAGTTGGCTCTCTAATGGAATGACTCTTCTTGAGAGGTAGTTATTTTACTTCAGAGTGGCATTTCAGAAGCCTTAAATGGGCTGAAGAGATGGCATGTGACCTTTAGGAATATTTTAGTTCTACATTTCTTTGAAAAAGAACTGTTTAACCCTGTGTATGTAACTACATCGCTGATTCCTCTTTTGTTCCTCTTCCTGTTCAGTCCATTGGAAGAAACGTTGGGGGTTTTTTTACATGGAAAAATGCTGGGAATTTTAGTACCTATAAAATTTGATATTTTTGTCTTTGTTTATTGTTATAATTCCACAATTAGGTAATTCATACATCCAATTACATGGTGATACTTTCTTTAAGCACAATGTAATGTTCTTACCTGGTTTATGATAACCTTTTAGAGTGATGTAGATGAATACCTAATAATCTACATGAGAAGAAAATAATTTTTAAGTGGCCTTTTGTAGCTGACGTTCTTCTTTTCAAGCCATATCCACAATCGTGATATTTTAGAAAGAGAATTATGCACTTTTACCATACTTAAGCATATTTTATGTATATTCACCTCACTCATTTATATTTTTATCACATAGAAATATACTTACTTTCATTTCGATCGAATACTATTTACAAAAACTGAAGTCATAGTTTCTTACTCTAATTTGCTTGCATTTTTTTTAAATATTGAGAAATTAAGTACAGATTTTAGCAGTTATTTTCAATTGGTGTATTCCCATAATTACATATTATCATTTTAAAAATCACTGTGTGCATTAAAAATCTTCTCTTCTACCACATGTTAGATTTGAAAATATTTATCTTCAGTAAAGGCAATTATACTTCCCAAATCTACTCTAACATCCCAAAAGTCAAATATGAAATTAAAAAACAACTTTTATGTAAGAAGCTGAAGTCTTAGTATAATCTTTAAAATTATACATCATGTAGCTCAGTACACTTGTTATAAATCACAATTGTTTACTTCCTTCTTCAGTTGTAAATAACTCACAATGAAAAAGGGCATAAGAAAATTGTTTTGAAAGTAGAAAAATATTTGTGAAGTCTTTCTTTAGTGCTTTTCTAAGAAGGTAGAAAAAGCACTTTCTGAGGTCATACGGAATTGCCACATTAGCATTTAGTAAGTACATATGTATACATTGAATATTTTATAACTTATAAACACTGGTGTCAACAACTCACTTTGTTAACCAACAGAAGAGGTGAATTCTGTCCCAAAAAAGTTACAGAAACTAAGTATGTTGCATTTTGAATATTCAACCTCCCAGTCAAGACATTCATGCAGATTACAAGTTCAAAAACCGTAAGAGTACCCTGGAAAAGGAAAAATTGACCTAGTGAGGGTTCCTATAACAGACAAAGAAATGGAAGGGATTGTTTACACGGGGCAGGCAGATGAACTTGTAGTGCTGAATTTCTTCTATCCCCTGGACTAACTCTAACAAGACCAAGTCCGCTTACAACTTGAAGACCTTAGCTTTGTTTTAATATGCAAAGCATCTGTCTTTATAAGTTATGGCAAATGGTGGGATCAATCTGCTTATCTTATCAACTAAAGAAAGATCATCTTATTGATGGCATTTATATTCAACATGTCCTCGAGAGTATAAACCCCAAGAAACCAGATTTGGGACTTTGGGTTTGATATTTCCAATCAGTGATTTTTTTTTATTGTAGCATTATTCAGTATGAAAAACATATATGAGGAGAAAAGGAGTCATGCTTTACTTAGTCTACTCATTGCTTTTGTTTAATTTTGTACTTTCATATATACATCCTTAGGCTCATTTTAGTTCTTTTCTGGCAGAAAGTCATTATTCTTTGCTTCTCTTCTCATCTTCATATAAGTTTCTAAAGCAAACCAAATTTCCTGCCGGGAAGATGGCGACCGAGAAAAGCGGGGCTTAAGAGCCCCGCTAACAACTAATCTCCATTACCACAAAATCAGCACCTTTCATAGCCAGAAAACACCATCACCAGAGAAACAAAAAAAATCACCAGGCTCCAGAGAGAAAGCAGACTGAGAACAGAGCTCAGAGGCACAGAGGAGATACACCGGCCTCATGCCCGAACCGCAGCAGCAGCGCCATACTGCCAGCGGCAGCGGTGAGTTCACCGGACGGCTACAGCAAGCCGAGGTGAGCCGCTGCGGAACAGCCAGGCAGAATTTCTCACCGCAGGTAAAATCTAAAGCTCCCAGTGGCTGAGCTCAGCACATGCTGCGGGGATTCAGAGTGGAAATCAAAACCAAGAAGAAATACGCCAGCCTCGTGGCCAAGGGCATACCAGCGCTGCCATATTGCCACCGGCGGCAGCAGCAGAGGATTCACCGAATCCAGTACAGCTACATCTGCGTACTCAAGAACAGTGAGTCAAATTGCGGGCCACAGAGGAGAAATCCCCGTACTGTACTCCCTGGGACTTGACCCAGTGGGGGAGGGGCGGTGGCAGAGATATCACACCATAGGAGAACGTGCAACCTGGCACCCCCACAGTCTAAAGCAGCCTCTATCGACTCTCTGGGTCAGAGACTCTGTGATACAACCCAGTAAAGGAGCAGTGGGGTCTGAGATACTACGGACTCGAGATCCAGAGCACCTTAAGTGAAGTCATAGTGACCCAAGGGAAGAACCCAGAGAAGGCACAAACTTCCTAAATCATGGGAAAGAGGAATAATACTGGAGCAATGAATACCCACAACCCCACAAAATCAGAACCCGATAAAACAGAAAATCAGAGATTTCTAGAAGATCAAATCAGGAAAATAACTGTAGAAATAATAGAGGTGCTTCGAAAAGAACTCAGAGAGAGCCAAAAAGAGATAAAGGATGCAATTAATGAAGTAAAGGCCTCAATTCAAAGCACAAACAACCGATTAGACCACATGGAGAACAGAATCTCGCTCTTAGAAGATGATCATTCCAAAAATGAAAGCATAGTTTCTAATCTAGGAAAAAATATCCGACAGCAGGAATCTGATATTGAAGAAATATGGGCCCATTTTAAGAGAGCTAACCTAAGAATAATTGGAATAGAGGAGGGAAAAGAAAGTGAAACCAAAGGGATCAACAATCTCTTCAAGGAAGTAATAGCAGAAAATTTTCCAAACATAGAGCAAGAGGTTGATACACAGATCCAGGAAACTTATAGAACTCCCTTTAGACAGGATCGGAGAAGAGGATCCCCACGCCACATAATTGTCAAAATGACCAATGTGGACGCCAAGCAGAGAATCTTAAAGGCAACAAAAACAAAGGGCCAAGTGACATTCAGAGGCAAACCAATTAGAATCATTCCAGACTTCCCAAACCAAGTCATGAGAGCCAGAAGGGCTTGGAGTAACATATTCCAAACTCTGAAAGAAAACAACTTCCAGCCAAAAATTTCCTACCCAGCAAAACTTTCTATCAAATTAGATGGAGAAATACGAAGCTTCCACGACAAACAGAAACTGAAGGAATTTATGTCTTCAAAACCAGCACTAGAGAAAATACTCAAAGAGATTAACTACAAAGAAGAAATAGGTAACACATACCAGAACCAGAGAAGCAACAGTTTCCATCCAACAGACAACTAAGACTGGTTATCTGTGGAGATTCATTATTTATGTTAGTCTTTTACCTATCTCTAAATTATATTGTTTGCCTTTATTGTTGTTAATTTTTAGGATTTCTAGTTGGAATATTAAAAATACCTTCAGCTATAGCATTTGGAAATATTTTATCCCATTCTATTTGTAACTGTTAACTCTGTTTACATTGTCTTTAGATATACAATATTTTTTTTAGGGAGTTTGTATACTCTTCTGTTGCCTGTGCCATTGAAATCATATCCAAGAAATCACTGCCAATTTCAATGTTGTGAGGTTTTATGACCCAGATTTTCTCCTAAAAGTTTATAGTCTTAAGATTTATATTTAGGTCTTTTATCTATTTTGAGTTAATATTTGTATATGGGATTAGGTAAGGGTCCAACTTTATTCTTTTCCATGTAATTATTATGTTTCAACAATATTTAGTTAAAAGA
The DNA here is from genome assembly GCF_963383645.1 of Muscardinus avellanarius. Classification (NCBI taxonomy): domain Eukaryota; kingdom Metazoa; phylum Chordata; class Mammalia; order Rodentia; family Gliridae; genus Muscardinus; species Muscardinus avellanarius. Next base: position 71,683,979 of record NC_137795.1, read on the forward strand.
TCATTATTTCCACCACCAAATGTTCGTGGAAACCTTGTCAAAAATAACTTGGCAATATAGGGAAGAATTTAGCTCTAGGCTTGTATTTAACTCCAATGGTTTATATATCTGCCTTTAGGATAGTACTACACTGTTTCAATTATTGTAGCTTTATATGGTTTGAAATCAGAAAATATATATCTTCTAGCTTTGTTCTTTTTCAAGATCATTTTGGGTATCTAGAGTCCATTTTCCATATTAGGATAGATTTTTTTCTGAAAAATAAATATATAAATATATGATAGTTTCACCTAAAAAAAATAGAAAAAAATATTCTCTGGTAAGAAAGAAAGTAAAAAGAAATATTGAAATGCTATCTTTAAGTCATCAAAAGCTTGGTATCAGACAAATGAAACTGTTATGTAAGATTATCATTTTTAATTTTGGATAAATTGCTATAATACTAGATGTCAACCACTAAGCCAAACATGGGAGGGAGGGATGGGGAGAGAATGGGGTGGGGTTCAGGTGGGGGCTGACTGGGTGATGTGTGCATGTATGTCTACAAAAGTTTGTATCCCACTATGATGTATGAATACAGTGCACCAATAATAAATAAATAAATAAATAAATAATAAATAAATAAAAATTAAAAAAATTAAAATAAATTTAAAAAACACAAATTTCCTTATTTGCATCCTGGGTCACTTGGGATAATTTTTTTATATTTTATTTAAGCAATAAATTACTCTCTATACTGAGATTTTAGTTAAACTAAGACAATGGGTTTGGAAATAATTCATTGATGCTTGAAATTCTCCTTCTTCCCAAAATCTGAATCACATTCAATTTATTTGAATATTAATTAGATTCTGAAGCAAACAGTCGCTTAATTCTTGGAATGACAAAATCTTAGCTCTCATTTGACTATTTACAAATCAATGCTCCAAAAATGAATTACAAAGCACCTAAGGATCCTTGTTTATGAATAGTACCCTACAAACATATCAAACTTAATCACTAAGCCAAACATAAGAACAGAGGGAAAGGAGAAGGAATGGGGTGGGAATTGGTGAAGGGCTAAATGAGTGATGTGTGCATGTATGCCTCTTGTCTTTACCATCTTGTGCCCCATTAAGATCTATGACTATGCCTGGAGTGGTGGCCCATGCTTGTAATCCCCACGCTTGGGAGGCGGAGACAGGAGGATCTCGCTGGTTGGAAGTCAGCCTTGCTGGCTTAAGAGACCCTGTTTCCAAATAAAAATATAAAATAGGTCTGGGAGTGTAGACCAGAGGTAGAAGGGTTTCCAGGAACCCCAGTACCACCAAAAAAAGAAAAAAAAAAAGATGTATGACTACAATGCACCAATGTACAAAAAAGAAAAAATAATACTTTACAGTGCTATATAGGCTCTTCTCTTTTCTTTCATCCATTCTGAATGTCAGAATTCTACAAAAGTGTTTCTAATTTTTTTTAATTTTATTATATTGGTGCCCTATAGTCTCATATCATAATGTGGATCATGTTGACAATGGCATATATTCACACAATACTTGGTGCCCCCCCCACTGCTTCCCCTTTTCTCTCCCTCCTAATACTGAGTGTCCAGATTAACAATGTTATATTCACATGTATACACATATTTGAATGCAGCTTTTTCATTGATTAACCTCAGCCTTCTTCCTATCCAACACTTCTTTTCTGTCTTTGCTAAGCTTTTCCCTCTATTATCTGGAGTCCCTCTGGTATTCCTAATACTCCCTAGTTTGGCCATATCAGATAAAACATATGACCCTTCTCTTTTTGTGCTTGACTAATCTCACTTAGCATACTGTTCTCCAGGTCTTTCCATCTTCTTGCAAATGACATGATTTTGTTCTTCTTTATTGCTGAGTATAATTCCACTGTGTGTATTTCCCATAATTTTGCAATCCATTCATCTGTTGAAAGAGAACTAGGTTGGTCCCATATTTTGGCTATTGCAAATTGTGCTGCTATGAACATGGGTATGCATATGTTATTGTAGTTCTCTGATTTCAACCCATTTGGAAAGATATCCAGGAGTGGTATAGCCAAATCATATGGTGAGTCCATTCCCAGTTTTCTAAGGAATTTCCACACTGATCTCCATAGCAGCTGAACTAGTTTGCACTCCCACCAACAATGTAAAAGAGTTCCTATTTCCCCACATCCTCACCTGCATTTGTTATTTGATTTCTTTATGCTTGCCACTCTGATTGGGGTTAGATAGAATCTCAGCATAGTTCTTATTTGAATCTCCCTGATGGTTAATGATGTTGAACATTTATTCATGTATCTATTGGCCATTTGTATCTCTTCTTTTGTAAAGTGTTTGTTTAATTCAGTTGCCCATTTCTTAATTGGGTTATTTGTTTTGCTAGTATCCAGTCTTTGGGGCTCTCTGTATATTCTGGATATTAGCCCTCTATCAGAGTAGCTGGTAAAGATCTTCTCCCATTCTGTAGGATTTCTCATACCCAATCACCTAGCAGAATAGTGTTTATGATTTAATTTGAAAAGATAAAATTATTTTGAGGGCTATGATAATATTAAAGTCATTTTATGAAAGTCATCAGCACTTTTGATTCCATGAGAAGACTGTGGCATTATAAAAATAAGAATAGTAAGTATGAAGATTTTAAAGCACTTGACAGCCAAATATTTGTAACATATTGCTATTTCTAGTGTTTGAGTATCATTAGGATTTAAAGTATAGCCTTAAAAACCTTTATTTTAATATTCCTAATTAACTCAAGTCCTCAGTCACAGTAACTGGAGTCCATATAATTGAAAAAAAGAGTGTGATAAGTACCTATCATCCTGCTTGTACCATAAGAAATTAGGGCAGAGACACTGCCCTCTCCATCAAATGAATCATTTTTGGCCATAAATAATTGTTAAATAAATAAACATAGATTAACATAACCAACTGAGCTACACTGCCTCGTTAGTAATAATGCCAAAAATATTGGATAAATTGGGTCATCTCTGATTCAACCTGACAGGATAATTATGGCCTCAGGAATATTTAATATATCTTCTTTTTACAAATTTTATTATATAAGACAAATAAAAAAAACTATTTTTAACTGTAGAGAGTATGTGTAGAAAAAAACTAACATATGAGGACCAATATCTTCTTCTTTGAATTATTTTATATACAACCCAAAGCACTTCTCAAAGACAAGCAAGTAGTTGCCATTAACAATTTATGTCATGCACTTTCATTTTTGTGCAATGTATTTAAATATAAAAGGATCATAGGAAATGTCTGACTTTGCTTTCTTCCTTCCTTTTTATAGTATCCTAAAATATGTGAAAATGTCATTTGGTCATAGTTGTATTTCCAATCTCATTTTGTTCTTTATATAACATAGTTCTCATGAAGTAAATAAGCCCTGTACAGAAAATTGAAAAATGCTTATCAGTTTAACCAAAGCACAAACTTTGATCTATAATGTCAGAGACACATTTCTTTTCATTATAAAACAGGGAAAGTCAAGCATTTACATCATAGAGAAGTTGAGGTTTGGCTAGAAATCTAAGGCGCTGGATAACAGAGCAATTCTCTCAGATATACTGTGCTTTGGATCATTACACTAAACTTGTTTATTGTATCAACCATACATTCTCACATCTAGTTTGCTATTTTTTTATTTTCTTTTTACAAAGAAGATTTGATTGAATCAGAAAGATACTTATTAGATGTCACATTTAAAACTAGGATTCAAAGCAATGATTAAAATTTAAATATTTACATTTTGATGTAATGATATAAATTTTTAAACCAAGATATATTTTAAGATCCTTATATTATATATTTTTATAAGAAGGATATTATTTTAGGTACCTAACAGTAATCTTTACAAAGAATAACATGCTGTGAAAATTTCCTTTTTTTTTTTTTTGAAATTGGCAGTGATTTCTTGGATAGGATTCCAAAGGCACAGGCAAAAAAAGAATAAACAAACTTCATAAAAAATAGAAAAATATTGTACATCCAAAGACAATGTAAAAAGAATTAAAGGTTACTGATAGAATGGGATAAAATATTTCCAAGTGCTATATCTGAAGGTATATTAATGTTCCAAATATAAATCCCAAAAATTATCAACAATAAAAGAAAACAATAAAATTTAGAAATAGATAAAAGACTAAAATAGATAATGAATCTCCAAAGATTTTTATATGACCAATAAACACATGAATATCACTCATCATTATCATAATATAACTAATAATTAAGGAAATGCAAATAAAATCTATAGTGAAATATTACTTCACATTTGTTAGGATGGCTACTTAACATAAATTACCTCGGTCCAGCCCTTTACCTTGAGTTTTTTACTATCTGTACCTGTAAAGTGTATTTCTTGTATGCAGCAGATGGATGGATTCTGTATTTTAATCCATTTTGCTACTTTATGTTTTTTTATTGGGGAATTGAGGCCATTTACATTCAGTGTGATTATTGAGAGATAACTTTTAATTCCTAACATGTTAAGATTTTATTTCTGCTTGAAATACTGTTTATTCTTCTTTGCTTAGTTGTCTGCTGGACGGAAAATCTTGTTTCTCTGGTTCTGGTGTGTATTACCTATTTCTTCTTTGTAGTTAATCTCTTTGAGTATTTTCTCTAGCGCTGGTTTGAAGACATAAATTCCTTCAGTTTCTGTTTGTAATGGAAGCTTCTTATTTCCCCATCTAATTTGATAGATAGTTTTGCTGGGTAGGAAATTTTTGGCTGGAAGTTGTTTTCTTTCAGAGTTTGGAATATGTTACTCCAAGTCCTTCTGGTTTTTAAGACTTGGTTTGAGAAGTATGGAGTGATTCTAATTGGTTTGCCTCTGAATGTCACTTGGCCTTTTGTTTTTGTTGCCTTTAAGATACTCTCCTTGATTTCTACATTGGTCATTTTGGCAATTATGTGGCATGAAAAACCTTTCCTCTGATCCTGTCTAAAGGGAGTTCTATAATTTTCCTGGACCTGTATATAGACCTCTTGTTTTATGTTTGGAAATTTTTCTGCTATTATTTCTTTGAAGAGATTATTGACCCCTTTGGTTTCACCTTCTTTTCCCTCCTCTATTCCAATTGTTCTTAGCTTAGCTCTCTTAAAATGGGTCCATCTTTCTTCAATGTCAGATCCCTGCTGTCTGATTTTTTTCTAAGTTATAAATTATGCATTTGTTTTTGGAGTGATCATCTTCTAGAAGCGAGATTCTATTCTCCATGTGGTCTAATTGATTGTTATAGTTTAAATGGATGCCTTTACTTCAATCATTTCAGAAGTTTGTGCCTTCTCTGAGTTCTTCCCTGGATCACCACAAATTCACTTAGGGTGCTATGGATCTGGAGTTTGTGGTAATCTCATCTGCCACTACTCCTTTACTGGGTTGTATCGTAAAGTCTCAGACCCAGGGATTTAGTCAAGGCTGCGAAAGACCGTGGAGGTGCCAAGTTGGATGTTTTCCCACTGGAAGCTGCGACTAGGGTGTGGTATCTTTGCCACCACTACTCCTTCAGTGTGTTGTACTGTGAAATCTCAGACCCAGGGAGATTATCAAAGCTGTGCAAGTCCTTGGGGGTATAGTGCTGGTATTTCTCCTGTAGGGGTCGCAATTTCACTTATAGTTATTGTGCACACTGATCTGGAGCTGTCAGGGGCGTAGTGAACTCAACCCTGCTGTTGGCAATATGGTGCACTGCCACACCCTCAGCCGTGAGGCTGGTATATTTCTTTTCTGGTTTTGAGCTCCTTCCTGAGTCCCTGGAAGGTGTGATGAGCTTGGCCACTGGGAGTTTTAGACATTCTTTGCACTGAAAGAACTGCAGAATTACACCTGAATGATCTGCAGCTGCTCACTTCAGCTCCTTGTTTACCTTTCCTCTCTGGATCCTGGTCCTGTGAGGCATGATGGCACCAGTGCGGCTCTGCAATGTGGGCTGGTTTCTTTTCTGGTCTCTGGTTGTTCTTCTAGTCTTCTTTTTCTCTGTCCCTTGTGTTTACATTTTTTATTTCTCTGCTGATAGTGTTTTCTGGCTATGAAAAGCACTGATTTTGTGGCAATAGAGATTGAGTGTTAGCAGGACTCGTAAACGCTGCTTTTCTTGGTCGCTATCTTCCTGGAAGTTCTGAAAATTTCTATTTATTGGATCTAAGTAACCTTTTTTGTATTAGGCATAGATATATATTAAACACTCTCTTAAGTATCTGTGCTAATTATAAACCTCACAAAATACTTTTACTAAGGCTATATAGAACATGGAAAGATTCCAGTATTTGGAATGCGTTATTTAGACCCACACATGCATGTGCACACACACATGCACACACAACACTGTTTAAGGACAAGTTGGTCTAAAAAACAAAAAGTAACTCCCTGAGATTTCTCTATTTTCCCTTAATATGCTAGGTGAAGCCCAAATATTGTAAGTATTAGAACAACTTAGATAAAGTACATGATATTAAGTTTGGCACTGATATTACCATATATGTACATAACATCGATGGAATCGATGTTAAGCTCTGTTAATTCTCCTTCACCCACCAGCACGCCCATTCCCTTTTCCCCTTGCAACCACCATCCTCATTTACTGAAGTTTCTCCTCTATTATCTAAAGTTCTTCTTGTATACTGATTACTCCCTAGCTTCCACATATGAGAGAAAACATCAGAGCCTTCATTTTGTGTGACTGGCTAATCTCACTTAACATAGTGTTCTTTATATTCATCTATTTTTCTGCAAATGACAAAATGTTACTCTTTATTGATTAGTAGAATTCCATTGTCTGTATATTCCATAATTATGTAATCCATTCATCTGTAGATGAATACCTAAGTTAATTGTATACTTTTGCTACTATGAATTGTACTTCTATAAAGATGGGTATGCATGTTTTACTATAGTATTCTGATTTCAGTCCCTTTGGAAAGATACCCAAGTGTGGTATATCTGAATCATATGGTGAAACCATTTCTAGTTTTTCAAGGACTCTCCATATACATCTCCATATTGGTAGTACTAATTTGCAGTACCACCAAGAGTGTATAAGAGTTTTTATTTTCCTACATCTTTGCCAGACCTTATTGTTTGATTTCTTGATGATTTCCATTCTAATTGGAGTTAGATAGAATCTCAGTTTAGTTTTATTTGTATCTCTTTGAATATTAATGATGCTGAACATTTTTTCATATACTTATTGGCCACGTGTCATTTTTCTTTGGTCAAATTTCTATTTAATTCACTTGAAAAAATAGAAAGAACAAAAGAAAGAAAAAAGAAAGAATCAAGATTTTCTACACTGAAAAGCACTGGTGATAGTGGGTATCATTATCGTGTTTCTCATTTTAAAACAAATTTTCATAATTTTTTCATTCAATATTATGTTAGATTTTGGTATATTATATATTGCCTTTATGATGTTAAGGTAAGTTTCTCCCATTTTAATTTTCTACAGTATTTTTTTTAACATAAATGGGTATTAAATTTTGTCAAATGCTTTTTCCTCACCTATTGAGATGATCATGTGAATTTTGTCCTTAGTGCTATTTATGTGATGAATGACATGTATTGATTTGTATACGTGAAACCAGCCTTGTATCCTTGCAAGTAAACTAATTGGGTCATGTACAATTTTCTTGATATGGTTTTGAATGGCTACCACTAGTATTTTGCTTACAATTTTTTCTTTGTTTTTTGAGTTATTTGTTTAGATTTGGTATTAAGGTGTTACTCTTTTTAGGAAAGGAGTTTGGAAGATTTCCATCTCTTTATTTCAGGGAATAATTTGTGATGGATTGGGTTTAGTTCTTCTAAAGGTCTAGTAGACTTCAGCTGGGAATCCATGTGGGCCTAGACTTTTTGTTAGAAGGCTTTACTACTGTTTCTATCTGTTTTCTATTGGTTTGTTTAGGTTCTTTATGTGTGTGTGTGTGTGTGTGTGTGTGTGTGTGTGTGTGTGTGTGTACATGCATTTGGGGATGGAACCCAAGGGCATTTGACCTCTGAGTTACACCCCCTGCCCTATTTTTTATTCTTTATTTTGAAACAGGGTCTCACTGAGTTGCGGAGGGTCTCACTAAGTAGCTGAGGCTGTCTGCAAGCCGCGATCCTCCAGTCTGAGCCTCCTAAATGCTGGGACTACAAGCATGTGCCACCATGCCTGCTTCTATATCTTTTTTGTTCAATTTAGGTAGGTTTGATGTGTCTATAAATCTGTTGCATTCTTTTACATTTTCTTATTTCTTGGAGTATAAATTTTTAAAATAGTTTCTGATGATACTTGGGATTTCTCCTCTGTCTGTGGTAATTTCTATCCTTTTTCATTTCTTATGTTAGTAAATTGGGTTGAATTTTTTTCAGTACAGTGAACTGAATTAAGGGGTATTCTACCTCTGAGCTATGCCCCCAACCCTATTTTTATTTTTATTTTGAACCAGGGTCTCACTGAGTTGCAGAAAGCCTCACTAAGTAACTGAGGCTGGTCAAAAACCTTCTATGCTCCTGCCTCAGCCTCCCAAATACTGGGAATATGAGTGTGCACCACCACACATGGCTTGGGTTGAATCTTTCTTTTGTTAGCTTGGCTAGGGGTCTATCAATTTTGTTTATCTTTTCAAAGAGCCAGCATTTCGATTTTTTGATCTTTTGTATTCTTTTTTTCTCTATTCCTTTAATTTCTCCTCTTATTTTAATTACTTCCTGTCTTCTACTGTCTTTGGGATTAGTCTGTTTCCTTTTCTCAAGGGTCTTGAGGCATATCCTTAGGTTATTTATTTGGTGACTTTTTTATAATTTGGGCATTTAGTGCTATAAATTTTCCTCTTACAACCACCTTCAAACTGTTCCATAGATTTTGGTATGTTGTGTCTGTTTTCATTTAATACTAGAAATTTTTATTTTTCCCTCCATTATATTTAAGTAATTCTTTTGGGTCTTTCTGCTGTTGATTTTTACCTTCATTCTATTATTATCTAAAAAGTTGCAGGGAATTATATTACATTTTTAAAATGTTTCTATTAATTGCTTTGTGATAAAGAATAAGATCTCTTTTGGAAAAGCTTTCATGAGCCATGAGCAGTTGAGAAAAATGTGTGCTCAGCTGTTGTTAGTTATGTATATATGTATTAGATTCATTTGGCTAATTATGATCTTTGAGTCTGAAATAACTTTATTAATCTCTTTGTTCATCTGTAATATTGATCTGTTGGTGTGAAAAGTGTTTGTAGTTTCCCATTATTATTGATTTGGGTTCTTCTGAGTCTTAATGTCTCAGAGTTTGTTTTATAAAAGTAGATGCACTTACCTTTGAGGCATAAATGTGTACCACTACTATATCTTCTTGCTGAATTTCTTCTTTTATCAGAAAATGATTTTCTCTTTTGATAAGTTTTAACTTAAAGTCTGATGTGACAGATATAAGCATTGATATCCCTGCTTGTTTTCAGTCTCCATATTCATAGAATGTCTTTTTCATCTTTTCACCTTTAGCCTATAAATATCTTTGCTAGTAATATGAGTTTCTGACAGGAAACATATATTTGGATTATGTTCTTTAATCTACATTGCCAGTCTACGCCATTTAATTGGGGCATTTAGCCATTTGACATTCCATGTTATTATTGAGAGATGATTTTTGCTTTCTAACATTTTGAGTTTTATTCTCTGTGTGAGATAATGTATTTTTTTCTTATTATCATATGTAGTAGAATTGATCCCTTCCTCCAGTTCTCTTATTTATTCCTCTTTTCTTCTTTATGTTTTATTTCTTTGAGTATTTTCTCTAATGCCTGCTTAGTGGTCATGAAGTTTTTAGTTTCTGCTTTCTTGGAATGTTTTAATTCCTCCATCAATTTTGAAAGATATCTTTTCTGGATATATCAGTCTTCAAAGTTGTTGTCTTCTAAAGTTTGATGTATACCTTATCAAGCCCTTTTGACTTTCACAATTAGACTTGGGATGTCCTGAGTGATTCTTATTGATTTGCTACTGAATGTAACCCTTCCTTTTGCTCTTGATGCATTTAAGGTTCTATTCTTCACCTCTATGCTTGTCATTCTGATTATTATGTAGCACAAAGAACTTTTTCTTTGACTTTGTCTTATTGGTATTCTGCTTGTTTCCTGTAGGTGGATGTCCATCTCATATTTTATATTTAGGCAATTATCTGATATTATTTCTCTGAAAAAGTTTCTAATGCACTAGGTTTTTGCTTCTATTCCTTCTTCAATGCCAAATATTTGTAAGTTAGGTCGTTTCATATTATTCTTTATTTCTTGAATTAATTGGTCATTGAGAAGACCACAGGGTCTTCTCCATATTGCTCACTATGTCATCAGTTTTGAATGAACTATCTTCTAAGAGTGAGATTATTTTCTATGTCATCTAGTCTGTCAGAGGTGGTTTCTATTTAGGTCTTTATTTCATTTATTGTCTCCTTCATTTCACTCAGAGACCCTTTTTTATTCATATTAAGGACCTCAATTTTTCATTAATATGAAGTTTTTGATTGTATTGAAAATCAAAATTCATAATTCTCATTCTGGCATTTTCTACAACTCTATATTGATGAATTTCACTGTTGTTGAGTTATGGGAGTTTATAATTTTCTCATTGACCTTCATTCTCATGTTTTTAGAATTCTTATGTTGGTGTCTTTGTTCTCTTGGCATCCTATTCCTCTTGATGTGGAAGTCCTATGTCTATCTGTTATGCCTTCCTACTAAGTCCTATGCTGCTGGCATATACTTGCCTCAATGAATTTGTTGTATAATCAGAATTTTGAATTAGTTCTCCAAAACCACTTTAGCAGGATACAGTTATTAGTCAGTATAGGTAGCCAGCAATCTTTAATTACCTCAGGCATTTATGATCTCTGGACCTAAACTCAGCAGAGCCAAAGACTATAATGTTCTGAGCCTGAAGTGCTGCTAGGTGAGATTTAAAGCCCCTTGTACATTACCACTCCTCTGCTGGTTGCACTCACATGAAACACTGTGCACTGCTGACCTCTGACATCTGCAATTACAGTCTTAAATTAAAGAGGGCCAGAGATCATTGTGTTCTGAGCTTGCTGGAGGCCCATCTGACTGAGCATTGATGTTCCAAGGACCCTAATACCATTTTGTTGGTCGAAAGCACATAAAACTCTATCACCCTTTTACTTACATACTGACCACTGAGAGATTGCAGTGTTCCCAGGCAGCAACATGGTTGTCTGAGTCAATTTATCCCAGGAACACATTTCCTACTCTTTTAGCTATGATCACATGAAATCTTCCTGGTCCATTGCCTCCCTGTTTGCAGTGCCCAAACTGTGCCCTGGGAGAGATTGAATCTTTCTGAGCCTAGGAGATGGGTGGCTGTGTTATTTAGTCCCAGGTACAATACTGCTGCTCTGGACATCTGCAATCTCATGAGACCTTGTTGGCCTACCATGATAGTTATGGCACCCAAACACTGTCAGGAAAGAGTTTATAGCCTTTAGAGCTCATGGCAGGGTTGTCTGAGTTATTTTGCCCCTCAGACCCTGATGATTCAGCAGTGATCGCTAGAGACCCCATTGGAGCAGGCAGGCTACTTACTATAGGTCTTACCTTATTGTTCCTCGGTACTGTCTGCTAATTCATGTTTCTGTTTGTCCAACTGTAGCTCTGGCCCCCACCTCCACAGGGATAGTCTATAAACTTATACCCCATAAGTTGGGCTTGGATATTTCCACCTAAATCTTTGAAGCCACAATGGCTCTCATTGAGATGTTTTGTAAACTCACAGTCTTGTTGAACTATTGTAACCTTTCAGTTACTTGCAAGAAGAGTCTGTAATTTCTTGGTCCCAAAATGTTCAATTACTGCCATAGGGGTTCTCTGAGTACTTTGGTCTGGAGATTGAGGTTGATCTTGATAAAGCTAGTTGTAGCCACAAGAATACCTGCAGGAAGGATCTGTAATTTCTCATTGGTTCAAATGAGTTCAGCTGCAGCTGTAGCAGTTCACTGGATCGTTTGGCTTGGCAGTATAGAGAGTTGCCATCTTGAGGTATTTGAACATGGAGAAAAGAAAAGAATGTGATTGCTTTTCGTGTTGGTTTTCTACAGTAACTGGCTCAATAAGATTTAGCTTCTTGTTTTCTGGATATGGAGTCTGAGAACCACCAGGTTCCAACAGTTGCCAGGTCCACTCATTGCTTGCCACTTGATATGTATGGATCTGTCTTCAGGCCTTTGCTCTTTGTGCTGCCTCAAATTTAATTATGTTTTGATTGTCTTCTGTTGAATTTTAACTGCTTTAATTCTCTTGCCAAGAGCCAATCTTCTTGGTAGTTGAGTTTCAAGTCTCAGAGCCAAAACACACTGCCTTCTTCTATTCCACCATCTTGAATGCTCCAGTACACTGTTGTTACATATAGTCATCTTCTTGCCCAATAGTGCACCAGAACTTCTTATTCCTGTCTAAACTTATTACTCATCTCATTCTTCTCTTTAAACTTACTTATGGTAACCATCATTTTATTATCAACATCTATGAGATCAACTGTTTTAGGTTCTATGAGATCATGTTGTACTTGTCTTATAATACTATGTACATATACAAAGGAATATTCCTCCTAACATAATGATCTCTAATTCCACCTCTTTTTTTATAACACTGGATAAAACTTAGATGTGTGATATTGTTGTATGATCAATTAGCTGGAATGTATCCTCAAATGATCCTGGTTTGTTCCTTAGATTTCCATGTAGATATACTGATTTAAGTGTTAATGTACTATTGCATAAATAGATACACTAAAACAAAATTAATCAGTTAATACATGTCCACAAATATCCAAGCACATCTCAAAGTATACAACAATGAACACTCTTTTAATACAGAAAATTATACTACAGAACTATCAGATATGGTATCGTCACATCTGATTCTGAATTTTCCAATATGATGTAGTTATAAAGTGCTCTACTCCTAAATAACAATAAAAATCCAGTCCTGTGTGTAACCAAATGGCAATCTGTCAGAAATTACTAACATTTTTTAAAACAGCCACGAGGATGAACAGTTAGAAGAGTTAATATCCTCATTGCATCAGTACTTTCCAACTTCCTTCAACAGAAAAGAAATCAGCTCTTGGTGTACCAAATATATTTCAGCACAGAAAACTAAATAAATGTGCGTTATACATAAAATTATAAACACAATTGAATAAAATAATTTTATTTCTAAAGTATCAGAGGCATTCATCAATCAGTTTAAATATATTGTTTTTACACAAGCCTAGTGAAGAATAAAGTGTGAATTAAAACTGTAGTTATCAGTTTACATACTTTCTAGTGAAAACTTTCTGGGAACTGCTGCCACCTATTGGTCATAAATTATGATGCATCAGATTCTGTTTTCAGCTGTTACAGAATCTACATGGACATTTTGCTTTTATCATGGCTTATGAATGTAATTTTTATCGCTTGGAGTTAATTATACTTTCCTAACATATTTAGGATGCATATTAATGTATATTTGTCTGAATATTTAACTTGTAAAAAGATCCTCCAAAAACTACTAGCATTTTGAAATGGAATCAAACTTTGCTTGCAATTAGCTAGTTTCAAAAGTCATTCAGCTAAAGATTGCAAAATATTTCTAGAGCAGGCCCTTAACTTTTATTAATGATTTCTACAGAGATAATCTTATTAACCAGCACAGTGATACTGCTGTTTCAATGAAAGACATTGTGGTCAAATTAAGAACTTGGTTATGGAAAGAGATATAAGGACATAAACAAATTACAAAAACCAGATCTCTAAACAAGAATTGGTACATATACATTACCAGAAGAAGAGATCTTTCATATACATTTTAGTGGATTACTTACAGTCCTGTCTAGATGCCAAAACAAGATCACTTATAAAAAAAAAGCACTAAGAAAAATGCTAAATGTCAAATTCCCTTCCATTTGAGTCTATTTCCATTTACAATAAATCTTTTTAAGTTTAAAAATGCTCCACTGTGAAATGATATTAACCATTATATCAGCTCTTATTTTAAAGTTATGCAATTATCTATTCAGTATTTATATTTTTTGTATGGCACTGGGGATTGAACCCAGGGATATTCTACCTGCAAAATACCCCTCTACCCCTATTTTTCTGTTTTGAAACATTGTTACACTAGGTTCATGAGAGTTTCACTACTTACTGAGGCTGTACTCAAACCTGTGATATTCCTGTCTCAGACCCCAAGTTCTGGGATTACAGGTGTATGCTACCACACCTGGCTCAATACATATTTTTTAAATCTTTAAGTTGACAAAAATGGCATACACTTATGTACACATAATAATGTTTTGATATATGTGTACATTGACAACTTTTTTTAATTTATTTTTTATTGGTGCAATGTATTCATACATCATAGTGGTATAAAGAAAATACTTTTGTAGACATACATGCACATCTCACCCAGTTAGCCCCTACCACGATCCCCACCCCATTCCCTCCCCATCCCTCCTTCCCACGCTTGGCTTACTGGTTGACATCTAGTATTATAGCAATTTATACAATTTTAACATTGATAATCTCACAAAACAGTTTCATTTGTCTGGTACCAAACTTTTGATGACTTAAGGATAACATTTCAATATTTCTTTTTGCTTTCTTTCTTACCAGAGAATATTTTTTTCTTTTTTTTTTTTAGGTGAAACTATCATACATTTATTTATTTATTTTTCAGAAAAAATCTATCCTGATATGGAATATGGACTCTAGATACCCAAAACAGTCTCAAAGAAGAACAAAGCTAGAAGATGTATATTTTCTGATTTCAAACCATATAAAGCTACAATAATTGAAACAGTGTAGTACTGTTCTAAAGGCAGATATATAAACCATTGGAGCTAAATAAAAGCCTAGAGATAAATTCTTCCATACATTGTCAAGTTATTTTTGACAAGGTTTCCATGAACTTTTGGTGGAGGAAATACTAGTCTTTTAATTAAATATTGTTGAAAAATAATAATAAATGAAAAAGAATAAAATTGGACCCTTACCTAACACATATACAAATATTAACTCAAAATAAAAGACCTAAATATAAATCTTAATACTATAAGCTTTTAGAAGAAAATCTGGGTCATAAAACCTCACAACATTGAAATTGGCAGTGATTTCTTGGATATGATTTCAATGGCACAGGCAACAAAAGAGTAAATAAACTCCCTAAAAAATAAAAAAATATTGTATATCCAAAGACAATGTAAACAGAGTTAAAAGTTACTGATCCTCTTCCAAGAGTTCCTCCTATGACCCATTTCTCCCTAACTCTCACATATTAGGGAAAGCATCTGATTTCTTATTTTTTGTGCCTAACTAATCTCACTTAGCATAATGTCCTCCAGTTCCATCCATTTCCCTGAAAATGATGTAATTGAGTTTTTTTTGATGGCTGAGTAAAATTCCATTGTGTATATATCCCACAGTTTTGTAATCCATTCATCTGTTGATGGACATCTTGGCTGGTTCCATAGTTTGGCTATGGTGAATTGTGCAGCTATGAACATAGATACACATGCATTAGTTTGGTAGTTTGGTTTCTTTTCTTTTGGGTAGATACCCAACAGTGGTATTGCTGGATCAAATGGAAGATTTGTTCCCATTCTTCTGAGGATTCTCCATACTGTTTTCCAAAGTGGTTGCACTAATTTGCAATCCCACCAACAATGTCTTAGAGTTCCCACTTCTCCACATCCTCGCCAGCATCTGTTGTTGTTTGTGTTTTGAATGATGGCCATTCTAGTTGGAGTTAGGTGAAATCTCAGGGTAGTTTTGATTTGCATCTCTCTGATTGCCAGTGATGTTGAGCATTTTTTCATGCATTTATTGGCCATTTGAATTTCTTCTTTTGTGAAGTGTCTATTTAGTTCATTTGCCCATTTTGTTATTGGATGCTTTGTTTTCTTAGTGTTGAGTTTCTTGAGTTCTCTGTATATTCTAGATATTAGTCCTCTATCAGTGGTGTAGGTGGCAAAAATCTTCTCCCATTCTGTTGGCTCTCGATTGAGGTTCTTGATAGTTTCCTTTGCTGAACAGAAGCTCTTCAGTTTCATGCAATCCCATGTATTGATTCTCCTTTTAATTTGTTGTGCCTTTGGGGTCTTGTTGAGGAAATGTTTGTCTGTGCCTATGTGTTGTAGTGTTGGACCTATGCCCTCTTCAAGGAGCTTCAAGGTCTCTGGTTTAATTTCCAAGTCTTTGATCCATCGTGAGTTGACTTTTGTACAGGGTGAAAAAGTGGGATTAACATCCAATTTTCTGCATATGGTTAACCAGTTTTGCCAACACCATTTGTTGAAGAGGCTATCTTTTTTCCAGTGTATGTTTTTGGCCCCTTTGTCAAAAATCAATTGGCTGAAAGTGTGTGGACTTGTTTCTGGGTCTTCTATTCTGCTCCATTGGTCTATATATCTGTTCTTTTGCCAGTACCATGCTGTTTTTATTACAATGGCTTTGTAGTATAGTTTAAAGTCAGGTATTGTGATTCCTCCTGCGTGGTTTTTGTTGCTGAGAACTACCTTGGCTATTCTGGGCTTTTTGTTATTCCAGATAAATTTAAGGACTGATTTTTCTATGTCTGTGAGGAATGATCTTGGTAGTTTAATGGGCATTGCATTAAATCTGTAGATCACTTTTGGGAGGATGGCCATTTTAATGATATTAATTCTGCCAATCCATGAACATGGAAAGTCTTTCCATCTTCTAAGATCTTCTTCGATTTCTTTTTTCAGTGTTTTATAATTTTCTTTGTAGAGATCTTTTACTTCCTTGGTCAAGTTTATTCCTAGGTATTTTATTTTTTTGTGGGAGATCCTGAGTGGAAGTGTTTTCTGAATTTCTTTTTCAGTGGATTTATGGTTGGTGTACAGGAAAGCTTCTGATTTTTTAAGATTGATTTTGTATCCAGATACCTTGCTGAATTTGTTGATCAGTTCTATAAGCCTTTTGGTTGAGTTTGTTGGGTTTTCTAAATATAGTATCATGTCATCTGCAAATAGTGAAAGCTTAAGTTCTTCTTTTCTTATTTGTACTCCTTTGATTTCCTTTTCTTGCCTTATTGCTCTGGCTAGAGTCTCTAGTACTATATTGAAGAGAAGTGGTGATAGTGGACATCCTTGTCTCGTTCCAGTTTTTAGGGGAAATTCTTGAAGTTTTTCCCCATTTAATATGATGTTGGCAGTGGGCTTATTGTAGATTGCCTTAATAATGTTGAGATATGTTCCTTCTATTCCAATTCTCTGCAGTGTTTTTATCATAAATGGATGTTGAATTTTATCAAATGCTTTTTCAGCATCTATTGAGATGATCATGTGGTTTTTGTCTTTGATTCTGTTTATATGATGAATTACATGGATTGTTTTTCGTATATTGAACCAGCCTTGCATCCCTGGGATGAACCCTACCTGGTCATGGTGAATGATTTTCTTGATGTGGTTTTGAATGCGTGTTGCTAGTATTTTGTTTAATAGTTTTGCATCCAAGTTCATCAGAGATATAGGCCTGTAGTTTTCCTTCCTTGAACTGTCTTTATTCGGTTTGGGTATTAGTGTGATGTTGGCTTCATAGAATGTATTTGGGAGAGTCCCGGTTTTTTCTATTTCCCGAAATAGTTTGAGTAGTATTGGGATTAGTTCTCCTATAAAGGTTTTATAGAATTCACTTGGGAAACCATCTGGTCCTGGGCTTTTCTTTGATGGTAAGCTCTTTATTGCTATTTCAATCTCTTTGATTGTTATTGGTTGGTTTAAGTGTTCTATATCTTCTTGACTCAGTTTAGGAAGGTTGTATTTATCTAGGAAGTTGTCGATTTCCTCCAGATTTTCCATTTTGTTGGAGTATAGTTTTTGAAAGTAGTTTCTGATAATCCTCTGGATTTCTACGCTGTCAGTAGTAATGTCTCCTTTTTCATCCCTTATCTTCATAATTTGGGTTGATTCTCTCTTTTTTTTAGTTAGGTTGGCTAGTGGTTTATCAATCTTGTTAATTTTTTCAAGAAACCAGCTTTTGGTTTTGTTGATTTTCTGTATTGTTTTTTTATTCTCTATTTCGTTAATTTCTGCTCTAATTTTAATAATTTCCCGTCTTCTGCTGGCTTTGGGGTTCAATTGTTCCTGCTTTTCAAGGGCTTTGAGGTGTGTCATAAGGCTATTTATTTGAAGATTTTCTGTTTTTCTTATGTGAGCACTCAGTGCTATAAATTTTCCTCTTAATACTGCCTTCAAAGTGTCCCAGAGGTTTTGATATGTTGTTTCTTTATTTTCATTTGTTTCTAGAAATTTCTTGATTTCACCTCTTACATCTTCTATGACCCATTCTTCATTCAGAAGTGTGGTGTTCAGTCTCCACATGTTTATGTTGTTTCTGTGGGTCTTCTTATAGTTGATTTCTAGTTTCATTTCATTATGGTCTGAAATGACACAGGGAAGTATGTAACATTTTTTAAATTTGCTAGTGCTCATTTTGTGTCCCAGGATGTGATCTATTTTGGAGAAGGTTCCATGAGCAGCTGAGAAAAATGTAAACTCTGCTGTAGTTGGGTGAAATATTCTATATGTGTCCAAAAGGTCCATTTGGTTAATGGTGTTCTTTAGTTCTGAGACATCTTTACTGACCCTTTGTCTGGAAGATTGGTCTAGTATTGTGAGAGGTGTGTTGAAGTCTCCCAGTATTATTGTGTTGGGATTTATGTGTGGCTTCATGTCACAAAGAGTTTGATTTATGAAAGTAGCTGCCCCTATGTTTGGGGCATAGATGTTGATTATTGTTATTTCCTCTTGCTGGACTATTCCTTTTACCAGTAAAATGTGACCTTCTTTGTCTCTTCTAATAACTTTGGGTTTGAAGTCTAACTTGTCTGATATCATAGTTGCTACTCCTGCTTGTCTTCGAGTACCATTAGCATGGATAACCTTGCTCCAGCCCTTTACCTTGAGTTTGTTCCTATCTTTACTTGTGAGATGTGTTTCTTGTAAGCAGCAGATGGATGGATTCTGGCTTTTAATCCATTTTGCCACTTTATGTCTTTTTATTGGGGAGTTGAGGCCGTTTACATTCAGTGTGATTATAGAGAGATAATTTTTAATTCCCAACATGTTAAGATCTTATTTCTGTTTGAGGTACTGTTTATTCTTCTTTGCTTAGTTGTCTGCTGGATGGGAATTCTTGTTTCTTTGGTTCTGGCGTGAATTACCCATTTCCTCTTTGCAGTTAATCTCCTTGAGTATTTTCTCTAGCGCTGGTTTTGAAGACATAAATTCCTTCAGTTGCTGTTTGTCATGGAAGCTTCTTATTTCCCCATCTAATTTGATAGATAGTTTTGCTGGGTAGGAAATTTTTGGCTGGAAGTTGTTTTCTTTCAGAGTTTGGAATATGTTACTCCAAGCCCTTCTGGCTTTCATAACTTGGTTTGGGAAGTCTGGAGTGATTCTAATTGGTTTGCCTCTGTATGTCACATGGCCTTTTGTTTTTGTTGCCTTTAAGATTCTCTCCTTGGCTTCCACATTAGTCATTTTGACAATTATGTGGCGTGGGGATCCTCTTCTCTGATCCTGTCTAAAGGGAGTTCTATAAGTTTCCTGGACCTGTGTATCGACCTCTTGCTCTATGTTTGGAAAATTTTCTGCTATTACTTCCTTGAAGAGATTGTTGATCCCTTTGGTTTCACCTTCTTTTCCCTCCTCTATTCCAGTTATTCTTAGGTTAGCTCTCTTGAAATGGGCCCATATTTCTTCAATGTCAGATTCCTGCTGTCGGGTTTTTTTTTCTAAATTAGAAACTATGCGTTCATTTTTAGAATGATCATCTTCAAGAAGCGAGATTCTATTCTCCATGTGGTCTAATCTGTTGTTTATACTTTGAATTGAGGCCTTTACTTCATTAATTGCATCCTTTATCTCTTTTTGACTGTCTCTAAATTCTTTTCGAAAGTCCTCTATTATTTCTAAAGTTATTTTCCTAATTTGATCTTCTAGAGATCTTTGGGTTTCTGTGTTATCAGATTCTGATGTTGTGGTGTTGTTGGCATTCACTGCTCCATTGTTATTTCTCTTTCCCATGATTTTGGAAGTTTGTGCCTTCTCTGGGTTCTTCCCTGAGTCACTACGAGTTCACTTAAGATGCTCTGGATCTCTAGTCTATGGTATCTCAGTCACCACTACTCCTTTACTGTGTTGTATCACAAAGTCTCAGACCCAGGGAGTCAATATAGGCTGCTTAGACCGTGGGGGGTGCCAAGTTGGGCGTTCTCCAGTGGGGAGTTGTGACTATGGTATGATATCTCTGCCACTGCCACTCCCCCACTGGGCTGCACTGCTAAAATCTCCGACCCAGGGAGACTATCTGCGCAAGTCCCTGGGAGTGCAGTACTGGGATTTCTCCCCTAGGGGCCGCAATTTGACTCACGGTTGTTGAGTGCGCTGATGGATCTGTAGTGAACTCGGTGGATTCGCTGCTGCCGCCACTGGTGATATGGCACCACTGCCACACCCTCGGCCGTGATGCGGCGTATTTCTTCTCTGGTTTTGAACTCTGCTCTGAGTCCTTGCCAGTTGTGCTGCGCCCAGTTCTTGGGAGCTTTAGATGTTCCCTGCACTAACAAAACTGCTGACTGCCGCCCGGCTGTTCAGCACCTGCTCACCTCGGCTCGCTGTCCACCTCTCCTCTCAGGCGCCTGGTGGCTGTTTGAGTGGGTTGGTGTAGGGCCGTCCGGTGAACTCGCCGCTGCCGCCAGCAGTAAGACGCTGCTTCTGCATCCTAGGCCGCGAGGCCAGAGTACCTCCTCTCTGGATTTGAGCTCTGTTTTGAGTCTCCCTCCTCTCTGGAGCCTGGTGTTGCTAAGGGAGATGTAGGCCGCGCCGCTCCGGCCGCTCTGCGCCACGGCTCTGGCTGCTCCGCACCACGGTTCTGGCCGCTCCGGCTGCTCCGGCCGCTCTGCACCGCAGCTCTGGCTGCTCTGCACCGTGGGTCTGGCCACTCCGGCCGCTCCGGCCGTTCCGCGACGCGGCTCTGGCTGCTCCAGCTGTTCTGGCCGCTCCGCTCCGGCTACTCTGGTTGCTCCACTCCGCGGCTCCGGCCACTCCGTGCCACCGCTCCAGCCAATCCGCGCTGCAGCTCTGACTGCTCCGGCTGTTCTGGCCGCTCCGCTCGGCTGCTCTGGCCGCTCTGCTCAGCTGCTAGGAACCGCGACTCCAGCTGCTCTGTACCGCGGGTCTGGCCACTCTGGCCGTTCCGGCCGTTCTACACCGCGGCTCTGGCTGCTCCGGCTGCTCAGGCCGCTCCGCTCCGCGCGGGCGCGGCACTTCAGGCTGGTTTTTTTCCGGTGTCTTGTTTTTCCAGCCCTTTTTCTCTGTCCCTTGTATTTACCGTTTTTATTTCTTTGCTGTGGTGTTTTCTGGCTCTGAAAGGCGCTGGTTTTGAGGTAGTAGAGTTGGATTGTTAGCGGGACTTGTAAGTGCCGCTTTCCTCCGTCGCCATCTTCCCGGAAGTCCCACATTGACAACTTATTAAAACAATATAATTAGCATATCCATCATCTCACACTGATAGACTGAAATTTATTCTCTTAGAAACTATCATGGGCACATCATTATTAACTATAGTCATCACCTTTATAATAGATTATCAGAATATAGTCCTTTTGTTTAACTGAAATCTTCACTGTTTGAAATAATAATTTCTGATTTCTTTCTCTTGCCCCCCAACTCCTGGTAACTATAATTCTATTATCTGCTTCTTTGAGTTCAACAGTATTGAATTCCACACATAATTGAGATCATGTAATATTTGTATTTCTGTGTCTGACATATTTCACTTATCATAATCCCCTTCAGGTTCAGACATAATTTAGTGAATGACAAGAACTTCTTTTTAAAGAATGAATAGTATTTCTCTGTGTCATTTGCTTTATCCATTCATTAAGTGATGGAAACATAAGTTGATTGCATTTCTTCTCTATTGTGAATAGTGCTCCAATAAACATGGGAGTGTAGGTATCTCTTCAGTGTATTGATTACATTCCCTTTGGATATATGCCAAGAAGTAGAAATGCTACCCAAAGCAATATAAAGATGTAATGAAATCTCAATCAAAATTCAAAGAAAATTTTCAGATAAATAGAAAAAAATACTGGAATTTGAATGGAACTCTTAAAGATCCTGAAAGCAGTCTTGAGCCCAAAAGAAAAAAGGGTGGAGACATCACACTATTTGATCCCCAAGCATAATATAAAGCTATAGTAATTAAAACAACACAATCTTGACATAAAAATAGGCACACTGACAACAAAAATAGAAAAGAGAGTCCAAGCAGGGCATGGTGGCACACACTTGTAATCCCAGCATTTGGGAGGCTGAGATAGAAGGATCATAGTTTGCAGACAGCCAAAGCTACTTAGTGAGGCCCTTTGCAACTCAATGAGACTCTGTTCCAAATTAAAGGATAAAAAAATAGGGCTGGGTGTGTAGCTTGGAGGTAGAATGCCCCCGCGTTTCATCCCCAGTACCTATTAAAAAAGAAATGAAGAGAGAGAGTCGAAAAATATACCCTCAATTTGCAGCCAATTGATCTTTGACAAAAGAGTCACAAACACACAATGGAAAATAGGCTATCTCTTCACCTTATACTGGTTAGACTAGGAACCAATATGTCAAATGATAAAACTGTAACATTAGTTCATACCAAATAGAAAAGGCAACTCAAAATAAAATAAAAACTTACATATAAGACCAGGAACTGTATCAAATGCTAGAAGAAATTATAGGGGAAAGCTTTTTGACATTGGTCTGGGCATTGATTTTTCTAATATGACCCCGAAGTGTGGAAAACAAAAGAAAAACATGCAAACAGATTTGAATCAAACCATGAAGCTTCTTCATGGCAAAGAAAACAAAAGAGCAAAGAGACAACCTACAGAATGGGAGAAGATATTTTCAAATCATACATCCAATAAAAAGGTTATTAGAAAAAATATGATACTCCACTAAATAGCAAAAACAAATAACTGATTTAAAAATGGGCAAAGGGCCTAAATGTGAAGTTCTCCAAAGAAGATATGCAAATAGGCAATAGATACATGAAAAAATCATCAATGTCACCAATCACCGGGTAATGCAAATTTAAACCATAATGATATATCATCTCACATCTGGTCTTATCAAAATCAAAGTGTAGTAAGTATTGATGAACATACAGAGAAAAAAGAAATGCTTATATTCTGTTGGTAGAAATGCAATGAGTATAGCCATTGTGTAAGACAGGATGTAAGTTTATCAAAAAAATAAATAGAGAACCACCATATGACCTAATTATAAAAAAGTAAGCAAATATTATTATGTGTTACAGCATCTCATGAAGATCTTGAGAAAGCTTGATCAGGGGACCCGCAAAGGAGTAGATCCCCCATCATGCACGTTTAGCATTTCCTTCTTCAAAAAATTATTTTAGGATTATTTGAATCAATATGTATAATTGGAGTTTTATGTATAAGTATTATAACTAAAACTGATGGGCAGCAGCTTGTGAGAGACTCAGGTAACAAAGGTTTTTTTCCAAGTATAAATTTTGGGTCAAAGATTAAGTTCAAACTGACCTTAGTTTGTGCCAATGTATATGATTATTTAAATGTCTGACACCCTGCTCTGAACTCTATAAGAAAACTTTTCCTGTCCTTGGAGTTCCTGCTCACATGGCTATGCCCTTGCTTTTCTTAAAAAAAAAAAAAAAAAATATATATATATATATATATATATATATATATATATATATATATATATATATCTTGTAACAAATCCCATGTAACAGATCTTCTCTCATTCGACCTCCACTCTTCTCTCACCAACACAGGAACCTCGACTCATGCTAGGGCTATACTTTGGGACATAGTGGCGCCTACCACATGGCAAGATTGGTGAGTAATCCCCCCTCATTTTCAGGGAGCCAGGTAGATTGCTCAAGGGTGCTGCAGACCCCCTGTCTTCGTAAAGCAGGTAAAGAAGGGCAATTAGGTTAAAGATGGGACATACTGAATCAAAACAAAGAGGTTTCTTCATTGATATCGCATATGATATCGCTAAGCATAAGGAAAGAGGTATCTCAGTTTTTACTAAGCAACTTAGGCACTTTCTCTCCTTTCTATAAGAATGTTCTCCTTGGTTTCCTGAAGAAGTAACTTTAAACTTAGAAACATGGAACAAGTTAGAAAAAGAAATGAAACTATATTATACTAATCATGGACCGGAAAGGGTACCTGTAAAAGCTTTTTCTCTATTGAATCTTTTTAAAGATGCCTTAGATCCAACTCATAAGGCAGTTTGTCTGTCCACTAGAGTGGCTACCTGGTAGCAAGCACCTCTGCTCTCTTCTGAAACAAAACCTGATATTTTATTAACCTTTGGCCGAGGCATGCCTTTGTTTTTCATGCTACATTGCTGCGGGGGTGCCTCACATTCCACCTCGCCCATATCCACAGACCTTCTGGACAATGGCTGACCATCTTCAACACAAATTTACTAATCTTAATCTTCATTCACCACGACAGGCTCAGACAACTCACTCACATTTTGTTTTATTGTTATTTCTTTTCCTGGGAATACCTTGCCTATAATTCTTTTCTAGGTCCGGATCTCCAAGAGCTGTCATCATTCTCCCCTCACTCTGAATTTTCCTTTGTCCTTCCCTCTTCCCTTCATCAGGGGGCACTTAAGAACAGCACCACCCAAATCAACTCATTCTTTTCAGGTTTTGTAATCTGTGTTAAAGCTGTATAACTTCTTAGTCTTTCCTTTAAAATATAAAAATTTTGAGGTAAAGCTTTTTTGTGTAAATGGTCATTAAGATTGGCTTAATACAGCTTGATTTTTATATACTAACTTTAGCCCAAACTATTATAAAAAATATAATACTTCTTCTAAGTAGCAGTGTTTGTGTTTTTGGAGTTCAACTGGGATAACAGCCAACTTTTAGCTGACCAAGGCCAACACTGGCTACAGCTCTTAGCTATCAGCTTAGAGGCAGAGAAAGGATTTTGTTGTTTTGCCTATGTATAAAAGTTTATTCTTATTACATATTAGTTCATGTGGCTTAAATTTTTGTTGATACTTGATACCTTAAGAAAACTCTAGTACCTACCACAGCCTACCTGGAAGATAATTGCTGAGGTTCAGCCCTAGCCTTGCGAAGTAAGACAAAGCATAGTTTCTATGATTATTTAAATGTCTGACACCCTGCTATGAACTCTATAAAAAAAACTTTTACTGTCCTTGGAGTTCCTGCTCACATGGCTATGCCCTTGCTTTTCTGCCAAATATATAGTATATATAGTAACAAATCCTGAATAAAGTGGAGAAGTTTGAACCTGGTCTCGTGTGACAGATCTTCGCTCATTTGAACTCGGGTCTTCTCTCACCAACACATGAACCTCTTGCTAGG
Organism: Muscardinus avellanarius; assembly: GCF_963383645.1. NCBI lineage: Eukaryota > Metazoa > Chordata > Mammalia > Rodentia > Gliridae > Muscardinus > Muscardinus avellanarius. Next base: position 71,709,449 of record NC_137795.1, read on the forward strand.
GCTGAACCTCAGCAATTATCTTCCAGGTAGGCTGTGGTAGGTACTAGAGTTTTCTTAAGGTATCAAGTATCAACAAGGCATTTCTCATGTTAAGCTATATTTGTATATAAAGACTACTACAGTTCCATTTCTAATGATTCCAAAAGAATCTTTCTCTTTTTTTCATAAAATAGTATTAATTGGAAGAACTATACAAACACTAGATTCAGAGACTTTCCTCCCTGTCACTGAGGACTCAGAAGGCAGTAGAAAAGATTATCAAAGATTAATACCATCAAGAGAGCCAAATGGAAGAAAGGCGTAAAAAGACCATAACAGACACATCTCTTAACAATGACTGTTCCCTGATAAGGCATGTAAAATTCTCATTTCAACTTTTCAGACTGGTTTCTCTTCATTAAGTATCAAGAAAAGTATAGAGCAAAATTAGACTCAAAGTTATTTAAGTTCTTTTTCAACAATAATATTCAACTCTTCTAATAATCTTAATCATAACTTAATATTTAAACTTTGTCATTAATCTTGTATATTTTCAATAAATCTATATTTTCCCCTTAGTGCCATGACTAAGGGGCCAGCTGAAGTTGATTTCCAAAGGTTAGTCTGTGTGTGTATGATTTCTGATTTTCCTATATATGTATAACTATTCTTTTAGAAATTATTATACTGACTTTTTTGTTCCTATCAATTGGCATTCCCAATGTAAGCATCATGTACTGGGAAATAAATGAGAGATGGCTTTAGCTTTTAAATATGTAACAATCTAGTGCAGAAGATAAACATAGAAATAATAATAGTTAATAATATATATAATACATAAATAATAAAATATAATAATACTTGTCAATGCTGGCAATATACACAACCAATATATAAGTAAATAAATTTAAAAAAAAAACACAAGATCCACTAAGCCCAGTCTTTTAATGAGAAAGGAAGAAGAAAAAGCTTCCCAAAGGAAGGACTTGCCCTGTGTGAGTTTGAAGGATGTCCTAAAAGAAGAGTTAGAATGTACATGAGAATGTACAGAATAGCCAACTACTCTGCCCTAAAGTCCTTGAGTGGTCCCAGAGAAAGAAAATCCTTTCCAACTGATCTAGGAGCATTAGTAGGAGCACTGGACCCCCATAATTTAGCAGATGTAAGAGAGGGGATATAAGGGTTGATGGAGGATCTGGATGCTTTATGTTTCTCCTCTATTAGGGAAGTCACAGTGGAGTTTCTGAATTATTTGAAAGCACTCTTAGAGTCCCCACCCATGTCACACTGGTGCCCCTCTAATGCATTTTTTTTTTTTTTTTTTTTTTGGCGGTACTAGAGATGAAACCCAGGGACATTCTACCTCTGAGATACACCCCCCAGCCCTATTATTTTTTGTCTTTTTATTTTTGAAACAGGGTCTCATTTACTTGCAAAGGACCTCGCTAATTAGCTGAGGCTGTCCACAAACTGTGAACCTCACATCTCAGCCTCCGGAATGCTGGAATTACAAGCCTGTGCCACCACGCCCAGCCTCTGATGCTTTTTTTTTTTTTTTTTAATGGTCTAGGCAAACAATCACAGCAATGTGGAAACCTGAGTTACCAGGGTTCTGAGGAAGACCTGAAGCAGTGGAGGAAGCAAACTGCTGCCAAAAGAGAGGCAGAGAGAAGCCTAAGGCTAGAATATAGCTCAGCTGAGCTAAAGCAGACCAATGGTAGGCAAGGCAGCAAACCCTAGAGTTAGTGTTCCAGGAGGTTCCTGGATACCGTTGCCATAGTGGGAGGGCCAGTCCACATGCTCCTGTTCTTAAATGCTCCCTCATTGCTCCGGGTTCTGATGCATTTTTTACTTAATGATATTTTCAACTTACAGTAGTTTCATCAGGATGTAACCCCATCATAAGTCTAATGAACAGAACCTTTCAAAAAAGGAACTTTTAGACAACTATTGAAAACCATGGACATCTTTCTCTGTAATTGACTTGAATTTTTGCATGATGCCTGCTAAAGTGTACATTTCTTGAAACACAAAAGCCCAGCAGAGGAACCATCAAAAAATAAACATCTGAGAAAAGAGAAATGTAAATTAAGCAATTTCATGCCCCCATGGTAAATGAAATTGAAGCAATAGGAGAGTTTTAAGGAATCAGCTTTACAAATGCATTCTCTGATTTACATAGCTCTCTTCTAGTATTTCAGTGTGCAGAATTTAAAATTGGAGTAAGTCAGAAGGGTAAAAAAAAAACTTTTATGAGGATAAATGCTTCATCTGTGAGGTAATTTAGATAGAGGACATGTTTGCACAGACAGTCCCAGCCACTCCCCAAAGCAGCAGCCTTTCCCAACATGAGGGATACCAGTACTTGTCAGAGTATATTTGGGAAGAAATTTCTCCCAAGACTTTGATAGCACCATGTGGATGGAATAAATAAATCTGTCAGTGTGAACAAATTGCTCACAAAACCTGCTCTGAGGGACAATGTTTGTACTCTCACTCAGGCCATCGGAAACCTTGAGATCTATTCACCACCCAATAGTGAGAAGAGGCAGGTCCTGTCAGTGTAGCCCAGGTATCAGTGGAGCAGGGATGAGAGTGCATATTCTCAGACAGACATCTCCACATGAACATGCCACCTGGGGTCTGCTGTTCAGGGCCTGTCCTCCCTCCCTGTGACAGGCTGCTCCTCCAGTCCTCCCTGAAGGCACTATTTGTTGATAAATTCCTGACAAATACCTGTCTAAAATATCATAAGGCAGTTGAAAGCTCAATTAATTTCACTTAAAATAGAAATAATGTCTGGATTCCATTCAGATTCAGTTTGATATGTGTGTCAGCTTGGAATCTATAAAGAGCTCCTGGGACTTCTCAGTAGCATTTCACTAGACTTCACTCATGAAAGATGCTTACCTTAAAAGTTGGCACATGTGTATTAGAAAACACAGCCCCTGTTTTTAATTACCAAATTGCTAGGCCTGCCTTGGGCACACTTGGTTTTTTTTTCTCCTAATTTTTCCATGATCTATTTATTTCTTAATGCCTTCCAAGCAGCCTAATAATCTTTAAAATACATCGTACAACAGTGAACTGGAGTTTCCTTCTTTATAGTTTAAATTAATGGATCCTGAAAAGGAACAAGAGACTATGCAGAGCTTTGTCATTTTGATATAATAGAATCTTCAATATCACATTGCTATTTTGGTAAGTTTGCTTTTCTTTTAGAATAAAGATGGATTAAAGCAGTTATGACTCAAATGTGATGCATCTACTGGGTGAAGAGGTCTGGAATTTCTCAGAGAGAGTTTACAGAGGTGAAGAAGAAAGTTTTCCACTTCCCTCTCACCTCTTTTGCCACCCTTTTATTCTTTTCCAACCCTCTACTCTCAAATATCTGAAATATGATCTCTGAACCACAGGATATGAAGAAAAGAACATAGAACATCTTTTATGGCACCAGATCCTTCTGTTAGACACTCTTGAGAAAAGAACAAAAAGAGAATTACTATATATCATGCAGGTCAGTAAATGAGAAAAATCCCCTCTTAACATATCTTCAGGTTGGTTTGGGTAAACTGCATCAACACAGAGGGCCAAACTCTAGTACCTTTATCAGTTCTCAGCTCTTGAGTCTCTTTTCTAAGAAAAAAGGAAACACAAATGCATAAAAACAGTATACTTTTGGGGAGAAGAAAATTACTTACTTTGTTAAAAATTTCCATAACAGTATGTTTTCAAGATAGTGTTATTAAAAACATGCTACAGAAATAATTTTGCTTATTGCATTGATTACAAATCATATATGTCATTAAGACAAATTGTGCTTACTGTATTCAAAACAACTATAATGCGCATTTTCATCCCTAAAAGAATCTTGTAGATTGAGTAACTTTATCTTTTTACACAGTAGAGAATAAAGACCAGAGCACTACCCAATTTCAAACTAACTCGCTAGTTGTGAACTGGGAGCTTAAATGGACCCTCAATCTTTCTAAACATTTAATATAACATTTTACATAATCTGACAAGTGAAAAAGAAATGAGAAAAAGACAGTGAGATATGCATCTTAGAAGGCCCTTTAGAGCCTTTGCCTTATGAAAGAATCATTATTTAGTGTGCACTCTGTGCAAGGTAATATTCTAAGCAGTAATGATACAAAGATAAAGAAACTTATGGGTTACTAGAAAATGAATTTTGAGGGGTACTTAATATTTATAGAGGACCTGTGAGTGGCAGGCACTTTACATACATTATCTCCCTAATCAGCACAGTAATCCTATGAGCTGGTTTTACAGGACACAGCGGAAAGGGCACATCAGAGAGATCTCTCTTTTACATGAGTCTATGTCTAGGAGGTGGCAAAGCAGTGTTTTGACTCCATATGCATTACACCATTATGTTAAATGTTTTGCAATGATAATTTCATGGCTAGAAATTACCACCAAGTCTCCTTGGTTGCGTGCTCCACTATCATACATAATTGTATCCACAGGAATGAATATGCTTAAAATCACAAAACCGGGAGGAATTTCATTGTTCAAGTAAAATTAAGTTTAGCTGAAAATAAGAGAAAATCTTATAATAATTGTGGCTTAAACAGAATAAAAACCTGTTTATTTTTCAAAAAAGAAAAAATATTCAGATACACAGCTTAACATTTATATGACTGTAGCATATAATTCTTAGGAATGTGGGCTCCTTCCATCTTACTACTTTGCCATTCTTAGGTGTAGTCTTCTTTTGAGTCAATATTGCACTCAGTATTTGTCCAGCTCTAATATCTGCATTCTAGGCAGCATAATAAAAGAAAAAAGGGGTGATACTGAGCTTTATCTCTTTTTCTCTCTTTCTTTAAAGACTTCCTTAAATTTGTTCCTAAAACTACTATTATATGTAATTTGCCCAAATCAAAGCTTACATCTAAACATCACTAAAAGGAAAGCTGAAATACATAATGTTTGGCTTTGGAGAGTGGTGTGTGTCAGCTAATAATGTTATTCAGCAAGAAAAGGAAGATAATATGAGGAGGCAACAAAAAGTAGTACATTGGGAAAACAAAGTGATATTTCACCTTAGATCAGCAGGAAAAAGAAAACTATACTGTAAGTTTTTTTTTAACATTCTTCAGGAAAAAACATCTGTTCTTCCAATATATCTCAGAATATAAGCATTTGGTATTGATTTTAATTGTAACCATGGGCTTAAATTCTAAATATTATGAGCCAGTGTCACATGTGTATTGACTTTCACCATGTATACCTGCTTTAAACAGCCACTGCAGCTTGACCCATATGTACCAGGCAGAGAGGAGCTCCACATGCCTCTAAGATAGTCTACGAGATGATTGAACTGAATGCCACAGGTTTATGTTTAAATTTTTATAAAGGGCATAATAGTGTTTCAGTGTGTCAGCCTAAGTTGTGTGGGCTAAGCCAATCTGATATTTCTGAGAAAACTTGAAACCCTATAGCTTGCCAGAGGGTTTAGAAGGGTATCAACCCTACTGCATAAAGAGCTCAAGTGGTTTCTGGGAATAAAAAAATGTTGTCACTTGATAGCTGACAGTTCTCTACACTGAGAGCAACAAAGACTCCTCCTCTGCCCCCACTGCTTACAGTTTGACCTAATGGTAATGAGTACTAAGACACCGAATCTGATGTGAATATAGCCCTTGAGTTGTTGAAAAGATGCAACTTGGTCCATTGAGATCCATTAGTATCATTTCCTCATGAACAGTTTATAATGATTCCTGAGAGTAAATACAATCAAAGCTTTACCATTAAAGTCTCTCTCAAAACTACAGGCACATAAGACGATATTTTGCAATAAAACACAGATGAAGAGGTGACATTTCACAGTGGCCAGTGGATTCTCCAGCTTCTTGAGACCCTAACTCAGCATTATCACCTTTGCTGGGCAACCAGTGGAGAAAATGAACCAGGTCTGAGGAAGATAACTTGTGAATTCATTGGAAGCTCATGCTAAAACTGTCAGCCTTCCCAGAGGAGAGAGCCTGAGTTTCCTGATTGATAGATGGGCCTCATCTACTGATCTCATCTCTCAGTCTGTGAAACCTCTGTTACTAGGGCCCTGGGATCAGTTTTTGTAGACTCATTGTTGTTTATGTAAATTTCACATGCCAATCAGAAAACAAAAAGATGACAAGGTATTAGGAAAATTTTTCAGATAACCATAACAGCAAAAACAACAGGCACTGAGATTCATAAAAATGAAAAATACTTCTCAGTACCAAGAATAATGGAGAAAAAATGGAAAAAAGAGAGATGTGCAAGACAATATCTAGAATCCCACTTGGGGCCAGTAGTAGTGCCATTCAGAGCTCCCTAAGAGCACTCACAGGTCCAGTGATTCATAATAAGATGCAGAGCTCAGCCAAGCATGGAGGCACATACCTGTAACCCTAACACTTGAGAAAATAAGACAGGAGGATCACAGGTTTGAGATTAGTCTCAGCAACTTAGCAAGACTCTTGACAATTTAATTTTATTATTTTAATAAAAAATAAAATAAGGCTGGGGTTGTGACTCAGAGGTAGATGCCTTTGGATTCAATCTCCAGTATGCTACCCCCTCAAAAAGAATGAAGAACTCCAAAGATCTGTTATATGCACAGATATGATATAACAAAAGGACATAATTAAAAAGTCTACAACTTAAAATTCACATTGGGCAAGTCCAGGAGACAGAAAGTAGAAGTTTACACTTTTTTCTTCCAGTGGAGTCATGGCTAGACCACTGACTTTTCCCCTGTAATGTGTAACAGGATGCATAATCAGGGAAGCTCACTCAATCCTTGAGTGAGGTCTTTAGTAGGGGTCAGTCACATAGGCCAAGTCTAGTCACATGGCTGCCTTAGCTTCCATATTTGCCAGGGGGCAAGAAGTCAATGTGATTGGCAAGACCCAGGCCTTCACCATAAATTCTTTTGTTGGTTTTGACAATTTGGTATGGGCCAAGCCCTCCACGTAAGTCACTATGCCCTTATCAGGGCTGAGAAGTTTCCTTCCAAAATCCTGATAAGGATCAAACCTTTCCTTGGAACCTACAAGTTTTAGACAAGGCAGATTTGCTGAGTCCTTTGTTTACACAGATAGAGAATGAGTTTGGTATTGAGGGAATATTTTACATTAGATCTACTCAGAATTAAAACTTTTTGTTACTAGCCCTTTCTTTCTTTCTTTCTTTCTTTCTTTCTTTCTTTCTTTCTTTCTTTCTTTCTTTCTTCCTCTCTCTCTTTTGTTTTTTTGGTGGGAGAGGTTACTGGGGATCAAACCCAGGAGCATTCTCTTCCAAGCTACACCTTCAGCCCCATTTTTTCTTTATTTTGAAACAAGGTCTCAGTAAGTTTCGGAGGACCTCACTATAGCTAAGGCTAGCCTCAATCCTTCTGTCTTGGCTTCCCAAGAACTGGGATTACAAGCCTGGCTCTTGTTACTAGTTTTAATTACTTCATTTTACTAGAGGTTGAAATGCTGAAAACATTTTAATACATAATCTAGTATTTTATTTTTAAATTATCTTATACATTATATATTCTTGTCTATAATATCTAATCCTCTGATCCCTTCCTTTAAAAATAATCAAGCAGACTCAGAGAGAGCAATGAGTTCATACACTCTGACCTCAGGCCTACTGCCATTTAACATATTGTTCTTTTGCTCTCTTATTAAACCACCAAATTTAATAATTACCTTATTTCACATAGATATAGAGAATATCTATTTAAAGCAGGTATATACATAAAAGAAAATCTAGATATGTATATGTGTTTTTGGAGGGTAGTACTTGGGTTGGAACCCAAGGGCTTTTCTACCTCCGGGCTATGCTCCCAGACCTATTTTATATTTTATTTGGAAACAGGGTCTCACTAAGTTGCTGAGAGCCTCACTAAGTAGCTGATGCTGTCTTTGAACCTGTGCGATCCTCCTGCCTCAGCCTCCCAAGCGTGGGGATTACTAGCGTGCGCCACCATGCCCAGCTGATTCCATTTATATTTATCAATGTTTATTTTTCTACTAAACTCAATTCTCTTTATGATTTTGCTGAAAATTATTTAAAAATGGTAGACCTAAATCCTAAGCCATAGCTGATCCTGAACTAGCCTTTATACATTTTGGCATTTAAATGCTCTTGATACTTTCTCCTTCTGGCTCCCAGATTTATATCAAAACTAACCTTCTCTTCAGACCTGAGGGCTTAGAGAGTTTTGTTTTGTTTTGTTTTTCCTTTATTTTTTTTTATGGTACTGGGGATGGAACCCAGGGGCATTCTACCTCTGAACTACACCACCAGGCCTATATTTTATTCTTTATTTTGAAACAGAGTCTCACTAAGTTGCAGAGGACCTTATGAAGTAGCTGAGGCTGGCCGCAAACCTATGATCTTTCTGTTTCAGCCTCCCAAACACTGGGATTACAGGTGTGCACCACCACACCCAGGTTTCTTTTCTTTTCAAAAGCTGAGATTCAGCCAGGCATGAGGGTGCATGCTTGTAATCCCAGTACTTGTGAAGCTGAGACAGGAGGATCACAGGTTTGAAGCCAGCCTCAGCAGCTTAGTGAGGCTTTAAGAAACTTGGTGAGACCATGTTTCCAAACAGGTCTGGAAGTATAGCATGGAGGTAGAAGGCCCATAGGTTTTCTCCCCAGTACAAAAAAAAAAAAAAAAAAAAAAAAAAAAAAAATCATCTGGGCAAAAGAAGCAGAAAGAAAGAATAGAATAGACTCTCCCCTACTTCCTCCCATGCCCCTGGTCTGCCTTAAGTGGCCATGGGTGGGTATGCGAGTCATTCCCAAGAACACTCAGAAGGGAAGGTCTCAGAAGGGAAGACATCCAGCCCACTTTCCAGTTGCCAAGTGAGGGGCAGGCAGAGACACACCCACTTTGATGATTGCCTCTTTTCTGTGCTCTCCAGCACTGCATGTGGGCCAGTGGCAACGCTGGCCTCAGAGACTACCATGGTAGCCCTGACCTTTCTGCTCCCATGTCAGATCTGGCTGGATAGATTTGTAGAAGTCTCAGAATTGTTTCAAACTTGCATGATCATCAGGAAAATTATAAATAAGATTTTGCTGGCCTTTCACATGCATACATTAGCTTTTTCATTAGTTATATTCATCCTCTAATGGCACCCGTTGTGTGTACTATAAAACATAAGAATACCATATCCACATAATACTAATGTAACATAAAGCATAAATTAAAAATAGATGTGAGTGGTTGTTACAATCTCTTTTCATGTTTTCTGGTCCTTGGAAAAGGCACCCCCATTTTGAATATTACTGTTCTCAAATCTGAATCTTGAATTTAAAATGTCTGTACCCATATATCCACGCTCCTCTGGACCCTTCCTTCCCCTACAATGACACTTCTTCCAGCTGAATCATCGCTATTGAATGCTTCCAAACAGCTGCAGCTCTTAGCAGAAGCTCTCCACCAGCATTTCTAAAGGAAGGGCTGTTTCTTAAAACATTATAACATATTTAAAACACACACAAAGAGTTTTTAAATGCACACTGATTTCCTTGCACTGACCTAAATTCCTCCAAGTGCAGTTTAAGGCTTCTGGATGCTGATCTGTCAACAGTAGGAATGAAAAAAACATCTGCTCTTATTCTGTGTATGTCATTTCCTCAAATAACTTGAATATCACTATTATAGGAAATGACCCCTTGTCTGATCTTAAGGCATTTATTAATTGGCTATTGGTGTCCTAGTGTATTTTGCTAAGCAGAATGATAGAGTCATTAAGACTCAAATCTGCTAATGATATATAACCATTTAAGGACATGAATGCTCTTTGATTCTTTTAGCACTTCAAGATGATGCCTGTGAATATGGTCCCAGCAGTACCCAGCGGACTTTGCAAAGCTGCAATTTTAGGCAGGCACATCAGCTCATTTAACTACACTCCAATCACAAGATGCAGGCATACTACAGACTCCAGGGGACTGGAAAAGGATTAACAATGTGAGCTGTTGTTTGATTATGCCAACATCATTTAGATCATCCTTGTAATTCCCAGGATCATGCATCCTCCAGACAAGATTCTGGACTGTGCAAATGAGCCCCTGCAAGATTAGCAGGTTCAACTCCATTCTCCCAGCCTTTAAGGCCAATCCAGAGCAAGACCGCTTTTGTAAACCTCAATCCCTTTAGAGTGTGTCTTCAATAGGACCAGCAAGGCTCTTTGTGATTGGGTTTAGCACATTTAGGATTTTTACAGATGTATAATGTTAAAAGTGCTTAGACAAATTTGTATAAATATAGGCAAAATTCAAAGTTTAAACTTTCAAGAAATGCAGTTCATCACAGTTTTCTTTGAGTAGTACACCAGAAATCTTGGCAAATAAATTAGGTTTCATTGTTCTGTGTATGCTTACAAGATAAAAATCATAAACTTAACTGGTGCCAGCATTTGTTAAAGCCTCAAAAATGAACATCCAGAACCTGCTATCAAAGATTCACTGAGAAAGATTATTCCCACACATACTAAGATGAGGTGGAAGTGAGACTCAGGTGGATGGGTTAAGGAAGAAATATTTAAGACGAGATATGTTGAGATGAAAGAAAAAGTCCCAAAGAAGGATGTGACTCCTCAAAACCTAGAAGGGACAATTTTATAGTTCCTTCCAATGGTGGAGTGCAGTGTCTGGCCCCTTGAAATGTTCCTGGAGATTTGTAGGACACACACACACACACACACACACACACACACACACACACAGAAATACTATATGGTAAATTTTGAAAGCTAGATATCAAGTCCTCAACTTTTAACCTGGACCAAGCCCCTCATGCCCAAGTTTTATTTGGAAGCAGTAAAGCCAAACCACTGAGCTTGAACAATGAGCACCCACAAGTGAACCGTGTGGGAGAAAACAAGTGACCCATCCCATGTATTCAGAAGATCCTGTAAAGAAGAGTGGTTTGTGATAAGAAAAAAACTGATTTTCTCTGCAACCTCGTGAGTGGATCTGAGGCAGATATTATTTAATGTTGTTTAATGCAAAGGTAGAATTTATATACCCATAAAATATGGTAAAATTATATTATATACATAACAAATTAATATATCAGTTTTTTAATTATAGACTGCCTCTTTTACAATTTGACTTAAAGAAAGTGGCTGTTACATGGATAAGGATTATTTTTCCTAACATTTGAGTTGTAATTGCATTTATGAAAATGTAGTTCAACTTCATAAATTATTTTTGTTAGTTAACCATAGCTAAGGCTATTTTCCAATGTGGAGCCTATTAGTTTCCCCTAATCTGAAACATTTAATATCTTACTTATTTGTGTGTATGTATATACATTGGTCTGTGTGTCTGTGTGTTTACCTGTCATATACTGATAGAGTACTTGTTTCCTTAATTTTCTAATATTGTTGGGGTAGAAGATATTTATCGGAAGCAGATAATTTAAATGAATACACACATACTTTATCTTTACTTTTAATTATGAATAGACTTTAGAGGAAATGAGTGGGGCGGGGCAAGGGAAACTCACTAAGTGTTGTGTGCATGTGTCTATCAATCTGAACTTCATTATGATATGTGTTTACAATGCATCAGTAAAAAATTAAAAAATAAAAATAAATTGTCCAATAAATTTTTATAATGCAAAACATGGTCATATATGAATATATGTACATGCACATAGGTGCATGCATTTGTGTATGAAGATATACATACACACATGCACACACATATGCATATGCCATGCCTTCTGAAAATTGATTTTTGGCTGAAAATTATATTTTTGCAATTTAGCCATATTGACATAAGTAGCTCTAGTCCATCCACCTGCTGTGTAATCTTCTGTTAGACTTATATATCCACTGTCTATTTGATGGAGACTTATGTTGATTACAAACTTTATATTGCAGTTAATTTAAGCAAGTATGTGTCTATTTGTCCATGTCAGATTTCTCTTAATTAGACATAGAATCCTGGAGTGATAATGCGCACCTGTAATTTCAGTATTGGGAGTCTGAGATGGGTGTATTACTGATTTCAGACCAGCCTCAGCACTTCAGCAAGACCCTCAGCTACTTAGTGAGATCCTGACTCAAAATAAATAAATAAATAAATAAATAAATAAATAAATAAATATTTTAAAGGGCCGGGAGTATAGCCCTGGGTTCAATTCTCACTCTGAAAAAAAAAGTTAGACCTAGAAATAAAATTGCTGATCCTGAGGGCATAAACATTTTAGGTATTGTGCCATATTGCTCTTCAAAGAAGATGTGCTAATTTATCACCTATTGACAGTATTTTATGACTTAACCATTTTTACACATTCTTAACATAGGGCATTGTCAGTATTACATATTTGTCCTTTGGGTGACTTTCAAGTGTTTTTCATGGTATTTCACTAGAGCTTTTACTTGTTTTCTCATACTGCCATACACAAATACAATAGAAGTTAATAACAACACAAGTTCATTATCTACCAGTTCTCGGTACCAGAAGTCCAAGATGGGGTAAAATCAAGAGGCCAGCAGAGCTATAGTCCTTCTGAGGGCTCTAGGGGAGAATCTGTTTCCTGTGTTCTGCCAGGTTCTACAGGCTGCCTCATTAGTCAGCACACAGTCCTTTCTTCCATCTTTAAAGCCAGCACTGTGATATCTTCAACTTTCCTTCTGACTCTGATTCTTGCCTTTCTCTTCCAATTATAAGGACCTTGTGATTACACAGAGCCTATTGGAATAATCCGGGATAATCTCCTTATCTAAAGGGTAGCTGATTAGCAACCTAATTGTCTTTGCAACCTTAATTCCTCTTTGCAATGTAACCTAACATATTTACAGTTCCTGGGGACATCTTTGGCGTGATTATTTGTCTACTATTGGGGTTAATTTCTTATTATCCTGCTTATTATTGAGGTTGAATACTGTTACATGTTTATTGACTATTTGGATTTTATGTTTGTGAATGTCTAAATTTTTCACATCAAGTTTCTCTTTTTATATGAGATTTGCCAAACTTCTTTGTATTTTCAGGTTCCTAATCTTTTGTGAATTATATGTATTTCAAATAATATATCCAAGCCTGTGGTTTGTCTTTTTCTTTTGGAGACTGTAATTTAGAAGTCTTATTGTTGCTAATGTTACTGTCTGAATGTAATCAAATTTATCACCTTTTCACTTAGAGTTTTGGTGGTACAAAGAATTTCTTCCCTACCTTGAAGTTATCTTCATTATTTTACACTAATATGTAATTAAATAATTTTCTGTTTGTAGAAATTTTAATTTATAGGAATTTGTTGGGTTTTTTAATAATTCTAATAGAGTTTTATATAAGCCTTTTTAATTTTTAAAGTAAAGTATTCTTTTATTGTTTTATCTTCAGGTAAAGAAAATTTTGGGGTTGTCCTTTTTTTAAAGTACTTGCACATTTTCTTTTCTTACTATTCTGGCAAGATTTCAAACATAGCATTGAGCCAGGCATGGTGGTGCACACTTTTATCCCATCATTCAGGAGGCTGAGACTGGAGGACCACAATTCACAGAGAACCTCAGCTACTTAGTGAGGCCCTCTGCAACTTAGTGAGATCCTGTTTCAAAATAAAGAATAAAAAATAGGGCAGGGGGCATAACTCAGAGGTCAAATGCCCCTGGGTTCCAACCCCAGACCTGCAAAAATAAAATTTATTTATAGAGAGAGTGCAGTGAATAATAGCAGGCATTTATAATTGCTTCTTCAGTTTGAAGGAATTATTTCTAAAATTGTGTCATTTATTCTGTAAGCTTTTGTTAGAGATCTTTTACAAAGTTACATTATTTCCACCAATTCTATTTTTGTAGAAATTTTATAATAAATATGTACTGAATTTTATTAACCAATTTCCCTATCCATTGATCAACCATTTTCCTATTGTAAAATAAATGTTAAAGGCAAATATAGATTAAAATTTAACACAAAAGAATCATTACATTTAAGCTTACATCTTTTATACTTTCAAGTGCCAAATAATAAAAACAAATATAAACATATAGCTTGCTGGGCGTGGTGGTGTACGCTTGTAATTCCTGCGCTTGGGAGGCTGAGACAGGAGGATTGCACAGGTTTGAAACCAGCCTCAGCTACTTAGTGAGGCTCTCAGCAACTTAGTGAGACCCTGTTTTCAAATAAGATATAAAGTAGGACTGGGAGTATAGCCCAGAGGTAGAAAGCCCAAAATTATATATTTTAATAAACTAAAATATATCCTACATTTCTCTATCATCTTTAAAAATAAACTACACTAAAAGTTATCAGAAGCATTGAACTACTATAAAGTGCACCAATATTTAAAAATTGTCTTTCTCTTTCTTTCTCCAGATTTGAATCTTAGGTCATCTTCACCAACTGCCTCTTGTAGCTAACTATAATCCAGTTTATTCCATGTTATTCCTGGAAGGTTTCTGTTTCCAAGCTCACTGTTGCTCTTTTCAACTAACTCTTGATACTAGTAATCAGATACATGATGCTGTTTATACCCAGTGCTGTTAGTTCTATGACTTCCTCTCTTCACACAATGACAAATTTCTTTTCTCTGGTAAAGCTACATCTGATTTTGTCATTATCAAAAAATGGAGCTTCGTCCTAGTCTCCAAGAGTAATCTATTATTCCAACTCTCCCCTTCTTGTCCTCTCACTTTGTCATTTTTTACGCCAAATTAATATATGATCAGTTGACCTCCTAATCTTTTTATGGTTCTTCTCACTCTCAGGACTTCCTTAAATTCTTCCTAGTCTTACCATATTCTTGAAAAAGTCTTCAACTCTGTATTGTATTTTTGTTTTTTTTCACTTTGTCATTTTTACTTGTTCCTAGAATATAAAATATTCAGAAAACACATGCACACAAATACACACACACACACACACACACACACACACACACACGCTTAATCTTTTTCATAGGCATGTCTTCCATTAAATTCATAATAACTAATGCTGAGTGAGCCTAACTGCCCAGGCTGCAAGCCTACTACATTCTGCTATTCATTCCTCCCCTTTGATAAGTGACAATTTCATTTCATGTCATCTTTTCTCAAACTTCCAGTAGTTTCATTCCATTCTTGGAACTGATGACTTAGTCTTTTATTTATTTCTGGGGAAAAACCAAAATGAAGCTACAAATGTTCCCACTCTCACATGAGCTTACCAGAGCATCTGACTCATAGTCCCTGCCTTCTCCAACCAAAAGGCTTCTAGTTCATCAACATAACTTATCACTTTTCACTTAATCAAACAACATTCTAACAATTTCCTATTCTCTCTGCCTAATCATTAATTATTTTTACTGTTTTTTCTCCAGCAGCATAAATATAACATTACTTTTATTATTAAACCATGAAACCCTAATTTCTCTACCAAGTAATTCTCCACCTCTCTACAGCAAACCTTTTGAAAAATTGTCCAAAAGTAGTCTAAAATACTGTTCTGACTTTGGAATAACCAGGTTTATTTCATCCACTAAAATGTGATCATTTTAAGGTCTCCAATAAACCTTATGTAGCTAACTTCAATATGTCTCAGTTTACTTGGTTTACTATAGATGTCACCTGATGAAGTTTCTTAGCTCCTACTGAAACCTAGACATCAAGAGGGTAAGAATAAATGTTTGTTTGTTTGTTTGTTTGTTTTCCACAAACGTGTCCCTAATACCAAGGAACAGTTTCTGGTACATAGTATTCAGCAAATACTTGTGGAATAAATTGTTTCCATCCTGCTGCGTCTTTAGTCATCATTTACTTTCACTCTTTGAGTGGCTGCCTCTAATCTTCTGAATTTATTAATTTTCCTTTCTTATGCTTTTATTTACTGTAAATTGGGGACAAAAAAGATGAGGTTGTTAAAATCTTGCTACAAAAGACATACATATAACTAACATATAAACTAATGGCTGAAAGACTAAATTAAAATTTATGAGCCTAAATTAATTTCGTATTTATTATTGGCTAACTAAATTTTCTTCTTTTTGCTTTTGATTTCTTAATACTTTTTCAATGTTATATGAACACTTAAAAAAAACTAATGATTTAACCAAATTCTAAGTGCACACTGCATTATTGTTAATTCTTGGCACAAAGTTCTCCAACAGACCTCTAGAGCTTCTTAACCCTCTTGACTAGAACTTCATGTCCACTGATTAACAAATCTTTATTTCCCTTCTTTCAATCTCTGAAAAGCACCACTTGATTTCATAAACTCAACTATTTAATACCACTCATATAAGCAGACTCATACAGTATTTGTCTTTCTGTGACTGGTTTATTTTATTTAGCATAATGTTCATTCATGTGGTTGCATAGTGCAGAATTCCGTTTGTGTGTGTGTGCGTGTGTGTGTGTGTGTGTGTGTGTGTGTGTAGTACTGGGGATTGAACTCAGGGGCATTCTACCTCTGAGATATAACTCCAGTCCTTTTATTTAATTTTATTTTTTTGAAACAGGGTCTCACTAAGTTGCTGAGAGCCTTGCTAAGTTGATGAGGAATAATTTCTTGACATTGTTTAAGTGTAGTTAATTTTACTGGATAAAATAATTGGGGATAATTATTCCAATACCCTGGAAGATTTTAATGATATATTTACATGGCTTATTTTTGTATAAAATACAGAAATAAACTTTTTAAATTTTTTAGCCATAAGTAATTTAGATCCCTTATATTTCCCCTAATATTTATATGACTTGGGCACAAATATCCTGCAGCCCACTGTACCCACCTTTGTTTTATACTCCAGATTTCATCCTGGTAAGCAAAGATTATAAGCATACTTCTCACACCAACTATACAATTATACTCCATCTCTAGAATATATATCTCCCTCCTCACTTCTCAAATGCCCTCTTCCCAAGCCTATGGATTTATATGACTAGAATGTACAAAGATGGGTTTACCTGAGGGGAAATTCCCATTTATATCCTACAAAGAGCCTTGAGTTTATCTATGGCAGAAAGTTGCATGATCCCAGGTATCTGGATCGTGATGTTAGGGGATACAGGAAATAAGAATGGGGATTATGGTTTGGGTCTGGAATGTCTCCCCTATACTTCATGTTGAAAGCCTAGTTTCCAGTGCAGCAAAATTCATAGGAGGGGCCAGGTGTAGTGGTGCACACTTGTAATTCCCACGCTTAGGAGGCTGAGACAGGAGGATCACACAGGTTCAAAGCCAGCCTCAACTACTTAGGGAGGCTCTCAGCAACTTAGTGAGACCCTGTTTCCAAATAAAATATAAAAATAGGTCTGGGAGTATAGCCCGGAGGTAGAAAGGCCCTGGGTTCCACCCATAGTACCACGAAAAAAAAAAAAAAAAAAAAACTTCATAGGAGAGCATGGCTGGAGGAAATAGGTCAGCAGGGGCATGGGCTTGAGGGCTTTAACTGTCCCTGGTCCCTTCCTCTCTCTCTTTCGGCTTCCTAGCTGACAGGAGCTTAGCATCTTTCCTCTACTACACCCTGATACCATGATATCTTGGAGCCATCCAGTCATGGACTGAACCTCTGAAGCTGTGGTTGTTCTAAGTTGGTTTTTGTTTGGTGTTTTGTTCACAACAATGCAAAAGCTAACTAACATAGTTCAGGTATTAATTTTGGGTGGACAAATCCATGTGGTCCTCCACAATCCTTGGACCTATGTAGGATACACATGAAGAAAAGCCAAACAAGAGACCCAGGTCTAGGAGTGGAACTGGTTCCAAACTCCACTCTGTCACAAACTCCTCCTGTAATATGATGTGTGAGTGGCCATGGGAAAGTGCTAAGGGACAGTTGATTTAGGATAATTTTTTTCATTTTGTGGAATATGTTTGAATATGGTATACAGTCACTTCCAAATATAATTGGTGCTAGTAAATCTGGTATAAAATAGTTTTCAGGAACTCTCTAAAATCTCTGTACTTACTCACTCATTTAGGTGAAACAAAAGTGCAGGGCTTGAGACCACATTATTAAATGATGGTCACATGGTACTTGGAACTGATATGTATGGAAAACGAGGAAGTATCAAGGTTACAGGAATAAAAAAATAGAAATGAGGAGAGAGCAAAATTTAAAATGTTATAGGCACAAGGCAGCATGTAGGAAATTCTTCTAAACATTACATGTGTGTGAAAGATTCTTGAGAGTAATTTTTGCAAATTTGGGAAAAAATCCTAAGCACGTGCATGGCATCACTAAGAACAAGTAAAAATGCCCCAAATAAATAAAGTACATGCTACAGGAAAAATTTACTTTTTATTCTCTTGTAGAAAAACAAATAAAATAATTGCCACATAAACATGATCAAAGATCATAGAGTCAAAGATATTTATAATTTATTAAAATTTTCTCATCTTTATAGAAATTTTTTTGGTGGTACTGGGGTTCCTGGAAGCCCTTCTACCTCCGGGCTACACTCCCAGAACTATTTTTACATTTTTATTTGGAAACAGGGTCTCCTAAGCCAGCGCGCGCCGCTGGCTTCGAACCTGCATGATCCTCCTGTCTCTGCCTCCCAAGCACGGGGATTACAAGCATGCGCCACCACACCTGGCTTAGAAATAATTTTTATTCACAATTTTACATTCTATTTCCATGAGAAGAAGTTCCCCAGATTGCATAAGCTTCAGGCCCCATACAATCTGAATTCACCCTGGCAAAAAAAATGAATAAAGAAATAAGGCAACATGTAATTTGGAAGTCACAATTCAAAGAAGGCATTATAGTATGTCCCACACTAGGAATTCCTGGCCCCAAACACCATTCCACATGGCACCTGCCAGAGAGCAGGGCCCACCACAAAGGAGAAGCTCGTCTTAACCATCTTCAAGGTCAGAAGGATGCATGATATTTCCCTCCACAGCCTTCATTTAGCTAGCTACCAGCCTGTCTGCTTGCCAGTCAGCTCACGCACACACACACACACACACACACACACACACACACACACACAAGCATACATTTCTTTAATTTTATTGCAAAAGTTCATGAATCAGACCTGTTTTCAGGAGTACCTGTTAGCAAACGCAGGTCAGTCTGAAGACCATGCCTGTGTTATTCATCTAAAGAATGCCAAGTAAATGTTGAAAAGAATCCCCTTCACAGAATAAGACTGTCAAAACATTAAATACTTTATTACTCTTCCCATATACTTTAAAATTTATTTTTACCCACCTTTAACACATAAATTTAACAAACAAAAATGAAATTTGTATTGGGCCTAGATATTGGATGAAACCAAAAAAGATATACTTTCAAAGCAAATTGCTTCCCGCAAACAATACAGAAGATTAGAGCAGTGTGGCCATGCCAATGTTTACGGCATGTGAACATTGCAAGGATTTTGGAATGGGTGTACAATAGATCCTGATATGTCATGTACATTTGTTTCACAGGTACATAATCACACACTGGGACCACTAGAAGAGGCAAACTGAGAGAGAGAAGGGGAAGAGAAATGTTCTTTCCTTTACGGACTCATACCACCTTATGCAGTAGGCAGCACTCAATCTGAAAACAATGACTGAAAGCGATCTGAAATCTCTCAAGCTTTTTATCATAGCAGATCAGTCAAGGCTTGTGGCCATTACCAAATTGGTATGGAGCTGCTAGTTAGGAGCCATAGAGGTATTCTGCCCTACTTTTTTTCAGCATCCTTTATTGAAGCTCTCACTACTGCTGACAAAAGCCTTGCACTCTCTTGCTAGGAGGCTAAACTAGTCAGGGAGCAGAGTGATTGCACATTCTTTCCTTGAAGCTATGACAAGAGCTGATCAGTGCGCCAGGGCGACTTATGCAGACCATCACTATCCCTTCTTTCTCAGAGAATGCTCCACACCCTCATATCTTAGAAGATGCTGGGATAAATCGGTTGTGTTCAATAAGAATGTACAGAGGTCTGTACATTTTATTTTAAAGTCCGGCCAAGTTATATCTCAAATTTTGTATCATAATTATTTATTAAGTGAATAAAACACCTCCCCTAGGGAAAAATATACATAGCATGGTGATTATCAAGCTCATCAAAACAATTATGTCAATTAAAAAACTCTTACTCTATTTTAATCTAGCCTTTCAAGCTACTATAAAAAGATATCAATTTATAATTTTGCTTCCTTTTACCCCTTTCTACCAAGCCTATATCCTTGAAGCTAAATTGACATATTTTCTTGGTTAATTCATCTAAGGCAATTAAAAGATTCAAATGAGGAAAACTAGCTAACCACTGGAAGGCTACCTTTCCTTTAACATTAGTATCATCTGCCAATAGCAGCAGGAGCAGAACGTGCAAAATAAAGCACCGATAGTTTATTATTTTCTTACCTAAGAAAAACAATATACAAATTTGAAAGTTTAATATTAAATAGGAAAAATCATTGCACACTACCATTTTTCACGTGCCTCTCTTTACAGTCATCAAAAGTTTTCTTGTATCAGATGAATATCTAGTCTTCTAATTAATTGAGATGCATGCTTTTCACCCAACTTAGCAGTGTGTAACATATGGTCATAGGATGCTGTACCATTTTATATTTTAATATATCCTTAGATATCACTTTCATTTTTCAGGTGAGGGATTGGGTTAAAGTTGAGTGACAAAACAGCTGTAGATCCAGAGATCAGAATTGAACAAAGCCCCTCAGTTCTTGGTCCAGTGCTCTACCCCCATTACTCATTACCTCAACAAGTACAGCAAAACCTCATCAGATACCTGGAGAAATGAAGATAGATCTCAGAGTTGAAAATTGTTTAAAAACCTGTTGTTCAGTTTTTTATCACTAAAGCAAAATGTGAAAAACATAACTGAGTAAAATTATATCAATGCTTTCGATGATTATTTAGCATTTGAGTTGTTTATTCCAAAGTAAACTTAAAAGAAAATAGTTAATGTGAAAGTTGAAACCATAAAGTGGACCATATAAAATACTAAGTTTGCTTTCTCCATTAAAAAGAAATGATTGATTAAATGTAAAGATGATATCAGCAGGAGAACAGAATAGGAGATCTCAGCCTTCGGCTCTTGCAAAAACACAACAATTAGATAGTCACTAACAAGCAACAATCTCCCTAGGAGGGCTCCAGTTTTCCATTATTGACACAAAGCAGCCAGGCTTGGTGGCAAACACCTATAATTTGAGGATTTAAGAAACTGAGAAAGGAGGACTAAAGGTTTGAGGCCAGCCTCAGCATCTTAGCAAGACCCCCAGGAGTAGGAGACTCTCAAAAATTAAAAAATATAAGGTCTGGGACATAGCCTGAATGTATAAGTCCCTTGATTCAATCCTCAGTACCAAAAACAAAAACAAGACCCTGAAGCAAGACAGAGGAGCAAAAAATTGAAGAATAACTCCACAAACAAGGATTCCTTCTGAGATCAGTGATCAGCTTCTCTGTGACTTCCAGAGATGGCTTTTAAAAAGTTGTATAGCTTTAAAAATAAAAAAAAGAAGGATAAAGTATGAGTCATGTGGCCACATAGTAGCGCCACCAGGGTCTCCAGTGGTTTAGTATGTGGAGAGCACTGCTGACCTCACTCTTGTCCAGTGTTTGTATTTAGCACAATAGAATCAAGCTCTGAGTGCATTCATCCTCTGGCTCCTCAGCTGTTCCAGAAGCACCTATACTTTCTATACTTTTTCTAATGCTACAACACAGGCAGAGGTAGCCTGGGTATTAATTCAACCTCCATCTCAAACTCCAGAGCTTTAGCTCCTCGTGCAAGCTCATGACCTAGACTTTCAGTTCAAAGTTGATCCACATATACTTCACATCTTAGGCCCCTGTCATTGCTACTGAAAGTGTACCCCTAAGCTGTGTCCAGTGCCAAGAGAAATACCCTCAGCTAACCTGCCCCCCAATAAGAGAAAGATGAGGAGTAGCCCCAGCAGACTTCACCACCGTATACCCCAATAGTAGCTTCTATGGCAGACATTTGCAACCATAGCAATTGAGGAACCCTGAAATTTTCAACAATGCTAACCTCAGTAAAGCTACATGGAGACTACACTTCTACACTCTCACCAGAGCCAAAATCATCATGTCCCACAAAGGAGGCACTCTTGTACCCACCAACAGGTAAAAGATTTTTTCCACCAAAAGGTCCAGAAAAAGTCAGTGCTCCATAAAATGTGCATACTTAATACAAAAACAGCAAGAAATATAAAATGTGAGAGAATATGACAGCATCAAAAGGACACAATACTTTTACAGTAACTAAACCCAAAGAAAAGGAGATCTATGAGTTCTCTGACATTCTACCTAAAAGATGGTCAAAAGAAACAGCAAAACCATCTTTAAGTGATCATAACTGTCATTTGGTTGTTTGTCTCTTTTTTGAAACAAACCCTGACAGTTTTTTAAGGAAGCTCAGGGTACAAGAAACACATAGACAACTTAAATAACTATTTTAAAATATGAACAAAGCCGGGCGTGGTGGCACATGCTTGTAATCCCCGTGCTTGGGAGACGGAGACAGGAGGATTGTGCAGGTTTGAAGCCAACCACGCTGGCTTAAGAGACCCTGTTTCCAAATAAAAATATAAAAAAATAGGTCTGGGAGTGTAGCCCGGAGGTAGACTTGCTTCCAGGAACCCCAGTACCACCAAAATAAATAAATAAACAAATAAATAAATAAATAAATAATATGAACAAAATAGTTTCAATAAGAAGATGGGAATCATAAAAACAAAACCAGACAAATTCTGGGAATGAGGAATATGATGGAAGAAATAAAATATATAATAGAGGGCACAAACTGCAGAACTGATCAAATATACAAATCTGTGTACTCAAAGATAATTTGAAAATATCCAGTCAAAGAGAAAAAAATAAGAGGAAAAAGAATAAATTTATTTTTAGATTTGTGGAAAATCATCAAGAAAACCAACATTGTCATTGTAGGAGTAACAAACAGAAGAGAGAAAAAGAGGACAGAAAGATATTTAACAAAATAATAGCTGAAAACTTTCCAATCTGGGAATACATATAAACTGCCACATATTATGAAGCTCAAATTTTTCTTACACATTCAACTCAGTGAAGACTTCATGGAGACATTTTATAATCTATACAAAACCAAAAAGCAACACTTTAAATCAAGAAAAAAAGAAATGAATCTTATAAAAATAGACCTCCAATAGACTACAGGCAGACATCTCAGCAGAAATCTTGCAGTCCAGGAGAGAGAAAAACGATACATCCAAAATGCTGAAAAAAATCCAAAAACGTCCAACAATACTGGCCAGTAATGCTATGCCTTAGACATGATAAAAAGTAAGATTTTACAAACAGATGAGGAATTTCATCACTTTTGAAATTACTTTAAAAGAAATGAAAAATGAATTCTTAAAGTAGAACTAAAGACAAAAAAATGATCATTTCAATATATGCTGAAAAAGTATTTGACAAAATACAACTCATTCATGTTAAAAAAAAAACTGCAATATATCATAAAAAGAACTGACTGACTTCAACATAATAAAGGCAATATACAATAAACCCAAAGCCAACATCGTATTTAATGAGAAAAAAATGCAATAAATTCCTTTATAATCAGGAACACAGCAAAGATGCCCACTGTCACCACTCCTTTTTAAGATAGTACTTGAGAATTTAGCCAAAGTGATAAAGTACAAGAAGGAAATGAAAGGAATACAAATAGTAAAAGAAGAACTAGAATTATATTTATTTGCAGGTGACATGATCCTATGTCATCCATCCATCATATGAAGAAAATTTTTAAAACCTCAACCAAAAGTCTTAGAGCTGATTAACAAATTCAGCAAAGTAGTGGGATAAAAAAAATCAATCTAAAAAAACAGTAGCTATTCTATAGGCCAACCATGAATCTACTGAAAAAGAAACTTAGAAAACAATTTCATTCACTATAGCCTCAAAAACAATAAAATACCCAGAAATAAATCTAATCAAGGAGGGTAAAAACCCTCTGTAATGAAAACTATAAAGCACTAAAAAATATTGAAGGTCTTAGAAAATTAAATAATCTGGTGGGTATGGTGATGCATACCTATTAACCTAGTATTTGGGAGACTGAGACAGAAGGATCACTAGTCCAAAAACACCCTCAGCAAGTAGACTCTCATCAACATAATTAGACCCTATTTCAAAATGAAAAATAAAATGGGGCTGGAAGTGTAGCTTGGAGGTAGAATGTTCCTGGGTTCAATCTTCAGTACCACAAATAAGAAAAAAAAAATAGATGAAAAGATCTCCCATGATCTTGAATAGGCAAAATAAAGATTATGAAAAATGGCCATTCTACCAAAAGTGATCAACAGAGTTAATGCAATCCCTACCAAAATACCAATGTCATTCTTCACAAACCTAAAAAAATATATCAGCCATAAATTTCATTTTAGAAAACAAAAGATCCCCCCAATAGTCAAAGCAATTCTCAGCAATAAGTACCTTGCAGGAAGCATCACACTATCTGACTTCAAATTAGACTAAAGACCAATAGGCATGGTAGCACATGCTTGTAATCCCAGAATTGGGGAGGCTGAGGCAGGAGGATCAGGGTTCTTAAACAACCTCAGCTACTTAGTGAGGCCCTGTGCAAATCAGTGAGACCCTGTTTCAAAATAAAGAATAAAAAATAGGGCTGAGGGTGTACCTCAGAGGTAGAATGTCCCTGGGTTCCATCCCCAGTACTGCAAAAAAGATAAATTTTAAGATATCTTGATAACAAACTTCTATTATTTCAATAATTTAAGTGTGTCTTCAAAGAATTCATGTGTTGAAATTTGATCTTCATTGTCAGATTTTAGGAAAGTAGAAACTTAATCTTATCATGGCATTAAGATATGAGGTCTTTAGGAAATGATCACACTTAAATAAGATTATGGGGGGGACATGATTGAATACTGGTGTTTTATAAGAAGAAAGAGAGAGACACTGTCTTGCCATGTTTTACCTTTTGCTGCCTTGGTACTGTGACAGTAAGAAAGATATTGCCAGATGTGGCCTCTTGATCTTAGACCAAAACTGTGACCCAAATAACTTACCTAACTACAGTATTGTGTTAACAGCAAAAGAAAAATAAAAAACAAAAAATAGAAAGTTCGCAAACAAAATTGAGAACACACTGTACCAAAATTTACGAAATGAAACAAAAGCATTTCTAAAAGGGAAATCCAGCATTTCCTGGCATGATATGAAATTATTAACCTAGAGTTATAATTTTGATTTGAAATTGCTCCCAAAGTCCATGTGTTAAAGGGTTGGTCCCCAGCCTAATGTTATTGGAAGTTGATAGAGACTTAGAAAGGTGGGGCCTAGAAAGAGATTGTAGTTCATTGAAAGCCTGCCCCCAGAGGGGACTGTGGAACACCAATCTCTTCTTCAGTCTCTGTTCCCAGCCACCATCACACACTCCCACCATGATGCTCTGCCTTGTGAGCCTCATTTTATGTTGATTACCTGAAGTATTTTGTTATAGTCACAGAAAGCTGACTCACTTCCTCAATCTTAGTGACTTCCAAAGGCACTTAGGTTAGCAGAGGATTCAAGTGAAGTTTAGCCTCAGAAAAAAATTCTTATCAGAGATATAGTTCTGGGAAATAGCAATTTTAAGATCAAATAATTTTATCTAGTTCTTATTGGCAGGTTATTTATTAATTTTTGGTGGTATTTTGAAGATAATGAAGTGCTCCATTACCTCTTGTAACTTGTATGCATTCGTAATACAGGTGGCAAAAGTGAGTATCTCAAGCTCTGGAAGAGATATTTTCCTCAGTATGAGGTTAATTAAGCCACACAGGGGTTCTGACACCTAAACTTGCCCTTATTAGCACCATGCTGTAACCAAGGAAGCCAACTAGCCAGACAAAATGAAGGCCAAAATATTCCTACTGACATTCTACTTCTCAATTTCTAACAGGAAAGAATCAGCTTTTGATATATATCAGAAAGCCTAGTGCTAAATTCCACAACTTAATTACATAGATATTTCATGGGGGGTGCCAAAGTATCAAACTCCTCTAGACTTTGAAGACGGGGTCTGTTTTATTGTTCCCTGAATTATACCATTTTCTCAAACAATCTATGCTTCAGAATTAGAATAGAAATAAAGGCAAAACCTATTTGACCATTAAAATTAAATAAATACTATGAATAATATTGCTGATTCATTATAATGCTATTTGTCTCTGAAATATTTTTTCTGAAAAATAAACAATCTCATGCACATTCATGCACATGTGCGTGCAGTTGTGTGTGTATGTGTATTATGGGCACACATGTACAAATGCATTAAAACAGTTATTATAAGACACTGTTGACATATATTTTCCCATTCTATGAGTGCCATTCTATACTCCAGGCCAACTAATGAAAGATATCTACCATAGTGATTATTTTCAATAAATTAATCTTCTACTCTGAATTTTGTATATCCTTATGTGTTTGTTATTTACTCCACTTGTTTGTTTTCTGCTACTTATTTTGTGTTTAGGTGAAAAAAATGTTAATCATTGGCAAAAGTAGGACAAGGGAACAAGTAATAGTGCTGAACCCATCAGGAGAGAAATGAAAAAAATAGATTCGGGCATGGTGGCACACCCTTGTAATCCCCGCGCTTGGGAGGCGGAGACAGGAGGATCGCGCAGGTTCAAGGCCAGCGGCACTGGCTTAAGAGACCATGTTTCTAAAAAATAAAAAATATATAAAAATTAGGTCTGGGAGTGTAGCCCAGAGGTAGAAGGGCTTCCAGGAACCCCAGTACCACAAAAAATATATTGGGCTGGGGATTAAGATATAATATATATACAATAAGGGAGA
Source organism: Muscardinus avellanarius (assembly GCF_963383645.1). Classification (NCBI taxonomy): domain Eukaryota; kingdom Metazoa; phylum Chordata; class Mammalia; order Rodentia; family Gliridae; genus Muscardinus; species Muscardinus avellanarius. Next base: position 71,736,218 of record NC_137795.1, read on the forward strand.
AAGTGTAGTACACTGGAAAATTAGGATATGGTGGAAATTCTTTGGCATTTTGAAGGACATAATGGAAAACCACTGTATTTTGTGAAAAAAAAATGGGCTAACCAATAATCATCTAATTATCAAATGTTTTCTGGATCAAATATCTGTTAAGGTCAAATATTCTATTTAATCCTAGCAGATGATTTAAAGGATACCAGAGTACTGAAAAATGCTGAAGTCATATATTCTTTGGACTATGTTATCTGTGTATAGCCCTTCCATTTCTTTTTTTTGTTTTCTTTTTTTGGTGGTGGTACTGGGATTCCTAGAAACCCTTCTACCTGTGGCCTACACTCCCAGTCCTATTTTTTATATTTTTATTTGGAAACACAGTCTCTTAAGCCAGCACAGCTGACTTCGAACCTGCCCAATCCTCCTGTCTCCACCTCCCAAGCATGGGGATTACAAGCGTGCGCCACCATACCCAGCGTAGCCCTTCCATTTCTAAAAATGCATTGTCTGTGCTAAACAAAACATATCTATACATTTAGTTTTAGACTAGCATAAAAGTTTTCAGCAATGCTTAAATCATCTAAAAAGCTTCATCAAATGATTAAGAAATTTATCACCATATTGCATTGGAGGAACAATCTTACACTCTGAAGCTGATTAAACAATATTTTGACTAGATTTTATGTTGTGGCATAAGAGAGTAACTAAATTGAAACTTGGAGAAAAATATATGAAGAAACTATTTTCAGACTTTCACAACAGATAGCACAGATGGTGATCCATGCAAAATTGAGCATACAATAGGCAAAAAACCCAATGGCTCTCCACCATTCTTCTGAGAGAAATTTTTAAAATCATGACCCAGAGAAGTAAGATCCAAACCAAGTATAGAAATCTCAGTGAGATTTACAGTCAGGAATTGGAGGGTGGAGTAGCTTAGGCTGCTAGATATTGTGGGAATCAGTGTCAGAGAGAAGAAAATTATATAGGGAAGTAATACTAAAACTCCCCCTAGGGGTATCTGTACGTCTTTTGTTGAATATTAGGCTTTGCATCTATGGCATAAGAACCTGCATAACCTGACAGGGAACTGGGAATCTGTGAGCTAAACATAGATATGAAAGGTCTAACAATAATGCCAAGATACTTAGGAGTTCATACCAGCTAACAAGAGTGGAGAGAATTCACTGAACCCTCTAGATAATCTATGAAAGCCACAGAGGTCATTCCTTAGAACTAAATACAACTTCAGATTCACCCTAATAAAGATGAAAAATTAATAAGACTTAAAAAGTTGAAGCTGATGTACCTGTAATCATGTGGAATAAAGAACTCAAATATTTTCATCAAGTTTATATAATAAAAATGTTATGCAGTAATGAAAATATTTTGAACAAATCTCAATGTTAACAATAGGTAAGGCATTATGTTTGCATTCCCTGTTGTATAAAGCAAGCAGATTTCCATGACACTAAATAATTGTACACAGTCTAGGGAAATGCAAATTTTTGGTACTAGAAATGAGGAATTAAGATTCAGATCGTGTCAGTTTTAGATACCTTGATTTGCTACTGTCCACATATACTCATGTGAATATATGTGGAAGTAGAGTGCTTCTTAATCATGTGGTCTTGGAAGTTTAGGTTTGAATATGGTTCTACTACTTAATGATCTGTGTTACTGCAGTAAGTTCCTGAACCTTTTGATTTTTTACTTCCCCGTGGGTGAAATGTAGGTAGTAATCATATCAAACAAATTGAGTTTTGTGAAGAATCTATGAGACAGTACAATTACAGATTTTAAAACAACAGAAAAACAGTGGGCTCAATAAAAGTTAACTGCTATTGTTCTTATTTTATCAGATATGGTACTAGAAAACATACAGATATTGGTATAGAAGTATATGTGGAGATGTATAGAAGTAAACATTAAGCATTCTAATAATTATTTCCTTCAAGTGCTAAGATTATAGCTAATTTTAATAGTTTTCTGTTTTCTATATTTCTGCCACAAAGATTTTTATAATAAAAAACTTTAATTTTGAAAATTAAAAAAAATAGTTGTCTTCCCTAATCTTCATCAAATATCACAGTACCTTCCATAATAGTTCAGCTGCCCTTGAAATATACAAAGACGTCATCCTTAGTGAATTCTGTGCTGTAACTCTGAAAATATCTACTCAATAATTAAAGCATTAGCCAGTTGGCCTTTTCCATAAAATCATAACAGAAATAGCTGATCACCACATTATATCGGAAATTCTGTATCCCATGGCTGGAGATTAATAGAATGGCATATTCCATTGACATTGTCATACTAAGCAACAGTGTTCTCTCCATGCAGACACAAAAGTGGGTACGCTGTTCTGAGCCAATCTAAGGTGATTACCAGGGAAACGGAACTCATTTTACTAACAGCAAGGGATATTATCCTTCATGCATGATCTAGCATCCAAGTTTAATAAGATTCTGAAAGTGAATCTAAGGACATTTGGGATAAGGACCCTAAATCCTGGTGAAAATATTTTGTCATATCTTATTTGTTTATAAATGTGTATGTCAAATAATCATCTCAATTATGCTAACAAAACAAAGTATTAGAAGGAGAGTATATGCATATACCACAATTATATTAGAGGAACACAGAAGGCAATGATATTACATACTTAAAAGTTTTCTTAAAGGAATAGAAAAGTGTCTAGCCCTAGGCTAAAGTGATTCAATGAGAAAAAGAAAATATATAAGACAATTTTTGTATTAGGAAGGCATAGATAAATCAGAAAGTGGTTTTTAAATTATAATCTTTGGTGAGACTAAGAGATTCTCAAAGATAAGGACTATCATTAAAGATAAAAACCCATAGTAAGCTCTTCCATCACCCACAGGATAAAAACTGCTTTGCTTAGCAGGCAGAGGCCTTCTAAGGCAGAGCCTTCATAACGAGACTCCAGCTTCATCCAAATTCTACTCTGTCACCTCTCCCAGTATGTCAGCAATGCTGTGGTACTTACTGACCCTTTAATGACTCTCTGCTTTTCTCTTTATCAGTGCTTCAACATATATATTATTTTCCATATGCAAAATGTCCCTTTCAACTTTGTTTACCTGACTATACAATTATGTTTTAATTTCTAAGCATCAAAGTTAATTGTTCTCCTCTAATGAGGGCCAAACTGTGCACATGCATGCCATGCTAACATGGAGCTTATGAACACATGTATTTGCCTTCCTAGAAGACTGATTTCTGAGTCTTGATTATATTAATATCTCTCAGAAAGAGGGAATGGGCTGGGAATTAAGGAAAGGCTAAATGTGTGATATATACATGTATGCCTCTACCATTCTGTACCTCATATGATCACAATGCACTCATAAATTTAAAAAACAAAAGATAATAGATATTTTATAAAAAAACAAAATGACTATTTAATAGACTATTTAAAATGACTATTTAATAAATAGTTAACTAGAAAAAAGGATCAGTGTTGTTTTTTTTAGTTTAGTTTTATTCATTTTAGTTTAGTTTTATTCATAGTTTAGTTTTATTCATGTTTGGTACTTAAAATTAAGCCCAGGGGTATTATATCTCTGAACTCTCCCTCCCAACCCATTTAATTTTTTATTTTAAAACAAGGTTTTATAAACTTGTTGAGGGTCTCACTAAGTTTCTGAGGTTGGCTTTGAGCTGTGATCCCCTAATGCTGTGTCTGATTAGTAATGCTGTTTTTTTTAATTATCTTAGGATTTAACTCAGAGGAAAACAATAGATTAATAATGAAGGAAGAAGAATCACTCAATAGTTTTTTTTTTGTTTTTTTGTTTTTTTTTTTGGTGGTACTGGGGTTCCTGGAAACCCTTCTACCTCCAGGCTACACTCCCAGACCTATTTTTTATATATATTTTTTATTTGGAAACAGGGTCTCTTAAGCCAGCGAGGCTGGCTTTGAACCAGCACGATCCTCCTGTCTTCGCCTCCCAAGTGTGGGGATTACAAGCATGTACCACAACGCCCGGCCACTCAACAGTTATGAGTTTTACTTATAACTATGAGCCTCAATGAATGAAACATTACAAATAATGCTATGTTCATATATGAAGGTATCATTCCAACATCACTAACATGTATGGGGAGCATGGATTTAGGGAAGGATTCAAAGGGAATTATACCAAGTCCTATGTGCTTGTTTATATCACTTTGAACTTCCTATGATATATAATTACAACACACCAATAAAAGTATATTAAAATATAATTCTGTATACTAAAACGTATTTCAATCTATAACCTTTCTAATTATTTGGGTAAAGCTCAGATCAGTATTGCTTCTTTGGCCTGATATTCAAAAAGCTAAGAGGATCATACTAATAACAACCAAGTTGGAAAACGAAGTTCAAGGATGTTTTTACATGAATGGATGAAAACTGCTGACTATCAGTGACTCTACTTGGAAATGAACAGGTTTACATATCCATCTCAAAACTGGTCTTGGACAGAAGTATGAAACTAAGATTTTTCCAGATATAACTTAATCTCTAGTTTAAAAAAAATAGATTAAGACTTTGGAGTCAAAATTAGAGAGGGAGAACAAGTACTGTTTTCATTTAAATTCTGCTTGTGGATCAGTTCCATAAGCCTTTTGGCCGAATTTATTGAATCTAAGTATAATATCATGTCATCTGCAAATAGTGTAAAAGGTTTAGATCTCTATTTTTTAGTTCTCTATTTAGTTCTCTATTTGTACTACTTTGATTTCCTTTTCTTACCTTATTTCTCAGGCTAGAATCTCAAGTACCATATTGAAAAGAAGTGATGATAATGGACATACTTGTCTTATTCCTGTTTTAAGGGGAATTCTCTCGCAGTTTGTCTCCATTTAATATAATTTTGGCTCTGGGCCTATTGTAAATCACGTTTATGATGTTGAGATACGTTCCTTCTATTGTTTATAGTGCTTTTAGCATAAATGAATGTTGGATTTTGCCAAATGCTTTTCAGTGTCTATTGAAATGGTCATGTGATTTTTGTTTTTGGTTATGTTTATGTGATGAATTATATAGATTGATTTTTATATTTTGAACCAGCCTCACATCCCTGGGATGAACCCTACCCTACTTGGTCATCGTGTATGATTTTTCTTCATGTGGTTTTGAATGTATGTTGCTAGTATTTTGTTTAACAGTTTTGCATCCAAGTATATCAATGATATAGGCCTGTAATTTTCCTTCTTTGAGCTGTGTTTATTTGGTTTTGGTATTAATGTGATGTTGGCTTCATAGATGTATTTGGGAGATTGCTGATTTTTTTTTTTATTTTACAAAATAGATTGAGGAGTATCAGGATTAGCTCTTTTATAAAAGTTTTATAAAATTCACTTGGAAAACCATCTGGTCCTGAGCTTTTCCTTGATGGTAGGCTCTTTATTATTATTTCAATCTCTTTGACTGCTATTGGTTGCTTTAAATTTTTTATAACTTCTTGACTCAGTTTAGGCAGGTTGTATTTCTCTAGAAAGTTTGTCAATTTCTTCAGATTTTCCATTTTGTTGGAGTATAGTTTTTCAAAGTATTTCTGATAATCCTATGGATTTCTACACTGTCTGTAGAAATATCTCCTTTTTATCTATTATATTGATAATTTGGGTTGATTTTTTTGTTATGTTGGCTAGTGGTTTATCTATCTTGTTAATTTTTTTTGAGAAAACAGCTTTTAGTTTTGTTGATTTTCTGCATTTTTATTCTTTACTTCATTTATTTCTGCCCTTATTTTAGTAATTCCTGGCCTTCTGCTGGCTTTGGGATTAGACCGTTCCTGTTTTTCAAAGGCTTCAAGGCGTGTCATTAGGTTATTTATTTGGTGATTTTCTGTTCTTATATACTGCCTTTAAAGTGTCCCAGAGGTTTTGATATATTGTATCTCTATTTTCATTTATTTGTAGATATTTCTTGATTTCACCCCTTATTTCTTCTATGAGCCATTCTTTATTCAGTAGTGTGGTGTTCAGTCTCCACATATTTATGTGGTTTTTCTGGGTCTTCTTATAGTTGATTTCTAGTTTCATTCCATTATGAACTGAAAAGACAGGGAAGTATGTCACAATTTTTGAATTTGCTAGTATTCACTTTGTGGCCAAGGATGTGATCTGTTTTGTAGAAGGTTCCATGAGCAGCTGAGAAAATGTGAACTCTGCTGTAGTCAGGGGTAATATTCTATATGTGTCTAATTGGTCCATTGGTTGATGGTGTTCTTTAGGTCTGAGGCATCTTACTGACCTTTTGTCTAGAATATCAGTCTAACAGTGTGAGAGGAGTATTAAAGTCTCTAAATATTAAAACAAATTCAGCATGATGTCTGGATATGAAATCAATCTTAAAAAATCAGAAGCTTTTCTCTATATGAACCATAAAACCACTGAAAAAGAAATCCAGAAAACACTTCCACTAAAGATATCTCACAAAAAATAATACTTAGGAATAAACTTAACTAACGAGGTAAAAGACCTCTACAAAGAAAATTATAAAACATTGAAAAAAGAATCAAAGAAAAACTTAAAGGATGGAAAGAGCTTCCATATTCATGGATAGGCAGAATAAGTATCCTCAAAATGGCCATAATTTCAAAAGTGATGTACAGATTCAACTAAATATGCATTAAATTACCAAGGCCATTCTGTAGAGACATAAAAAAATCACTCCTTAAATTCATTGGGAACAAACAAACAAACAAACAAAACAAAACAAAAAAAAAAAACAAAAAAAAACAGAATAGCCAAAGTAGTTCTCAGCAACAAAAAACATGAAGGAAGAAGAATCACAATACCAGACTTTAGAGCCGGGCGTGGTGGTGCACGCTTGTAATTCCAGTGCTTGGAATGCAGAGACAGGAAGATCATACAGGTTTGAAGCAAGCTGCACTGGCTTAAGAAATCCTGTTTCCAAAAATAAAAACATATAAAATAGGTCTGGGAGTGTAGCCTGTAGGTAGAAGGGCTTCCAGGAACCCCAGTACCACACACAATAATAATAATAATAATAATAATAATAATAATAATAATAATAACAACAATACCAGACTTTAAACCATACTACAAAGCCATAGTAATAAAAACAGCATGGTACTGGCAAAAACAGATACATAGAACAATGGAGCAGAATTCAAGACTGAGAAACAAATAAACACACTTATAGCCAATTGATTTCTGACAAAGGAGCCATATATATACACTGAAACAAGGATAGCCTGTTCAACAAATGGTGTTGGTAAAACTGATTAACCACATTCAGAAAAATAGGAATAAACCCCACTTTCTCACCCTACACAAGAGTCAATTCAAGATGGATCAAAGACTTGGAAATTAGACCAGAGATTTTGAGGCTCCTTGAAGAGGGCATAGATGCATAATTCACCATTGCCAAACTATGGAACCAGCCAAGATGTCCATCAACAGATGAATGAATTACAAAACTATGGGATATGTACACAATGGAATTTTACTCAGCCATTAAGAAATACACAATTACTTCATTTATAGGGAAATGGATGGAACTGGAGGACATTATGCTAAGAGAGGTTAATCAGTCACAAAAAACATGAAATTGGATGCTCTCCCTAATATGAAAAAGCTAGAGAGAAAATGGGTCATAGAAGGAACTCTAGATGAAGAGGGGGATACTTTAGGTGAGCAAATAAGGCAACCTGAGGGGATGGGATGATGGAAGAAGGAAATTTTCTAATGTTCATGATGTATATTAACAAGCATATCAAAGTCAATCACTAAGCCAAACATAAGAAGGAAGGAAGGGGAAGGGAATGGGGCAGGAATTGGCTAAGGGGTAATTGGGTGATGTGTGCACATATGTCTCCACCATCTTGTACCCCATTCAGATGTATGACTACAATGCACCAATAAAAAGTTAAAATAAAATAAAATAAAATTCTTCTTGTGAATTTGTTATTCAGGGATAGTTTATATACACAAAAAATAACACTTGATGCTTATCGAATTATAAATGTGTGCCCATGGGGTTTTCATTTAGAATGCTATCTATCTTATTTTGTACAAATAACATTTATGTAGACTCTCACTTGCTGCTTGTTAGCATAGATATGGTATATGAGTTTACAGAGTAACCAACTGGGATGAGTGCCGATGATTATGACCAGAGAAGGCAACATATGGCATGGCACAGAAAAGATCAGTTTAAGGTGGAAGATGAGGTACTGCGAACACAATGATTAAGAATCAAAATTTTAGGCAAATAGTCAATCCAGAACTGTTAGGGATAGATAAGAAATATTTATCTATACTACAAAGCTCAGCAGCAAGACTTTCTTTCAACATAGGAGAAACTGGTTAAAATTAAAATGGGCTTCACAATGCAGGTCTAAATAAAAATTTCACATAGACAATCCTAACTCTCCATATTGTGCTACTTGCTAGCTGTGAGAATTTGGGGAAAGTTTCTTTTGGAAATTCACAAGCAGGATGATTCTGTAAAATAATACATATCAACCATCTAGAATAATCCCTGTCACTCAGAAGGATTTTAATCAATATGAGTAACCATCACCATTCATAAATTTCCAAAATATTAATTCATAATTGAGATAAAGACAGCTATTTATATTAATTAAATAACCAAAGAAGTACTCCACTAAGATGTATGACTATAATACACCAATAAAAATTTTTTTATTGGTGCACTGTATTCATACATCATAGTGGGATACAAACTTTTGTAGACATACATGAACACATCACCCAGTCAGCCCCCACCCGAACCCCACCCCATTCTCTCCCCATCCCTCCTTCCCATGCTTGGCTTAGTGGTTGACATCTAGTATTATAGCAATTTATCCAAAATTAAAAATGATAATCTCACATAAGAGTTTCATTTGTCTGATACCAAGCTTTTGATGACTTAAAGATAGCATTTCAATATTTCTTTTTACTTTCTTTCTTACCAGAGAATATTTTTTTCTATTTTTTTTAGGTGAAACTATCATATATTTATATATTTATTTTTCAGAAAAAAAAATCTATCCTAATATGGAAAATGGACTCTAGATACCCAAAACGATCTTGAAAAAGAACAAAGCTAGAAGATATATATTTTCTGATTTCAAACCATATAAAGCTACAATAATTGAAACAGTGTAGTACTATTCTAAAGGCAGATATATAAACCATTGGAGTTAAATACAAGCCTAGAGCTAAATTCTTCCCTATATTGTCAAGTTATTTTTGACAAGGTTTCCACGAACATTTGGTGGTGGAAATAATAATCTTTTAACTAAATATTGTTGAAACATAATAATTACATGGAAAAGAATAAAGTTGGACCCTTACCTAATCCCATATACAAATATTAACTCAAAATAGATAAAAGACCTAAATATAAATCTTAAGACTATAAACTTTTAGGAGAAAATCTGGGTCATAAAACCTCACAACACTGAAATTGGCAGTGATTTCTTGGATATGATTTCAATGGCACAGGCAACAAAAGAGTATACAAACTCCCTAAAAAATAAAAAATATTGTATATTCAAAGACAATGTAAACAGAGTTAAAAGTTACTAATAGAATTGGATAAAATAAGCCGGGCGTGGTGGCGCATTCTTGTAATCCCCGCGCTTGGGAGGCAGAGACAGGAGGATCGCGCAGGTTCGAAGCCAGCCGCGCGCGCTGGTTTAGGAGACCCTGTTTCCAAAATGAAAATGTAAAAATAGGTCTGGGAGTGTAGCCCGAAGGTAGAAGGGCTTCCAGGAACCCCAGTACCACCAAAAAAAAAAAAAGAATTGGATAAAATATTTCTAAATGCTATATCTGAAGGTATTTTTAATATTCCAACTAGAAATCCTAAAAATTAACAACAATAAAGGCAAACAATACAATTTAGAGATAGGTAAAAGACTAATATAAATAATGAATCTCCACAGATAACCAATCTTAGTTGTCTGTTGGATGGAAAATCTTGTTTCTCTGGTTCTGGTGTGTGTTACCTATTTCTTCTTTGTAGTTAATCTCTTTGAGTATTTTCTCTAGCACTGGTTTTGAAGACATAAATTCCTTCAGTTTTTGTTTGTCATGGAAGCTTCTTATTTTTCCATCTAATTTGATAGAAAGTTTTGCTGGGTAGGAAATTTTTGGCTGGAAGTTGTTTTCTTTCAGAGTTTGGAGTATGTTATTCCAAGCCCTTCTGACTCTCATGACTTGGTTTGGGAAGTCTGGAGTGATTCTAATTGGTTTGTCTCTGAATGTCACTTGACCCTTTGTTTTTGTTGCCTTTAAGATTCTCTGCTTGGCTTCCACATTGGTCATTGTGACAATTATGTGGCGTGGGGATCCTCTTCTCTGATCCTGTCTAAAGGGAATTCTATAAGTTTCCTGGATCTGTGTATCAACCTCTTGCTCTATGTTTGGAAAATTTTCTGCTATTACTTCCTTGAAGAGATTGTTGATCCCTTTGGTTTCACTTTCTTTTCCCTCCTCTATTCCAATTATTCTTAGGTTATCTCTCTTAAAATGGGCCCATATTTCTTCAATGTCAGATTCCTGCTGTTGGATATTTTTTTTTAGATTAGAAACTATGCGTTCATTTTTGGAATGATCATCTTCTAAGAGTGGGATTCTGTTCTCCATGTGGTCTAATTGGTTGTTTGTGCTTTGAATTGAGGCCTTTACTTCATTAATTGCATCCTTTATCTCTTTTTGGCTCTCTCTGAGTTCTTTTCGAAGCACCTCTATTATTTCTACAGTTATTTTCCTGATTTGATCTTCTAGAAATCTCTGATTTTCTGTTTTATCAGGTTCTGATGTTGTGGGGTTGTGGGCATTCATTGCTCCAGTGTTATTCCTCTTTCCCATGATTTCTGAAGTTTGTGCCTTCTCTGGGTTCTTCCCTTGGGTCACTATGACTTCACTTAAGGTGCTCTGGATCTCGAGTCTGTAGTATCTCAGACCCCACTACTCCTTTACTGGGTTGTATCACAGAGTCTCCGACCCAGGGTGTCAATAGAGGCTGCTTTAAACTATGGTGGGTGCCAGGTTGCAAGTTCTCCAATGGTGTGATAGCTCTGCCACTGCCACTCCCCCACTGGGTCAAGTCCCAGGGAGTACAGTACGGGGATTTCTCCTCTGTGGCCCGCAATTTGACTCACTGTTCTTGAGTTCGCAGATGTAGCTGTACTGGACTCGGTGAATTTGCTGCTGCTGCCGCCGGTGGCAATATGGTGCCGCTGCTATGCCCTCGGCCGTGAGGCTGGCTTATTTCTTCTTGGTTTTGAGTTCCACTCTGAGTCCCTGCAGCGTGTGCTGAGCTCAGCCACTGGGAGCTTTAGATGCTCCCTGCGCTGAAAAATCCCACCTGGCTGTACTGCAGCGGCTCACCTCGGCTTGCTGTAGCCGTCCGGTGAAGTCGCCGCTGCCTCCGGCAGTATGGCGCTGCTGCCGCGTCCTCAGGCGTGAGGCCGGTGTATCTCCTCTGTGGCTCTGAACTCTGTTCTCAGTCCGCTTTCTCTCTGGAGCCTGGTGATTTTTTTGTTTCTTTGGTGATGGTGTTTTCTGGCTATGAAAGGTGCTGATTTTGTGGTAATAGAGATTGGTTGTTAGCGGGGCTCTTAAGCCCTGCTTTTCTCGGTCACCATCTTCCCGGAAGTCTCCAATAAAATTTTTTAAAAATATATGATTGACAACTGATATTGTCAGTATTTCTTTATCAGAATGAGAAACAAGAGAAGTAGTACAGTATAGTTTAGAACTCTAGGGGACAATGCTTGACCATGTGGCAAGTAGTAGGTCTTATTTATAGTTAGGTATCATTTTAGTATGATGTTGTATCTCAGAATTCCTTACAAAGCCATCTTTACCCTGTCCAATCTGGGTGAGTGTGGCCAGCAAATTCTGTGTTCACACACACTGATGGGCAAAGAGTATATAAGGGTCACCTAGGAAGTCTTTGTAAATTAATCTTTCCCTAATAACTACTGATAGGATCAGTAATGTGTACGCCTGCATTCTGGGGATGGCTGGCCAATGTCAAAGCAGATGGTGATCTGAGTAAATCTGAAACACAGATATAAGCAGAGACAGGTTCACCTTTGTTAACACTGCTTTTTTTGTCATGCAAGGAAACAGAACTACTCAGTGTCGGATTTGTGTATATATACACACACACACATACACATCTATCATGATGTAATTTTGTCATCACTAATCCATTTCTCATATTTTGTTCCTGGAGACATTACTTCAAAATGGAATAGTTAAAAATGAAAATAATTGCTTTGGGTTTTAGAAGATAAATAAAATCTAAATATTTGATATGTAAATGAGTGGAAATATTTGACTAACATTTTTGCAATGCAAGTTGTTAGATCTATTGAATTGCCTATGAAGCCTACACTACTTCTAAAAAACAGTGTTTCAATTTTACCTCCTTTTATTAGTGTTATCCTTTTGACTGACAAAACTTTTTCAAGTAATATGAAGAAGTTGCCAAATGGAAAATATTTTAAGAGCTCTGAAAATATAAGCTTGACAGAGTCCTAGCCTTGAAATCCTCAGTTTTCAAGAAAATTTATTGTACTCACATGTTGTAGCAGTGAAATGCAGTGTGTGGTATTAAATCAAAAGACAAGGAGACAGCCAAACACCTACAGTTATATGCTGGAATGAAAAGAAATACTGTCAGTCAAAGAAGGAAAAAAATAAATACCAGGCAAAAAAAAATGAGTATCAAAAGCACCATGGGAATGTTATAAACTATTATTTTCTAGGCTTTGAGTTTGAGCAAGTAAGAGATCATCAGTTTCTTCAAATGGCTTCAACAGATGGAAAATAAAAATTACCAGTGAGTATACTCAAACTTTGTTTTACAGCTCTATACATTTGAGACATTACAAACAAGAAGTAAAACCAAATGCCCTACATAAATACAGATCGTAACAGTTATAGAGGTGATGAGCATGTAGTTGGCCAGAGAAGAAGACATAAATTTTCGTGACATAGCATGCCAGTCTTTGCAACTAGGAAACCACCATTCCAGAGAAAATCACAGCAGAGGTGGAAGCCAATTGAAGCCATAGTGTCTGCTGGGCACACAGTGGCTCACCTGGCTCTCCCTGGCAGGGAGTTCATTCCAAGTACTAGAAAAGAGTCCAACACTCATCATTTGAAACACTTCAAAAATACATATAGTCTATTTATGTAAAATTTAGTAATGTTGCAAGGAGTGATATCTTCATTAGTACAGATTCCTTGTGGCCCAGAAATTTAACAGCTATCTACCCTGTGTCTTGGCTGTGAAACTGCAGTTCTCAGGAGTGGCACCATTATACATTCAAACTACTCATTACATCGTCAGGTGTGAAAAACATAATAAGAACAAATAATTGAAGACTGTTCTCAGTGGCATGAACTCAGTCAGAATCCCAATCTAGTGCCCAGAAATACTGAGACAGAAGAAGAAACAAAACAGGAAAATGTTCAGCATTCAAAGCAGTAAATCATTATAACTTGACTTTGCAGTCTCTTAGTATGTATATAAATATATGTATATAGTGTGTGTATATATATATATATATATATATATATATATATATATGTAGTGTCTCTATACAAATGTGTACATAGTGCCTACACCATATATTTCATCTATTATATAGCAAATAGCAACAGAATAATGAAATTAGTGAGTCAAATCAAGGGAACATAATGTCATTAGCTCCTCTGTATCAGAAAGTATAGTTTAAAGTGTTCTCAAAAGACTACTCCAAGGTCTAAGATTTTAAAAATTATAAATGATAAAGGACAAATAAAGTTACATAAGAAAAACTTCAGCCTGTTATGAATTATGAGTTAAGTGATTACCTTTCCTCTCATGTTTCCTAAGTAGTGCACCTGCTATGTTATTTTTCTGCACACATCCTTGCATGCGGTCCTTTGTTGGATATGTATATGCTTTGAAGAAAAGACTCAACTACTGGTGTTTACCCAACAATAGCAAAGCCCTATTTACAACCCTGAAAAACACATAATGAATACAACCACATCCAAATTGTGCCAACAGTATTGTTAAGCTGACCCTGCAGGACAATTTATTGTATTTCAAAGCAACTATTAGTAGCATATGCAAACAAAAATGTGTGGTGACTTCAATGTTAATTTGGAGCAGACATCTGGTTCTGTTGTTTATCTACCATCTGTTAACCCTTCATCCTTTTTACCTAAACTTAGACTTTTTTAGGTACTAACACCTCCCACAAATAGCTCAGATGACTCATGGGACATAGTATTTCTAGCTGCTAGTATTTGTTCCTGAAACATTATGATATCCACTGGGAACTATTACAAAAGCAGAGAGCTGTGGACTTATAACCAAATTCTACTCGTGCAATTTATTCTGATGTCTACTCAAGTATTTCAAGAACCACGGCAAGGTTCTTTCCTTGGGGTTTTTTCATAAACAAGATATTATCCTGGTCCAGCCATGCTTCCATAGCCTCACAAAATACTAGTTTTCCCAAACCCTCAGACTATTGATATTTATACTGATGTCTATGACTCCAGGTATAACACTGCCCTTACATTACCATCAACTGGATTTGGCTGTTGCCATAAAATTGACATTTGATAAAGTCTATTCAATGATGATAAAGCCATAGATGCTAATTTTATTACTATACACAAATATTCAAGGACAAAATGCCCTGGAAAATAGTTACCTTTTAAAACTATGTCACATGCTTCTTCTAGTGGCTTTTTGCTGCTCAAATATTTTTAGGACAATACTGTAAAAATTTAGGGTTAATTAAAATCCAGAAAAAATGAAACTACTTTGATATATATCATGTACAAAATTATGGTGATGAAATCCAAAGTTATCCACAGAAATTTTCAGAGTGCTCATTTATTGAGCAGTCTTAAACCATGCCACTGGAGTACAAATAAGGATAGGGACACATTTCAACATGTTGACAAGGGTAAATTTTTAATGTGAAAATATGTTTTGTACTTGGATATTGTCAAATATTTTACCATCAACAATTGAATAATTTTTTGAAGTAAGTCTCATATGAGGCCCTATTTATAGGGGTTGAATATCTTCCTTTTGGGTGTGTGTATGTGGTGGGTACTAGGGATTGAATCCAGGTGTATTCTACCTTATAGCTACAGCCCAGCTCTATGTTTTGTTGTTGTTGTAGTTTTGATACAGGCTCTCACCAAGTTGCACAAGGCTTCACTAAGTTGTTAAGGCTGGCCTTGAACAGGTGATCCTCTTGTCTTAACCTCCCAAGTACTGGTGTTACAAGCATTCACCACCACACCTGGCTACCTTGCCTAATATGCTATTTATTTCACCTGCTTTTTTCATTCTCCTTAGACTACAAATTCCATACATCTAAATATTTTTGCTTTTTATGAGCACCTACTTTAAAGAACTATGTCTACTACATAGTAGACACCCAAGAGGTATTTGTCATATTAGTGAATAAACCTAAAACACAGAGCCAGGCCATATGCTTTGCAAAGGAACACCTGAGATATATCCTTCCAAGTAGTCACCAGGCATATTGCTGAAAAAAAGATAAATAAGTAAAAATCATAGCACAACCTTGGCTAATTAATGTAACAAGGATATCTGCACCTTCACTAAACCACAAGAAACATCTTGATGCACTGACATGAGAATTAATATTCAAAGTTAATTTATTCTAAAAAATTGGAAACCACTTCTCATCTCTGATGTTTAGTTGAGCTTATAGATGTCTTATTATAGGATTCATGAATTATTACTGAGAATGACATCATGTTCATCATATCATTGCATTTCATGTCACCTAGGGAGCCCTTAAAACCAAATTATGTCAAGTACATCACTTATAAATAAAAGGCAGAGTAACTGGTACTTGGAAACATCACTAAGGATAAAAATACAAAGATTCTAAATTAGAGAGTGAATTGGTAAAGTATTTTTAAAGATAAAACTGAGGTGCACATATATGGAACCCAGATTTATATCCAATGACTATGAGATAAAAATTAGAGAATATTAGAGAATAAATTGAGTCACCTTTCTTTTTCTCTCTATTCTCTCTCTCTCTCTCTCTCTCTCTCTCTCTCTCTCTCTCTCTCTCTCTCTCTCTCTTTATGTTTTTTGAAAACAGTCTTGTGGTCATAGTGGCATACTCTTGTAATTTCAGTACTTGGGAGGCTGAGACAGGAGGATCACAGGTTTTCGGCCAGCCAACCAGCCAGCTTCAGCTACTTAATGAGGCCTTCAACAACTTAGTGAGACCCTGTTTCAAAATGAAAATTCAAAATAGGGCTGGAGGTGTAACTCAAAAATAGAATGTCCCTGAGCTTCATCCCCAGGACTGCAGGACTGGAGAAAGGAAGGAAGGAAGGAAGGAAGGAAGGAAGGAAGGAAGGAAGGAAGGAAGGAAGGAAGGAAGGAAGGAAGGAAGGAGAAGAAGAAAGGAAGGAAGGAAGGAAGGAAGGAAGGAAGGAAGGAAGGAAGGAAGGAAGGAGAAAGAAGAAAGGAAGGAAGGAAGAGAGGTGGGGGATAAAGGAAGGAAGGAAGAAAGAAAGAGAGAGAGAGGTTTGGGGAGGAAGGAAGGAAGGAGAAAGAAAGAAAGAAAGAAAGAAAGAAAGAAAGAAAGAAAGAAAGAAAGAAAGAAAGAAAGAAAGTTGTCTAAAGTTTCTAAGTGTCTCTCTGAGGCTATCCTCAAACCTGTGATCCTTCTGTCTCAGCTTCTCAAGTGCTGGGATTACAGGTATGCAACCACACCCAGCTTGAAAACCACTATTTATATCTAATTGATTCTAAGATATAAAATTGAAGAAAAATTGGAGAATAAAATATATAGGTTATAATAAAGTACTGAAATAGGTCAGCTTTTGTATAAGTCAACACACACTGCACCAAGAGACAAACAAGTAGAAAGCACTTTACAAATTCAACCCAGAACTTGCTTGGTGTCAAGTACACAGATCACACATTAATTTATGTTATTTTCACTAACAAAGTAAAGCTATAACTGTCAATAAAATTGATAGTAAGTTAGTTTTGCTTCCTGATAGCTTCAGGGTGTTTTACGTTAACATATGAAAAAGTAGAATGAGGTGGATATGTCCTTCTCATCTTCTCTACACTATGCTAAGAAAAGATTGTTTCTCTGCCTTTGCATTAGGATCAACTCTACTATGCAAGCAGTATTTTTATGTGGTTTTGTAACATCCTCAGCGGCCAGTTCATACAAGCAAATCTCATGGTACCACTCACATTTCCTTTATGAAGTTGCCATTCTCACAATAAGGTACTTAGGGGGATCTATTCAAGTCTCTACCTAATGTTATGCCAGAAATCTTCTATACCAGTATCACTACATTAAAACAAATGGATTCAGCAAATCTGTACCTTATTACAGTATCAGACCCTTCAGCATGCATATTTCATTTCACTACACTATGGGGTAGAGAGTAACAGTCCTGTTTATGAATTATGAAGCTGAGAAATATGCCCTGCTGAGAGTTAGACAGCTGGGTCATCAGCTTGGCCATATTGATCTTGTATCTTCAAGTCTGCGGTTTCTTATCCTTTCTGCAGCAGCCTTCCTGATGAACTCTGAGTTGCTCGGTTCTTACAACACACTTTCATATTCCATATCAATATATAATGATTGCTCAATGAATATTCTGGAATAAATTTTCCCAAGAGAAAAAAGTAAATTAAAGACCTAATTCACAAATGACAACATCCATGGCATGAAAAATAAAATAGCTATGCCACAAGTGTGAAAGAGCATTTCTTCTGAAAACCAGCAGTCTCCACACACAGACAAATGATTCGTCCTCCCTAATTTGTATGCAGCTGGTAGTTTGTCTGAACCTTCAGGTTATGACCATGACACTGGGATACTTTTGATTTTCTTCTTAATTGAAAATCACATGGTAACGATGGCCAAGTTCTGTGTAGCGCAATCTCATCATCTCGCTGGGGTAATAAATGACTTCAAAGCTGACTGGCACTAATAGAAGCACACTCAAATAGCTTTCAGGAGAAAACAGTCACTGTCTTTCTCTTTTCTAATTTTTCAGCAAAATAGTTTGGAGCAATGGAAGAAAAATGTGTGCAACTACAAGAAAAGACGCAAGTTTTTTATCTTGGTTTTATTACCTTTTAATGAGGTTATCTTGGGCAAGTCACTTAATCTTTCTGGGTCTCAGTTATGTCATAGGAAGGAAATAAAGATAATGATACTTGACCTGGCCACCCCACAGGATAGTTAGAAGAATCCACCCTTCCTACAACTAAGTTTTTATATATGGTTGGACTATATCACCTTCTCCCTATAGAGAAATTATATTACCACTAAGGACAGATATAAATTAGGAACCAAACAGTAAGAAAATAGGTCTGCATGTATCACAAAGCTATTTGCTTGAAGAAGATGTATAGCAGGAATAATTAGAAAGCAAATTTATCCCTGTATAGTTAAATTTTAAGTGATCCCTGTTAGAAAAGATTTCTTCTAGGGTATGAGAGTTCATATATATTTAAATATACACGTTTATATAATATACATATACAACATATATCATATTACTTAGATACATATTTATGTGTATAATACATATTAGTACATATGTATATATATGATATACACACATGTACATACATATATATTTACATTTAATCTTAAAACTTATTATTTTCACTTTGTATTCTTTCTATATGCTAGTTAATTTTAATTATGTTGCTATTTTTATTTGTTTTTAGTTTTTCTTTATGTTTTGTTTCCTATTCATAGTTTAAATAATGACGTGATGATTTTCTTGTTGATTCTAGAATCTACTGAACATGTTTTAATGCTTTCTTATGAGAAAAGTATTCTGGTATAATATCAAGTATATTTTAAGGTATATAGTCAATATAAAAAGTTATATAAACATATACCATCCAAAT
This sequence comes from Muscardinus avellanarius, assembly GCF_963383645.1. Classification (NCBI taxonomy): domain Eukaryota; kingdom Metazoa; phylum Chordata; class Mammalia; order Rodentia; family Gliridae; genus Muscardinus; species Muscardinus avellanarius. The sequence goes on from NC_137795.1 coordinate 71,755,176, forward strand.
ATTAATTTTTAATAAAGAATTAACAATTTTTATTGAATCTATTTTTTTACTAAATTATCTTGGTCAATTTCCTTTACACAAAAATTCTGTAAGAATGTTTAAAGGTTATTTGATATTATGATTCTAGTATCTTCTGCCCAGAAGATTGTACCATTTTCCCTGATACATCTCAGATTCCTCATTCATATGGCACCTCAAGAAAAATCCTCTCATTAGCCTGATACTTAATAATGCAATAAGTTCCTGCAATGTTCTGAGAGAGAAGGCTTAAAACATCTAAGTCCTGTGTTACTCCTGAAAGTCTGTGATATTTCTCAGAAAAAAGCTCTTCAAGTAAATGAGTTAACAATTAATACATGCTCCCCCCAAAACTTACACCCCATAGAGGCCAGCTTAATAAACATCACTGAAAGCCAGGTGGTGGTGCACACTTGTAATCCCTGCACTTGGGAGGCGGAGACAGGAGGATCCTGAAGGTTCGAAACCAGCTGTGCTGGCTTAAGAGACCCTGTTTCCAAATAAAATGTATGAAAATAGATCTGGGAGTGTAGCCCGGAGGTAAAAGGGTTTCCAAGAACCCCAGTACCACCAAAAATAAAAACAAAAACAACAACAAAAAAAAAACATCACAATCATTGAGAAAGCTATACAAGAACATACTGAGCAGTGGAATAAACTCAGTCAATAAATCTGAAGCTTTGAAAATTATTTCATTTCATTTTTTTCTTTCAAAGTACATGTACTAAGAATCCAGTAAGTGTTGTGTGCCTGTATTTCTCTATCACTCTGAACATTATTATAATGTATGATTATAATACACCAATAAAAGTTTTTAAGGAAATAATCCAGTATTGCAAGGCCTTTCAGGGATACAAATAGGCCTCACATAAGACTTCAGAAAGCTAGCTCATGCCTCAAAAAATGCTTACTATACTCATAGAAATAGGAAACCATACTTTTTTTAAATATGCAGCCAAAGAAGTGCTTGACCCAGACAAGAAGTTCAGTGGGAGACTATACATGAGATATTCCCATTATTTTAGGGATGAGGGAAGTCTTCATAGAAAACCTGAGGAATATTGTAAAGGCAAGCAAATTTCAAAATACCAAAGATTACAGGTATCTTTTGTCAAGTAAAATCCATCTACTACCTGAACAGTGAGTAAGTCTAACTTAGTTATAGTAATTCATGTAAAAGAGTTACTCAGAGAGGTTTAATTATTTTGTGGCAGGTTTAGTTAAAAGCAGTCTTGTGTGTTTACACTTGCTATTTCCAAATGAAAAAAATATGTTCAGTATCTTAAGAATAAATTGTTTTCTGCACATAACATGAAGAAGAGACAGTCAGTTCTTTTTTCATGTTCTCTTAATATTTTTGAATCTTACTGTCTCAAGTCTTTAATAAAACTTTCCCTTGACAATCATAGCCATTTCTTTCTTTCTCCCGAATACTGTGTCACTTGCTCCATCTATCATCCATTTGGCAATTCAGTTTGAACTTATTTCGTCCTCTATCTAGTATTCCTAGTAATTATGATAAAGGTAATTTTATATACTCTGGTGGAAAACAAGGGTACTTTTAAAGCGCCAAGTCCTCACTATCTACTAAGTAAAGTGAATTAAAAAGTAAAAATATATGAGTCTGTTACTCTCCTAACCATGCGAAAGCTTTCTAAAATAAACATTTCTTACTTATTATCTCCCCATTTATTTAGACTAAAGGGTTATTATAGTTAGATATAAAATGGCCTTGACATGCTCATAAATTAGTGTTTGGGGCTGACGTAATTGAATCACAAGGGTTGTAAGACAAAGTGGATAAAACCCATTGTAATGGATTTACTTGGGTGGTACCTGGTAGACCAGTTGGGTATGACTAGACTAGATGTGGGTCCCTGGAGGTGTGGTCTTGGGGATTATATAAAGAGTTTCTCCTCCCCTTTCTACTGATCTCACTTCTGACTTCTCTGAATTAAAAAGCACAACCCATGGGCTCTCCCTCTGCCCCCCACCACTGATGTGCCCTGAGATCTGTGGTCCCCAGCTTTACATGGACTGAGACAGAAACCATAAAAAGACAGATCTTTCCTCTTTAGTTATGCGGTCAGATCTTTACATTATGGCTGCAAAATGCTGTTGAATACAAGGGTATAGACATATTTTAGTGCTAGTATTTAAACTTAAGAGGCTAGGGCTTTATAATTACTTTGGAGAAGACAATAAATAGGAGAATAATTATGCCACAATTTGGTGGATTCTCTTCACCCTATATACACAACCTCAGAGGACTCTGAATATAAGTAGTCATCTCAAGTTGCCATGAAAGATGTAGAAATTTTATCTAAACAGATTAGATTCCAATGTAAATTGGTTGGAATGTCAAATTTCTGTACTTAACATTGACTGTAAAAAAATATTTTAAACTGCATGTAAATATCAGTTGCAAAACATTTTGCATGCTTACTTTATTGCATTGAAGTTTAAAAAACACATTAAATAATTTTGTTTTTCTTTTACCATCTCAGAAGGCCATGCTATAGAGGGACTGACTCAAAGGTTTTGTTGTTTGTTCTGATTTAGGTTTGGGATTTTACTGGGAAGACTACAATGTGGTAAGGGGATGCTGAAGATTCCAGCATAAACACATTACTTAGCTAGCTGGATTAAGTGCCAGGTTTTAGAAAAGTGACATTTCTAATAACATTAATTACTGAAAGTGACTACTTTGGTTTTTAGTATATTTCTTATTTGAACTCTCAAGAACATTAATTTTGACAAAAGACCTTTCTGTGTCTAGCCTCATTAAAATCCTTCAGAAATAGTGGGATAAATTACTCTTAAAGAAAGAACATGTTTTTGTTAAATAAAAAAGTGTAAATATTTACTATTAGGACTTCGTAATCTTGTCATAGAAGTTGACATTTCTGTATATTTAATCATCTAATAAGGAGTTGTTTCACAATACAACCTTACATAAAATTGCAATCCTATCAGTTTGCATTTCAACTATTACTAAAGCAGGTTTTTCAAGGATTGAAAGTGGTTAGAATTTATGTCATAATATTTTTGGATTGGTTGGCCCAGTGTGGTAAAGGTCTTAAAAAGAGTCTTGATTTATGAACTATAGTTTCAATAGTTTATTTTTTGGTTTACAGATCTATCATCTTAGATTTAATTTATTCATCTAAGTTATATTTTGCTTGTTCTAAATATTGGGAAAATAAAATATGCCTGTGTCCAGTATTCCTTAACACAGGACCAGATATTACATTGGTTTAAGTTCTCAAATATAAAGATGCTTATCCCTGTTCATTTTGCAAAGTGATAAAGTAAGATAATGTTTTTTCAAAGGTTAAAGAAAACCATGCTGCTATTAATATGTTTAATAATATAAGTACTAATTCTTACCATGTAAAGAAAATAGCGTTAGTACCTTAAAATTATATTTAATCAAATAAAGATATGGCCATTCTTTTCAGGGAGTTTACAGTTTGGTGAGGTGATTAAAACCAGTAATACAAAAAAAAGTTAGTATAAGGAATGTGCTAAAGGAAAACACTAAAACAAAAAGTGCCACAAAAGGGTAAGCAATAGACCCATACATAACAATGACTCAAGAAAAGATTTTCACAATGGAAGGCATTTGAGATTATCTTGGAGAAAGAGAATCTCTTCAGTTGCAGACAGATGTAGTGAGAACAGGTTCATGCCAGGTAAAAGGACATGCTTAACAAAAGCACATGTAATAGTAAAGATTATTTTACATGGAAAAGTACTCTGTGGTCCAATGAAATTGGTAACTATGGTCGAAACAAAGCAAATTTCCTTACTGTAGGCCGTAATAGGCTTCTATATGTGAATATGTACTGTCTCCCAAGAAGGACACACTATTTACACTCTTCTTGGTTTTATGCAATCCTTTGATAGCATCCTTTTTATTTAGAGTGTCTTATTAGACCAGTTGTTACTAAATACATTCTAGTTAACCCAGTAATATAGAAAAGTAAGAAAGTTGGAGTAAAGTGCAAGGAGAGGTAAGGTCAGGAAATAGTAAATAGTTCTGTTTTCCCGGAGCTAAAAAGTTGCTGAAGTGCAAAGTGAGATTAGTTAGTCACAAACAGTAAAAAATCAGATGCTCTCCCTAATATACAAAAGATAGAGAGAAATTGGGTCACAGGAGGAAATCTAAACAAAGAAGTAAACACCTTAGATGAGTAAAGAAGGTGACCTAACTGAGATAGATGGGAGGGGAGAAATGAAAACTCCCAAATACACATGATGTACATTCACAAACATCAAAGTCAAGCACTAAGTTGAACATGAGAAGGAGAGAAGAAGAAAGTAATGAGGTGGGGATTGGGGAAGGGCTAAATGAGTGATGTGTGCATTTATGCCTCTATGATCCTGTACCTCATTAAGATGTATAATCACGATGCACCAATATAAAATATAAAAAAGATTTTAAGCATTACAGTGGAGAACATACATTAAATTCTGTCACAATGGAGGAAACCATCAACAGATTAAGTATAAAATATGACTGAGCAATACTTTATATTCAACAGTTTATCAGCCTTCTGTAATCTGCACTGGGATGGGGACACTAAATTTGTGCATTGTTGCACAGTACCTACAATGAAAACTGCAGAGAGACAGATATGGATATGAAGCAGGAAGCATGGAAATGAACCAGAAAATCACAAAGGAAATTCTATAGAACAGGGCAAATGATAAGACTTAAACATGGATACAGAGGTACTGAGCTTGGTTTCTAGTAACATTGAGAGTTAGAAAATATTAAAAGATAGACCGTTAGGAAAACAAATTAAACCAGTTTTTAATATAGTACGTTTCTTAATCTACTTCTTTAAAAAATGTTTTATGTATAAAATGTTATACATCTATGTTGAGCTACATAAAACAAAGCATTTAATAAATTTTATCTTCCTGAAGTAAAATATTTTTATAATTTTTATCATTTCATGAGCAATTCAATGCTACTTAGAACATGTTTTTTATTGGTATATTGTAATCGTACATCACGATGATTTTCAGAGTGATAGAGACATACATGCATGCAGTACATGGTGAGCTCTAAAACATATTTTGTAAGTTAACTAACTAGTCATTATATTTTTCCATTATACAGAATATACCTTATAGTTACACCTTCTATCAGTTATATAGTATCATTAAAATGAGTCAAAGCAAATGATTGTCAAACTTTACCCAAAGTAATTTTTTGTTTTTAAAGAGAATGTTTCAAATCAACAGAACCATGCTTCATATAACAGTGCTGTATAAATAACCAACTACTAGACTGAGACTGTAAACAAGGAAAAGTAGCTTCTCATGTGGGTGCTAAAGTCAATATTGTAAAGGAGGTTTTAAATTCTACCCAAATTGCCTAGACTTTCTCTTTCAAATTGTCTTGCCTTAAAAATCATCTGTTAATTCAGTCTAAAATGTCTTCATTTTATTTAATGTAACAAAAGCCTTGTCACAGTATGAAGTTACCTAAAATACTTATTATGTCTCTGGGCAAAAATAGGCAGACAGTATTGGCAAGAAATGTGTGTGACTGCTAGCTCCCCTACAGAGAAGGAGATTATATGTCTGGTTTTCTAAATACCAGAAGTGAGATTGGATTACAATTGTGCCATTGAAAGACTCCCAAATGTAGCTGGGTAATTTCCAACACTCTTGCTTACAAAATGCACATGGTTTCTGAAGGAAAGAGAGAAGGGGGATGAAGAAACAGGATTTTATTTTTTCTGGCTCATTAGTGTAGAAGGCAATCTTGTCTTAATAGATGGCACAAGGAGATAAAATAGTTTTCCCATGGTTATCATTTGGGCAGCTTTCCATGACCTTGGGAATGATTTTCTGTCTTAATATAATAATAAATAAAAAAATCTTTTACTTAGCTTTAGAGATTTAATTGGTAAAGTGTTCTGAGGTGCTATGTAAGAAATACCAGACAAGTGCAATACATTATTAAATATATTCTGAAACAACAGAGAAGCTGCATTATAAGATTTCCATATCTATTCTGCCAATCACCAAAAAGGTGAGCTCCCTATCAGTTAATTTAGGACAGAATATAGAAGAAAAGAAGGAAATCTCAAAATGATTTAAGTATTTATGCTGTTTTAAACTACATAGAAAGTTAAGGCAAAAAGGTGAAGAAAAATATAAAAGGGATGCAGATATAATGGTCAATTCTGTACAGGCAAAGCACAGGGGATTATTAGGGCAGTGAAATTAATATGTGTTATACTGTAATGACAGACATAAGACATTTTATATGGAACATTATAACATGTCAAAATACGTGGAACATTACAACGAAAGAGTGATCCTTAATTTAAGGTATGCAAATATTTTAAAAGATTATTTAAAGAATTGGAAATTTGCCATCTGTGAAAAGAGAATTCAGTATATTGCAAAGGTGTGAAACAACCTCACTGAAGATGACTAGGAAATGTGCTAAAAGTAACTGGAAAGGTGGAGAGTCCATAGGCTATAGGCAGAATAAACTGCACATAAGCACTGTAATCAGTTAAAAATGCTTCTTCTTAATGGGGTAATAGGTCATCAGTACTGACATTACTATATATTAAGTTTGGAATAAAATATTTTTGCAGTATTGGGAATGAAACCCATGGGCATTTTACCTCTAATCTACACCCCCAGCCCTATTTTTTATTCTTCATTTTGAAACAGGGTCTCAGTGAGCTGTAAAGGGACTCACTAAGTAGCTGACCCTGTTCACGAACCATGATCGTCCTCTCTCAGCTTCCCAAATGCTAGGATTACAAGTGTGTACCACCATGCTCGGCTTGGAATGGAATATTTAATTGAAGATTAATCCTTTGGAATATGGTTAAGGCATCTGAAAGAGCCATGAGAGTTGGAGATACCAATATAAACTCGTGTTTGGGTTAACAAAGATAGTAGTTACATGTGGAAATACCTATGGATATAAGTATATACTTGGGTTAGTGCAAATACTTATTTTTTATTCTATAATCTGAGAGAGCCTAAAAAAAGACAGTACAGTAGCAACAACTTCATCCAGCACCCAGATCTTGGTTTTTAATGCCTTTTTTATTCTTCAATAAATGGTATTTGGATGAATGGCTTATTCTAAGTTTGGGGCAGGAAATATACAAAAATTTAGAACATTTTTTAACATCAGAAAATAAGGAGGTAATCACATGCACACGCACACTCCACACACTAATAGGTTTGTAACCAACTGAAAAGAGATTTGGATGGCTAAATCTGGAATGATTTGATCAACAAAACAAATTAAGTAGTATTTATTTTAAACCAAAGTACAAAATGTTTATTAATAAATACTGATATAAAGAAATGAATAAATAAATACGGGAAACAAGATATGTATTCTTTCAAAAGAATTCCAAATAATCAATGTAGATACTGTGCTCCAAAAACCTAACTACTTCTTATGTCAGGGCTATATATACTTACTTTCTTATAAAGAATAAAGAGAAGTGGAAAAATCAGTAAATGTACAGTTAAAAAAATCTGACAGAAACTAGCTTAGTTAGGTGGTGAAGATCAACATCAACTGTCATGTTGATAGTTTGCCCCTTGAGTTGATAAGATGAAAATGACACTTACCACTGTGACATATCTCCTAGTAACTGATAACTGCAGTGTTGTCATGAGAAAACACAAAATAAAGTACAAGACCTGAACAATACTCCTCAAAGTTATGAAGGTCTTTAAAAACAAGGAATTTCTCAGAAATTGCCACAAAAAAAGCCAAATAAGGCATGACAACTAGATGTAATGTGACATCCTAGGTGGAATCCTAAAATAGAAAAAGAATATTAAATAAAATAAAATAATAATAAATTATAAAAATACAAAAAATGGCCATGGACTTCTACCTATTTCTAGAATATTGCTAAGAAAGATCATCAATGATGCTGCCACATCCCAAAAAAGAAAAAAAAAAATTAGCACCATGGGTCATTATCCAATAATGCAAAATTCCTTTTATTCTGGGTTTCCTGCTTTCTAATCATTTACAGTGCAAAATACAGGTTTATAATGGTCAGTTTTGAAGCAGCCAGTCTGATTTTTTCCACCTTATCTACCCTTTGCAAGACATATGCCCCAAACATATTGCACTACTCACAATTACATTAATTAATTCACATGTTCATTCAATCACTGATCATCATGCATCTACTATGTTTCAGTATTTTATTAAGTGGCAGAAAAAAAGAGAGATAAAAATGCATAGTTAACTTGAAAGTGAAATTATCGTCTGTCGGGAGGAACACATCACATAAAACAATTATGTATAACTGGTGTCATAGCTTGATGATAGGTAATAGAGAAAATAAAATGGATATTTATTTATTTATTTATTTATTCAAAACCATTTAAGGGTCCGACCTACTATAAGCAAAACACCATGATGGCCCTTTGGTATACAGTGTTGTACAGGATAGAAATGTTTTCTTTCTTCATGGATCCTACAAGAGGTAAGGAGGGGTGGGAAGAATAAGGAGTAAAAATGTACAGGCACACAGAGGTACACACATACATGCTAAAGCTAGACAAACCCCGCAAAATAAAAAGTAGTGTCATGAAAGACAATGACAAAATAGATTTAATTTAAATCGAAGTCATCAAAAAATGTCTGATAAAATTATATTTAAACTGATATATGGGTAGGGGATGGTTTGATAGAGCATACAGAAGAGCATGTATGCAATATCTGAGGTAAGAAAGAGCACACCTCACTCAGAAAACTAAAAAGCAGCCATGTGATTGGAGCATAAAGGTGCTTTTTGAGGCTAAAATAGAGGCCAGGACTTGATGCTACAAGACCATGTTAAAGATTTTAAATCACCTACAAAACTGGAAAGCAACTACTAATTATCCGTTACCTAAGAAACATTATTTTAAAAAACTCACTTCGGACATTTTGTAGAGAACAGATGATGGAGACAGTCATGATTAAGACTAGAAGAAATAACCTTACTTTTGTATCGCTAAGACAGTAATGATTTGAACCTACAGCCTATAAAATGGGCATGGCTGGATGCAAGATTTATATTTTAATAGAAATGACCAATTCCTGGTGATAGACCATTTTTTAAAAGTATTGGGAGATGTTAAGAGGGTCACTAGAAGCTCATTTGATCCTTACATATTATGTAGGTTGGGTGCCAATAAATAAGAAATGTATGTGTCCACCAGCAGGTGTTAACTTACATGGCTTAGAGTTTTAGGGAATGAGGAACTATTATAAGGAACTGCTTTTATTTACTCTGCTGATGTCAGTATTACTGACAGAAGTATTACTGTGTGCCAGGCACTTTTCTAGATGATAAAGATACAAGTGAGCAAATCAGATTGCCACTAGCTTCATGGAACTTATGGGTCTGTGAGGTGCAGTCAATTAAATTATCAAAACAAAAAGCATAAAACTTTTAGACATGCTAAAAAGGGAGAAGTGTACAAGGGATTGAGAGCCTCAACAATAAGAACTTACTTCCTAATAACAGAGAAAATTAAAGGATACTTAAGGAAGTAAAATTTAAGCTAAAACCTCAGAAATAAATGATAAAAGCATAGGAAAAAATATAGTGCTTTAGAAAGCCCTGGGACTGGAAGTAATACGGCAAATTCAAATATCTGAAAGAGGAGACACTGAAGAAGAGAAAATAAGATGAAGAAAGGTACAAGGTAAGGAGTGGGGTCATTTGGAGCCTGTCTGCACTAGCAGTATTAAAATTGGGGGTTTTATTCTAAAAGTAGAGTTGAAACCTTCAGGAAGCTATGAAGAAATGTAGGAAGTAGACCAAAGAGGCACTTTAAATGTCATATGAAGAAGTTAGAAATCAAAGTGATGTTTTTGCATCCAAACGAAGAACTATAGACTTTTATTAAATTTCTGGATTTGAATCACTTCTGGAGCGGGCCATATAAATTTACAAACCTGCAAGTCCATATTTTTAAATCTAAAAATGTACTTGTATAAATATTACATATATCGCTTTTTAAATACTGAAGAAATTTTTACTTAAATATCAATATATATAGTGGGTGACAGAAACATATATAAGATATGCATGTTTCTTGTCTCGCTCATTCTTTTCAAACAGTTTAATATAAATGTAACCTTTGACATTTATCATGGAATCTAAATTTTATATTGTGTTTAAATAAACCAGAGAATTTAATATTGCTCTTGGTTGTGCTTCATTTCTTACCATGAAGCAGCCTAGTCAGCATGTGCAATATGCAAAGGTATCAAAAAGATAAAACTTGCCTCTCTTGTTTTTCTGCAGTATTGCTGCTGATAAGGAGTCCTGAGTCCAGAAAAGGACACAGGTATAGAGTCATTTTTTCTTTCAGTGGACTTCAATTGAGAGTTTACTGGGACTAGGCTTTATGCTATGCTCTTGAGACTAAAACAGGAAACAAGATGTACCTGCCTTTCTGGAACTTATCACCTAAGGGAGTGCTTTCGAAAGGATGCTCTGAGGATTCCATGCGTATAGCCTGGAGTATTTGCTGACATTGTAAATTCTTGGGCCCCAAACTAGCGAATTTCAATCTCTGAGAATAGAAATTTCTAGAATTTATACCTCAAAAAGCTCCAGGAATGGTTTTTATGAATTAGTTCACACATATTATTTTTACTTATTTAAGAGATTCTCAACATAGAGAATCATTTTATTTTTAAGGGCTATTTGTGTTTTATTTAGTTAAGGGCCCTTTTATATTGAAAATGTATACATTTAAACTGTGTTGGGCACCCTCTCTCCCCCCCCATTTTTCCTTTCGCCCTCCCAACAATGAGTGTCCAGGTTAACCATGCTATATTCATACTTTTACACATATTCAGATGTAACTCCTCCATTGATCAATCTCAGCCTTCTTCCTCTCCTATCCTTCCATTCTAGCTTTATTGAGATTTCCCCTCCATTATCTGGAGTCACTCTGGTATCCCCAAATCTCTCTAGTTTGGGCATATTAGAGAAAACATATGTCTCAAGGGCCCTTTTTATTAGCTAAAAAGTTTGCTTTTTATGTGGAAAATAATGAGAGAAGCACTCAAGGATTGTAGAAACGATCACATTAACCAGAAAAATCATGTAAGAAATGATGTCAGGATGAATTTAATGGGAAAGAAATTAAGAGATATTTGCAAGTGTTAAGCTACATACTTCAAGAAAGAAAAGGAAAAAGCTAGTTTGTAATGATGGAGAGAAATGAGAATAAAATTATGAAATTTATTCAAGATATAAATCAATAGAACTTGATAAATATAGAAAATAAATGTAATAGATTTGGGAGGAAAAAAAAGAGTTCAATTTTGTTTGTTTGCATCACAAGCACCTCTGAGATATCCAACCATAAGTTTCCGTAAACAAATCTCTAGTTCATGGAAGAGGCTGAGGCTAGAAATGTAGGCTTATACATTATTATTTATAATAATAATGTTAGGTATATATTATTGTTATTATCTAAGAATATAGTTATGAATATAATATGAATGTAGGCATATACATTGTTATGATATTCATATAGTATATATTAAATTTATATATATATATAATTATAATTTATTTATATATAGTCAATATACATATATATTTTATTATATTTATATTTTATTATTATTTTAACAACCTGATGTATTTGTGAACAAAGATACACAATAAATTCAGAAACTGAAGGTGAAGAAAGATAATATCAATAGAGATAACTACTTTGAAATGAAAGAGGACCAAAGATGAATCATCCTAATTGCCAAATACAATCATCTCTCTTAGGCCTAAACTTTTAATGGTCAGGAATCTTGCAGTCCTGGGTATACAAACAGCAGCTCTTCATTGCAGTCTTTATTTTTTTCTGGTAGCAATATATACAAAGAATAAATCCAATAAGCATGTGTTGTCTAAGTGATTAAGCATTTTTAATACTTTTATTGGTACATTAAAGTCTCATATAACATTTAGTTGATAGATATAAAGACAAACATAATTATTTTATTATTTCTTAAAAAATTGGCTTCCAATGTATCAGATAAAGAGGTCTGAAGGGATATGTCTGCTAAAGGGAGGTATTCTGAGTGTCATTTATAAAAATAGTTCTCATTAATCAGCCATGGATGTAGCTCAACCATTCACCTACTTTACCATATGCTGGGATAAGCTTTCAATATGCTAACAGACAAGTTCTTTGTACTCAATTAAAATTCACCATAGAAAAGGGCCCACATAGCCCAAACTAGAAAACAAAAACAGCCAATTTGCTAACTTTTGAATCTCTACATATGCTTCTGAAATTCATGAGAAAAATAATAACAGTTTTGAAAGCCAAAGATTTTTATTGTTAAAAACTGTACTTTGGGAGAAAGAATAGGGTTTGTATTCCAAAACTTTGATTTATGATGTCAAAGCAAACCAGAAGGAAGAAGGGTATAAAATTTAGTATAAATAAAGTTTGAAAAAGAAAAAAAATAAAAGATCATTCTAACCCTCTTCTGGACTTTGATCAGGTCTAGGGGAGGAGGAAAATCTTCAGGAAGTGAGTTGCTACAGAGGAGCTCTACCTGTTCCCTGTCTCCTAGTAGCAATTGTGTGTTTGTGGGTAGAGGAATGGAACCAAAGAAATTCATATCTTGAGGAACCCCTAGGGTAGGAGATCCTATTGGGAAAAAACCACAGTTGATATGCAATCTATGAAGAATTAAAGAAGCATCCAGAAGTTTTCCTTGATACCAAGAGGTGAATAAAAGTTACAGAGACCAGGCAAGTTTCTAGGCACAAAGCTTCTGAATGTCAAGTACAATGACTAGTAAGATGGTGACACTGTCAGGCTAAGAAAAACCACAAAGCCCAAAGGGGATCATTTTTAGGGGAAAAATAGATGGTAGTTTAAAAATATAATAAGAAGACCAAAGGAGGAAAAGTGGTCTTCAGAATTATATAATAAGTTGTTTATGAAAAGAAACTAAATATTAAAACTCTTAGCATAAGCTGGCTGCTGTGGTGCTTACCTTAATTCCAGTACTTGGGAGGCTGAGATAGGAGGATACAGGTGTAAGATTGCCCTGAGCAATTTAGTGAGACTCTCATCAACCTAGAAAGACCCTGTTTGAAAATAAAAATTAAAAGATCTAGAGGTATAGTTCAGAAGTAAAATGCCCCTGGTTTCAATCCCCATTATTACAGATATATAATAGGCATATATGGTAGATAATGGTCAATCAGTTATCAGGAAGTGAGCCCAGTCTACATAAGATATATTTCTAATTACTAAAGAGCATCATTGCTATAAAACTGCTATTGCTATGAAAATTTTCTATAAAAATTAGATGAACACCATAAGTATAATGGGTGTACTACCTTCTGATGGAAAATAATTCATATTTTTACTCTATACTCCAGTTGTTGTTTGAATGTATTCAGCATGCTACCAGTTTAGGGAATACATACATGTTAATATCCAAGGTCAAATATTCTATGTATCTTGAGAGCTCTTTTTTTATTAGGTCACTGATCCAATGACTTCCTATTAAAAATCTTTACCAGACAAGCTTATCTAACACACACACACACACACACACACACACACACACCACACATTCACACACTCATACACTTCTAAGTATTACTCATATTTACTATTCTGTGTCTTTTTTCCTAGAATACTAATTGTCATATGATAAATATATACATATATATATTAATGTTTCAGAATTACAATATAATTTCTGAAAAAAGAAATTTTATCTGATCTGCACAAAATTGTATTTCCAATTTCTATAACAGTGTCTGACACAAGTATTCAATAAATGTTGGCAATGGTTGGCAAAGGAGGGAATAAAATTTTCAAAAGACAGCCAAGACTTTTCTGTATTAGATCTTAATTTCATAAATTATTTCCTGAAATAAGTCTCAGATTAGCTAGCACTTTCTAATATTTTGGTTATATAGATTTATATTATTAATTTTTTTAATAGAATATGACTTGCTAGGGAAGAATCTTCTTATTAATTTTTCAACACACCTGGAAATAGGCCATTTGCTTGTATCTGGGCTAATTGTATTATTTTCTGCATACAGTTTTCTCATCAAACCCAGTTTGCATAATAATCATTGCATTTTATTTTTAAACTAGGTTTCAAATGGGCTGCAAAAAAATAGGTGTCAGCCTAAATTTCTTAGAGCTGAAAGGGGAAAAGTTAATGATAACAACTACTGGTGTTTTAATTAATTTGGTATCTTTATCTACCAAATGGAAATTTCTTAGCTCCCACTGCGAGAAGCCTTTACCCTATGCTAGAGAAGAATCCCATCTCTTGCTCGTTTGTTTTTAATAGCTATATGTCCATCAGAACACACAATCTCAGACCCTGTCTAAGTCTACTCATCATTCTCATAATTAATTTCCTCAATTGTCTTTGGCAGCTCACCATCTGCACACCTGGAAATAGTATTTTCTCTTTTTCAGATATCATCTGAAAGACTGGTGGATATATTTCCCTGGAGATGCCAATCTCTCAAACTAATGGATTCTCAAAGCAATGGACTCTCAGTTGCCAGACCTGCCATAAATAGCAGAAGGCAATAGAAATAACTTGTCTGAAATAAGTGGGTATAAAAGGGTGCCGTTATATCTAAAAATATTCACTAACATTGTTTAATAATGTTTTCTTGTGTCTAAACAAATGGGAGATGGTTCTTAATTTAGACCAGATACATTAAAGGTTTCCCACTATAAATCACCTAAATTTAGGGGGTGCAGTGAAAAGAAAATACCTTTCAGTGTAATGCTGGGCTTAAGGTAATGGGAATCTCCAATTGTTTCCTGTAGCTCTAGCAATAAAAATGAGCAAATTAATTAATTTAAACTATGAATCCTGATATGAAGTGATGAATAGGAATCATGAGGGAAGGATTCCCTGAAGATAATACCTATGCCAAGTTTACTATTTGGAAACAAAGTCTTTCTTGGACTAGCAGCCAGAGTTGTCATTAAATTTGAGACATATGTCTTAAACCCTAGAAATCCTGAATCTTTTGTTTGTTGGCTGGTTGGTTGGTTGATTAGTTTTGCAGTAATGAGAATTGAACCCAGGGTCCTTGAAAATACTAGGCAAGCACTGTACCACTGAGTTACACGCTCAGCCCAACCCTGTACTTTTAAAGAAAATTAAAGTAGCTAATTGTTGGTAGTCAGTTAGGTGTGCTAATTTAGCCCATAATCCCATTACTCAGGAGGCTGAGACAGAAGGACTATAGGTTCAAGCCAATTTCAGCAACTTTAGTGAGATCCTGTTTCCATATTTAAAATATTTCTGTTAAAGCTACTCCTTTAACAGAAAACTAATATCTAGAATATGCAAAGAACATGAAAATTCTAACAAAAAAATTAACCCAATAAAAATGGGCAAGTGAGATAAAAAAAACTTCACAAAAGAAGAAATACAAATGGCTTATAGATATGTGAAAAATGTTCAACATCATTAGCAATCAAGGAAATGCAAACCCAAACTACCCTGAGGTTCCACCTGACCTTAATTAGAATGGCAATCATCAAAAATACAAACAATAAATTCTGGTGAGGATGTAGGGAAACTTTTATGCATTGTTGGTGAGACTGCAAACTAGTGCAGCTGCTAAGAACAGTGCGGAGGTTTCTCAGAAGATGAGAAATAGAACCATCATATGATCCAGCTATACCACTTCTGGAAAACTTTCCAAAGGAATTGAAGTCAGAGTACTATAATGGTACCTGCACATCCATTTTATACCATTACAATTCACAATTATCAAATTATGAAATATGCATAGATGTCCATCAACAGATGAATGGATTATGAAACTATGGGACATATACACAATGGAATTCTACTCAGTCATAAAGAACAAAATTATGTTATTTGCAGGAAAATGGATAGAACTAGAAAATATCATGCTAACTGAGATTAGCCAGTCATAGAAAGCGATATGTCATATGTTCTATTTCTTACATGGAAGCTAGGGAGAAATTGAAATACAACAGGAACTCCAGATAAAGAAGGAGAAACTCCAGTGGGGCCGTTAAGGGGGTGTGGACAGGTACTGTATGAAGGAATCATTTCAATTAGTGCTATGTAAACATACCAAATTATCAATGTCAATCTTAATATTGTGAACTGGGAAGAAGAGAGAATGGGCTGGAACTCAGAGAAATTCCACTAAGTGTATGTATGTCCCTGTCACTCTGAACTTCATTCTGATGTGTGATTAAAATGTACCAATAAAGTATATATAACACAAGAAAAGGATATCAAAGGAATCAAAATGGGAAACAAAGAACTGAAATTATCACCATATGCAAATGACTTGATCCTATATTTAGAAGACAAAAAAATGCAACCCAAATACTGCTAGAGGCCGGGCGTGGTGGCACACGCTTGTAATCCCTGCACTTGGTAGGTGGAGACAGAGGATCACGCAGATTTGAAGCCAGCTTTGCTGGCTTAAGAGACCCTGTTTCCAAATAAAAATATAAAAAATAGGTGTCTTAGAGTGTAGCCTGGAAGAAGAAGGGTTTCCAGGAACCCCAGTATCTCACACACACACACACACACACACACACACACACTATATATATATATACATATATATATATAATACATATATATATATAATACATATATATATAGAAATACATATATATATATGTATTTCTAGAGCTGATATAAAAATTCAGCAAAGTAGTGGGAGACAAAATCAATCTAAAAAATTGGTGCCTTTTCTATATGCAAACCATGAATCCACTAAAAAAGAAATCTAGAAAAACTTCCATTCACAATACCCTCAAAAATAATCAAACACCTAGGAATAAATCTAATCAAAGAAGTAAAAGACCTCTACAATAAAAATGATAAAACATTAAATGAACAAATTGTAATTCTCAGCAATAAGAACCACTGAAGAGGCATCACAATTTCTGACTTCAGAGCTGTAGTAATAACTACAGAGAGCATGGTATTGGCACAAAAGCATAAGTCAATGGAACAGAATAAAAATACAGAAAGAAATTCACACAATTGATATAACCAGTTGATTTTTCATAAAGATATCAAACACATACATTGGAAAAACAACAGCCTTTTCAATAAATGGTGTTGGGAAAACTGGTTACCATTTATAGAAAAATGAAATTAAATCCCTAACTCTCACCCTGCACAAGAGTCAACTTGAGAAGGATCAAAGACTTCAAAATTATACTGGAGACTTTGAAATTACTAGAAGAGGACATAGGTCCAACACTCCAAAATATAGGCACAAGAAGAAATTTCCTCAATAAGAACCCCAAAGCTCAGGTAATTAGAACAAGAATTAATAAATGGGATGGCATTGTTAAAAAGTATCTATTTATCAAAGAAAACCATGAAGAATCTAAAGAGAGAGCCTACAAAATGGAAGATCTCTTCCAGCTATTCCTCTGATAGAGGACTAAATCTATAATATACAAAAATAATTCAATCAATAAATGGGCTACTGAACTAAATAGACACTTCACAAAAATAAAAAATAAAAATGGTCAAGAAATACATAAAAAAGTGTTCAGCATCATTAGTAATCAGAGATTCAAATAAAAACTACACTAAGATTCCAACTAACTCCAATCACAATGACAATCATCAAGAAGTCAAACAACAAGAAATGCAAGTGAGAATGTGAGAAAACAGGAACTCCTCTACACTGTTAGTGGGATTACAAATCAATATAGTCACTATGGGCTGGTCGTGGTGGCACAGGATTGTAATCCCCATGCTTGGGAGGCAGAGACAGGAGGATCGCACAGGTTCGAAGCCAGCCTCGCTGGCTTAAGAGACCCTATTTCCAAATAAAATATAAAATATGTCTAGGAGTGCAGCCCGGAGATAGAAGGGTTCCATCCCCAATATATATATATATATGGTCACTATGGATATCAGTGTGGATAGTCCTCAGAAAATTAGGAATTGATCCACCATAGGATCCAGGTATCCTATTTCCAAAGTGGGCATCTTTCCAAAGTGACTAATTCAGAAAATTATAGTGAAATATGAATATCCATGTTTGTAGACCCACAATTCACAATATCCAAATTATGGAATCCACCTAGGTATCAATCAACTAATGACTGGATTACAAAATGATGGGTTATATCCACAATGGAATTCTAGTCAGCAATAAAGAAGAACGAAATAATGTCATTTTCAGAAAAATGATGCAGCTGGAGAATATTATGCTGAGTGAGATTAGCCAGTCATAGGAAGAGTCATATGTTTTTTCTCAAATTTGAAAGCTAGGGAGTAATCAGTATACAAGAGGGACTTCAGATAATGGGGGAGAAACTTCACTGGAGTGAGGGAGGAGATCTAGGAGAATGGGTGAGGAGAAAAGAAGAATCAGTGAAGAAATTACTCTCATTGGCATTGTGTACATATGTGAGAATACCAATGTCAGTCTCTTGTTATACCTTGTATGGGGAAGGGGAAGTGTGGTAATGGGAAGGTAGCTGGAGGGAAAGCCTGCCAAATCTCACATCATAAAGTAGTTGATAGTGATAATTACATGCAGGCACACAGCATCAAAAATCATAACTAATTGGAAAGAGATAGAATAGTGAAAATTTTAGTGGTTATAATACCAGTATAAATTTAGACTTTAAGAGCATTACTAGGATTAAGAGGATTGTATATTAATGATAAAAGATACAATTCACCAGAAAGACATAATAATCCTTGACCTCTAAGTACCTACTAAAACATCTTTTAAACATGTAAAGCAAGCCAGGTGTGGTGGCACACACTTGTATTCTCAGTTCTTAGGAGTCTGAGACGGAAGGATCATGGGTTCACTACCAGCCTCAGCTACTTAGTGAGATTCCCCCCGTAACTTATTGAGACATTGTTTTAAAAATAAAGAATAAAAAATAGGGCTGGGGATATACCTCAGAAGTAGAATGTCCCTGGGTTCAATTCCCAGTACCGCCCAATCAAAAATGTAAACCAAAGCAGGCAAAATACTGCTGCCAAATATGCCCTTTTCTCTGTAACTGCTACAATAAATGGACCAAGAAATAGCAAAAATATATAATATTTTTAAAATATAATTGAATATTATTTAATAAAATGTATTAATCATTTTACTCAATATTTAAGATAAATTTATATTTATTAAGTATAAACACAATTATAGGATTTAACCACATTATGTATCATAAAGGTGTATAATGGTTTCAAAGCATGCCTACAAATGATTTGAGACACCTTCCATAGAAATGTGAGTTCTAAGCTGGGCATGGTGGCACATGCTTGTAATCCCAGTGTTTGGGAGGCTGAGGCAGGAGGATCACACAGGTTCAAAGCCAGCCTCCGCTACTTAGTAAGGCTCTCAGCAACTTAGTGAGATAGTGAGACTCTATTTCCAAATA
Organism: Muscardinus avellanarius; assembly: GCF_963383645.1. NCBI lineage: Eukaryota > Metazoa > Chordata > Mammalia > Rodentia > Gliridae > Muscardinus > Muscardinus avellanarius. The sequence continues at coordinate 71,774,658 of NC_137795.1, forward strand.
AAATAGGTCTGGGAGTATACCAAAGGAGGTAGAAAAGCTCCTGGGTTCCACCCTCAGTAACACACACACACACACACACACACGCACACACACACGCACGCACGCACACACACACACACACACACACACACAAAAATGTGAGTTCTACACTATGTGTCCTTGAATTTAGAAATGGTCATAACTGCTTTGAGCAAAAGAATATAATGGTAATTACCTGCAAGGATAAGTTATGAAATAGCATACCAGTTCTGCCTTATTTGCTTTTATAACCTTGAGTCTCAAAGTGAGACATGCAACTACACTTTGGCCATCCTGTTGGAGAGGCCACAGATAACTGGCCAGCAGTCCAACTGAGCCCAGTGTTCTAGTACTAAATGCTAGCAATATGTTTAAAACCATCCAGGACCCTCAAGACTATCCATATTTTGATGCCACATGGAAAAAAAGAATTACTCCAGTGAGCCCTGTCTAAAACTCAGACTTACTAAATAATGACATATTAAAATAGCTTTATATTCTTAAGTAGGTAACTGAAAGAGTATCTTGGGAAATTTTGAAGAATGACAATTGCATAGGCCAGATTCTATATTCTATTTTTTTTTTTTTTTTTTTGCGGGTCTGGGGATGGAACCCAGGGGTAATCTACCTCTGAGCTACAGCCCCTGCCCTATTTTTTATTCTTTATTTTGAAACCGGGTCTCACTGAGTTGCAGAGGGCCTCACTAAGTAGCTGAGGCTGTCCTCGAACCACGATCCTCCAGTCTCAGCCTCCCGAATGTTGGGATTATAAGCATGTGCCACCACACCTGGTTTCAGATTCTATATTCTTAATGGAATCAAGTTTAAAGTCAGTAACAATAATATAAATTGAAAAATCCATTTCTTTTGGGTAGATACCCAGGAGTGGTATTACTGAATCATATGATAAGTTCATTCCCATTCTTCTGAGGATCCTCCATACTGTTTTCCAAAATGGGTGCACTAATTTGCCATTCCATCAACAGTGTAGTAGAGTTCCCACTTCTCCACATCTTTGCCAGCATTTGTTGTTGTTTTTGTTTTGAATGGTTGTCATTCCAGTTGGAGTTAGGTGAAATCTCAGGGTAGTTTTGATTTGCATCTCTCTGATAGCTAATGATGTTGAGCATGTTTATGCATGTATTGGCTATTTGAATTTCTTCCTTCATGAAGTAACTATTTAGTCCACTTGACCATTTTTTTATTGGGTTGTTTTCTTAGTACTGAGTTTCTTGAGTTCTCTGTATATTCTAGATATTAATCCTCTATCGGAGGAGTAGTTGGCAAAAATCTCCCATTCTGTTGGTTCTTGGTTGAGGTTCTTGATAGAAGAAAAGTATTCATCCAAAGGCTGAGAGCACCAACATCCCAGTCTAAGGGCTAATTGGGTAATTTGCACATGTATATCTCCACCATCTTGCATCCCATTAAATGTATGAATACAATGCACCAATAAAATAATTTTTTAATTCCCTTGCATTGAGAAAGCTAGGTTTACCAAAACTTATTACTGACCATTAATTAAATTTCTGCATATAAAATTTTGTGAGCTAAACCAAAAGTAATAATTTTAAAAAATGAATACTTTATGTTTATATTGGAAAAGAAAATAAATAAGAAAAAAGGATTTAATGATTAAATATATCATTTGGAAATTAGCATAAAACATCATATATAAAAATACACAAGTTTTATTTGTGTATTTATTTTTATTTTAAAATAAAATAAGTAAATATATAAATACAAAAAATAGCAATAAAACCTTACAATAAACCCAAAGGCATCTTACGATCAACTCAGAATATGGCAAACATTGATTTAAAGGTTGAGTCATATAACCTATACAATTCTCATTACACAGTACAAAGTTAGTTATCTTCTTCTAATTCTTTTATTATCTTTATACAGTTTAAAATGAAAGATTTGCCTTGGGTTACTAAAGAGGGTAAATTTGACCAGCTGAATCATGGTTACCCATGAGCCAAAGCTCACTCCACATTAAAAGTACCTTTGTAGAATTCTATGTTCATGTGGCATAGTGCTCTCTTGACAATTTACTTAAGTGACATTATTTTTTATTTTCTTCACCACTTCTCTCTCACATTTCATCTCATGGTAGTTATTTTCAGATACTTCATATGTTTCTGAAACCTTGTAACAGTGTTCCTTAAGCTAAAGTATTGAAATACATAACACCAACTCTTTCCTAGTAAATTCTTGCTGGTTCATTCAAAAAATGTTAAGGATGAATTTAATTATTCTCTTAATATTTTACACATTTCTCTCAAGAAACATGAATAAATCAATAAATACCACAATCCAATATCCTTTATCATAGTGTCTTTTAATCTGTTATATTTTCTGATCTAGAATTTTGTTTTATTTTGTTTTGTTTTGTACAGCATTTCCTCTTCTCTCTATGCTGAGCAGTGTCTTAGCTCAAGCTAACAACTCAGCACATCTTGTCCCTTTGGTATTGTCTGAAAACAATCCTGTGCCTTCTTTAAATTCTTCTTCATTCTTCCCAGGTGCAAATTTTATTTTCCTCAATTACATAATAATCTGGAGATAAGACCTTCATTTACTAGCAGCTTCTGCTTTAATAAATTATAGTTTATGATTAGAAAATGGATCAGTGGTGCAGCGAAATAATTGTCAAGGGCTTCCTTTGGGGAAGCCAGAGAAAAAAATAGAAAAGAAAAGGGACTTTCTAAAAATAAGGAGAAAGACCAGTTTAATGGTAGAAAAGATCAAGGGAAGGAGAAAAGGAATGGAAAAAGGAGGTATGAGGAAGAAAATAATGTTATGTTCATATATAAAAGTATCATTACCATTCTGAGTAGCATGTATGGGCAGCCAAGAGGGAGTAGATGGGGATGGGATGCAGAAGGAAACACACCAAGAAACGTTGTGTGCATACATGAATATATCTCTTTGGAGCTCACTATGATTCATAATTACATTACAACAATAAAATTATAAAGAATGCTCAACAGAAAAGAACTTCTTTTAGTATATTCTGTGTAAAGAAATACTTTTCATTATCATAGCTAAATGTATGTTAAAATGTGAGCATTGTAGTCATAGTCCATTAAGATGTATGACTACAATGCACCAATAAAAAATATGAGTACATACCAATAATCTTGACTAACTTTCTCATGTTATTGATAAGTTAGTCATTAAAATCAGAAACTCTTTAGTGATTATTATACTCTTATATCACTAAATTCTTATCATCCACAAAAGTTGAGATAACCTCTGATTGACACTTCTATCAGCAATTACTTCCTGGTCCTTATCCAATTTTCATAATAATATTGATTATTAGAAAATGCTCTTAGGGTTCTACATAGACTAGTTCATATACTATTCATGATATCACCATAAAAATACTATTTTTATTCCATTTTGAAATGGAGAAACTAATGCACAGGAAGTGTAAGTAACTTACACAGTGTTATAGTTGGTAAGTCATAGAGTACCATAAAGAAGTGAATCATTTACTTATGTCATAATAAAAAAGAATGGTTTCAGATTGTGTCAATAATCTTATTGCAAAAGGTGGTACAAACTAGGAACGATACTGATTAGAAACATTTATATTTTGCCTCCTTCTCCACTTTTCTTGCTTTCTGCCTACTCCCTTGCTTCTTTATAGTTTTCAAATAATAAAATAGAATCCGATGCATCCTCTTGAAATGGAATCTTTAGCACTGTATATTCTCAACAACATATATACTCTTGGAACCATGCGACCAAAGGTCCTCTTATTATTTGCCATGAGATTAAATGCTTCTGTTTATCATACAATCATCAACTTTATGAAAATAAGCACTGTCTTGGACAATAGAAGGAAGACAAAATAAATAAAAATTATAGTTCCTACTTGTCAAAAGGCACAAAACAATTGATTACCCACAAAACATATGTAGAAAAGAAATGAAAGTGAAAAATGAGAAATATTATCAAATCAGTGTGTAAATGTATAAAATGATTATGTCATGTCACTAAGAAGCCCTGACTACATGAGAGAAATGTGACATTAATTTTTGTTTATAATGAAGTAGCATTGCAAATGGAAGGTTTCCTGGGAAGTGAGGTTCAGAGCCAGGTTTTAGAGACATGACATGGGAAGACCATGGAGAGTCAGATCTACACAACCTGTCATTTGTTTCTCTACCAAGGTGAAGCTCTGTTGCCAGCAACAGGCTTCTGCCATCCAGAGAATCATGGCACAATATTTCAGGTGCAAGATGTATGATTGGGTGATACTTCAACAACCCCAAACGATCACATTATTGAATACCATTTTCCACTGGGCTACCCTGCCAGAGTTCTTCATCTGTTACCCATTTTTTATGAGATCAAAACAGGGCTTTGAATTTTGAAAGGACAAAGGTTACAAACATCTTCATCTTTGAAATACATATAATCTGTAGGATTCTGTCAAAGCAAATATAAAAACCACGAGTATTGCTCATCCCTGGCCCTTGATCTGCAAATTCTTTTTAAGAAGTTACTTCATTTTGAAATTTCTCAGAGAGAAACTAAAATTCTAAGAATCTTAGGATCTTAAAGGTTAGTTGTGGAAACCCAGAGCTGGGAAGTTCAGCAAGAAGAGAATAAAAGTATAAGAAAGGGGGAAAATATAATGAAAGTTAGAAAAAAGGGCAAGAGAGGACATACTTCAAAAGTTCAAAGCAGAATGTCAATGTTTCTAAACTTTCAGAATTGTATAAACTTTATCTCCTTCAGAGATTCTTCTGCTATTCTTTATACTCAAGGTAGCCAAAGAAAGTACGGTTCTTTTTCAGCCTCTGGTTCTGCTCATTTTTCTACCCTACCTTTTGCACAGTAAAAATAGAGTTACATGTTGAATGATGATAGTCAGAAGATGTAGTTTTAGCAGCTGTTGCTCCAGGCTTTGATTTGGTGAGGAGGGAATGATACCCAGGCCATACAATGTGATGTCCCAACATGTTTCCCATCAAGAAAGCCAATTTAAAAAAAATCCTCATCTTCTCATGGCATATATCCTCAAAAGGGAGAATATGAATTTATATTGTTCTTTACCAAATATTCTTTGTTTTCTTCCTGCAGAAACACTTTGTAGGAAATGATTATATATCCCAAAGGATAGTACTCAAAAATATCTAAGTAACTTTCCTTAGCCAGTGTACTGTGGACAGAAGTGATAGGCGGTACTTGCAGACATGAGTGTTCGACAGGTAGTTTGTTACTCTCTATTTCTCCCACCTATACCATGAACTTTGAAATTCACAAAATAGAAGTTTCTCTGTCATCCTACATCACAGACTGAAAGAAATGTAGAGTGAATTCATAGATAGTCTATGAAAAATAAGTTTTTCTTGCATAAGTGAGAAATGTATACCTATAAACATTAGCAATTGAGGTTCTTTGTTACTACAGCATAGCCAAACTTATTCGGACTAATACAGGAAATAAATAGTTCCCTCTTGGTAATCACTGATTTAACACCCAATTACTCCTCTTTTTATATTGTTTTTCTCAATGAACTTTTTGAAATGTATTGAGTAATGATTAGCTCAAAATAATATTCTGACAAATACTTTAGAGCATCCATTCTAATTGTTGAATTTGATGTAGATTTTATTTTTAACAACCAGTCAATGTGGTGCTAGAATTTATTTCCTCTTAGGGCAATTAATACTTTTAAAAATATGTTTGTCTGAACAGAAAGGATAAACCAAGCAACCTCTCATATCCAATATTCTCTGACAAAATATTTATGAGCATAGATGATAGAAAAGTAGAAGATGATGGTAATAGATAGAGAGATAAACTTTAAATAATCATACATCTCAACTCCAATTTATTTGTTTTGTTTTATTCAGTAAAACACCAATCAAGTAGAACAACTTCCTAGTAAAACTCTACAATATAAATGTATTCTAAAACATCCTTCTAAACAGTAAAATATGAGATTATTACTTATGAGCCAGTTTACTTTTTGCTCCTTTGGCTGAGATCAAAGATATTTGCAAACCAGTTGAAATGGAGTAATACCTACCCATGTTAACAACTTTGGTTTTAAAGTAGTTGATCTACCAGCCTTGTCTTTTATAGGATTAGATATCTGAGTCAGTTATTTATTAGGACCACTCCTAGATTATGATGCTAACATCAGGCCATTTTTATTATGAGATCGTTTGCCTGGCTAACTCTTAAAAATGAGACTGCTACTAGAGACTCTGGAAATGGAATCAAAGTATTGACTTCATAATCAATAGGAATAGATTAAATATACCAAAAAAGAAATTAAATGCATACTAATTTAATCATTTAGAAAATTATCATTTAAGACATCAAGAAACTTTTTTTCTGATATTCTCTTGGCTCTAATGCAAAGTAAGATCTCTTATGAAAAAAAAAGTCTATCACTTATCTGCTCACAGAATCAAAAGCCAAAGAAAAACCATGTATTATTCTTATATTATTCCTGACATTTTATGCAGAAGAGAAAAAGTTTACTACTGGAAGACATAGTCCTCCTTAATCTCATGAAACCCCAACATCAATCACTAAGTATAAGTTTGTAGTTTATCAATCATAAAAATAACACATGTTTTAGATTTAATTATTTGTCCTTCAGTGTGTTTTGTAGTTTAAAGAAAATAAAGGCTTGCTCTGGGCCCAGTGATGCAGCATCAGACTCAGAACTAGGAAAAGTAGATTAGCTAAGAAAATTGGAATTAAGGGTATTTTAGTGGTGTCTTCATGCTGCAGGAAGTCTTTCCTCAGTGCCATTTAGCTATTGATGACTGCACTTCACCATCATGCTGCTTAGTTCTAAACATATTAATTTCAGCTTGACATTTGCTTTATGAACATTTGATTCTCAGAGTTAAGAAAACAGCTTAACTAGAAGAACAGATATGTAAAACTAAAGGTTATTTATATAATGACTAACACAATGATGTTTAAGAGTCTTGAAAGAGTTGTGAAAAATTAAGCTTATGATATCATGCCACAAACTTTAAGAACTTAATTCAAGTTAGCTTAAAAATTAGTACTTTTAGATTCACTGAAAATGTTATTAACAATGGTGATATGGTATTATAGTAAAAATATTGGTATAACACAAGAAAGATATTTATAGGGGTTGGAATTGAGTCCTTTTTCATATCTTTATTATTAATATTAAAATAATAATGAGAAGATTATTCAAATGTACAAATAGGAAGAAAAAATGATAAGATCATTCAAAAATTGAAGAAATTAATATTATATATCAAAATTAGATTAATTTAAAATGGAGATATCTGGAAAATTGATATAGATATTAGAAAAAGAGAAAGTGCAAAATATATGGAAAATAAAAGAAATAAATAAACCTACAATATTATTAAAAAATCTCAATATTATATGAAAAGATGCTCTGCTACAGAAAGACCTCAGCTATCTGCAGTACTGATCATTGCCCTGAATAAAGCATGATGGTTGTTCAACTAAAAAGTAGATGGGGAATAATATAAAACAAAGCCTGAATCTTTTTCATTTGATAATGTGGTATCAAAACTAGTGCATGAGATTTTTGAAGTCTGTTGGAAAGAGAGCCAATTGTTAAATACTCTTGGGCAGGCAAATTATTCATAATGAGTCTCCTACTCCATATGTTACTCTCATTCTACTATTAATCTCTTCCAATTAAAGTCACCCACTTTGTGCTGATTTTCAGGGCTCCAACAGAAAGTAGATCTAAAAATCTGGGTCTTCCTCATCTCCCAGCTAACAATTGTGGCTATATCAGAGCCCATCCACCATAATATAACATATTTCTTCAAAATGGTATACAGTATATTTAGTTTTCCCTATTATCTAGGGTCACCATGTGCCAGAGTAGAGACCAAAGGAATCATTAGAGATCTGGCTCTAAATATATCTAAAAAGAAGTCATGAGGGCATTAACCACCAAGATGTAGGAACCTGTTCTTGCAGTGTTCTAATGTGTTTCCCAGAGGCTAATTATGATGTTAGGTTTACAAGAGTGTCCAGCATCAAGTAAAAACCCACATGCCTGATATGGCCATAAAATACCTCTTGAAAGGCACTGAAGAGAAGTGTCACTGGAACATCACTTTTTGAAATTAAGGGATGAAGATATGTTACATAATGGGTTAATGAATGATCTTTTCTTTGAGATTACATAGGAACAGCTAAGAAATGATACATCCTATCAACTAGGCAAAGCACTTTCTGATATTTAAACTCAGGAAACAAAAAGGAGTAATTTCAGTCTGAGAAATGCCCCTCTGAAAGATGTTCAGATCACATCTCAACCATTAATATAGGTAAGAGTCAAGGGTGATAAGGGCAAAAGAGCACAACTGCAATTCGTCCTGGATAAACCCTTTTCCAGATTTTTTAAATATCGAGGACAGACAGTCTAAAAAGGTTAATGCTAATGACATTGACCATTGAAAAATGAGTTTAAATGCCCTCTCTGCCCATATGCTTTCCTTAGGGATAATTATAATAAATAGCTGTTCCCTGTGGTCAAACAACTGGGAAATTACTACAGTAATTTACAATAAACAGACATTTATAATATAAAAATACAAGAAAAGAAATGAACTGACATTTCAAAGGCATTTTACAGGAGGAATATTGTAGTTTTCAAGTGGAAAGGTATTTTGCTCCAAAAAACAAGAACTGCAAAGACAATCCAATCAAAGATGTGTGTTATCTTCCTTCAAAAGGCTTCTCTGAATGATATTTCAGTTTTGTAGTTTTCATTAGCACATTTTAAATTAATATTTAACATGTAATGTTCTTAATGTGCTAGGGCCAAGTAAGTCATCAATTAGTTACTCCTCAATAAAATATGATAAAACGTAAGGTCTGTGAATAGCTATCTTTCAAGATTTGTGAAAGTCAAGATGGTCATATTAGTACACAAAAAGTTACACTTTTTTCCAGGGTTTTATAATTTGTTTCAGCTCACACTTTTCCTGTAACTGGATATTTCTTTTAGTAGATTATAATCATTTTAATAAGAAATTTGCATCTTTAGTATTGTATATCTCAGTATCCAACATGAAGTAGAAGTAAAAAGTTTTCTGAACAAAACAACTGGAAGAATTTTGCTAGAACATATTTCCCTCTTCTCAAGGAATTTTACTTTTATATTTATCCTCTTCTATTATTTAGTACCAATTTCTTCATCTACATTGGATTGAATTTGTGTGCCTCCAACTTTTCCAAATTGTTTCTTGACCCTACATATAATTTTAGTCTTTGCCTTAAATTTCTACTCCTCATTACATTAGAACTTCTCTAAGAAAATTTATAGTCCCCATGCTTATTACCATCAATTCATTCTATGCACTCCAATCTAACTTCCTACTCTACATTATAAAGACATTTCATCAGTCTATAATGGCTCCTATTTTTCAAATCCAATGGATTCTTCTATGTTTTGTTTTTCGTCCAGTTGTGATTATGTGACCATTCCTGCTTTCCTAAATCAAGTTTGCCATTTAGAATTTAGTTCTCAGCCCTCTTCTCTTCTCTATCAGTGTCCTCCTCTCAATAACTCTATTCATTTCCAAGGCTTACGCTACTATCTATATATTGACAACTTTCAAATGTGTATCTCCTGCCCAGAGTTCCTTCAGCTTGGTTTCCCAGCTAGTCTTTTCTATCTCAATAAATAATTTTATTATCAACCCAAGTGCATAAGCCAAAAATTATAGGCTTTAACTTTCATTTCTCCTTTTCTATAATGTGCCTCTATAAAAATCCATAAGCAAATTGGGAGTTCTACTTGCAAAGTAAACTCAAATCTAATTACTCCATGCCTTCTTTATTGCCATTACCCTAGTGAAATACTTTCTACAGTCACCTCCTAAATCCCATGGTCTCCTTATTTCTACTGATGTTATCGCTACATAAAATTTATTATCCAACCACTAACCAAAGGTAAGAAGTAAAAAAAGTATACTATGATTCTACTTAAAACCTCCAAAGCTTTCCCAAAACAGTTTGAAAAATCCAAACTTCTTACCAAGTTTATAATATAGAATCATGATCTCATCATCCGGCCCTTGCCTTCCTCTCCAATTTTATCTCTTACTCTCCAATCACTCATGCCTCTTTTTTTTCCTTGAAATCAGTGACTTCTTTTCAAGCAAAGAGCCCTTAAACTTGTTCCTCCTTCATACAAGTTCCTCCTGTGGTTCCTTAAATGACTAGATTCTTATTCTTCAAGACTCCTTACAACTATTACCTCCACAGAGGGACTTCCTTGAGTATCCTGCCCAAAGAAGTTTTCCCCAAGATCTATTCCCTTTTACACCATACTGCTGATTTTCTTCTAGAAAATAACATACAATCTGAAATAATTTTGTTTACTTTCTGTTTGTGCTAACTAAAATATAAACTCAAAGGATCCTGTTCAAATTCTATATTTCTGAAGCCCAGAAGAGTACTGGCACATAATATATACCTTATTAATGTGTTATAGAATAAATGAATAGACACATGAAAAGTAACACACATGCTCTTAAATTTTTTTTACTGGTACCTAAATTCCTAATCATTATTATATATTTATTTGTTTGGTATAAATCAGCCAGAAAAGCATAAGACATATGAATTAGTTCATTGAATCCATTTCCTTGAAGTTTTTGTTTATTTGTTTGTTTGTTTTCATATTGTGAACAGAGAGCTATTGGTCTAGAAACCCTGAGCCACCACTTTAATTCAAGCCAGATCCATTACACACACACACACACACACACACACACACACACACACACACACACACACAGCTGAAAAAGCCCAAACGCTTTATTTTACAGTTAATTTAAATCCTTCTCGGCCGGGTTTGGTAGCACACGCTTGTAATCCCCACGCTTGGGAGGCAGAGACAGGAGGATCGCGCAGGTTTGAAGCCAGCCGGGCGCACTGGCTTAGGAGACCCTGTTTCCAAATAAAAATGTAAAAATAGGTCTGGGAGTGTAGCCCAGAGGTAGAAGGGCTTCCGGGAACCCCAGTACCACCAAAAAAAAAAAAAAAAAAAAAAATCCTTCTCACTGTCCTTCACTCTAACCCTATCACTATCTATCCCAAATACCCAAATGTTTCTTCTTTCAGAATTGATGGTCTGCAGGCTTCTCCTGGACCATCCCTAGGTATTATTGAATTTTATTTGCTCTACTGGCACTTTTCCTTCCATGTCATCTTGGGTAAGAGGCATCAAGGTAAGATGAAGTGTAACTATCTTGATAAGGTCAGTATAAGATTCATTCTCTCTTAATCAGGTGGAACAGTTGACAGATGTAAAAAAATAAAAATACAGGATTTTTAGTTAAATTGAATCTCAGATAAACAATAAATAGTTGCTTATGAATATGTCCAAATATTACAAAAACATTTGTAACTTATAAAAAATTGTGAAAATTACTCATTTATCTAAGATTAAAATTTAAGTAATTTTTTTTCTGACAACCTTACTGAAGGAGATTATTTATTTTTTTTTAGAATTTGATCCCAATGAGGAGAAAGATTCCTTTTTGGCCTGAGTTCTAAATCTGAAAAAATAATTTAACCAGAATATTATAAAATCCATAAATATTTACTGAGCATATATTACATACTCAGCACTGAGCATATATTACATACTCAGCACTGTGGGAATTACTGGATTTATTTAATGGTGCACAAAATAGACATTGGCATATAGGAGAAGAAAGAAACAATAAAGTTTTAAGTAATCAAGTAAGCCCAACTCTAACTAGGCTACTTTCTAAAAAAATCCTTCTCATTCATTCTCTCTCTCTCTCTCTCTCTCTCTCTCTCTCTCTCTCACACACACACACACACATACACACACACACACACAAAATCACACACACATACACACACACATTCTGAAAGCACATCATTTACATTTTATTTAGTTATTTATAAGTCTGACATAATTCTGCTTTAATTTTCTTGTAATTAAGTAATGTTTTCCTTCGGGAGAGACACAATCAATGTTACTAGTCAGTAACAAGAAAAATAAAATAGTACTGATATTATCATATCAGTAAAACTTTTTTTATCATCCCTGTAAAACTTTTTTTGAGATCTTAATTTGGACTCTCAGATTCTAAAGCAGACTACATCTCACTGTTCTCAATTATATCACAAAAAGTTTATTATAAATGGTCTAAAGATAAAGATATTTTTAATGATTTTCACTACCTAGACTTGCCTTATTATTTCTATTAATATCCTCTGCAATTTTCATCCTACTACTTTGAAAAATTATTTGCTTTGAGCATGAATCAGCTGTATTATAAACTTAACTTCTTATATATTGGTCATGGCTTGGGAAGGTCAAAGAAATGTACTCTAAGACCTTTACTGGTCCAACATGATGAGGGTTAACAAATTTGTTTACAAAAATGTTTAATAACATTTTGTTAGATAATTTTGAAGTAGAGCATAGGACTTGAATAAAGAATAACTTATCTAAAATTGTCATCCATCTCTGACTTCCAGAAGCAGGTATGAGAGTATAAAAATCTTCAAGAAACAAGGGCTGACATGTCTGGTGTTACTGGCAGGTCTCCTGCAGAAACTTTCACAGTCTTCAATGATTCCAACTTTCTCTCCACTCCTCCTTCCTGCCTCTGTCATTCACATTTATCTGTGGGACCCTGCAGCTGCCAGGCCTTGAAGATCAAACTGAGTGGAAAACCTTTTAACCTCCTTGACTCTTCCTGCAACAGAAAGATATTTGAACCCAAGGTGTCCCATCTCCAGTCTCAGAAATAGAAGAAAGAGAAAGAACATCTTTCCTATTCTGACCCCTGAGACCTATTTTTGTAATTTCATTTAAAAATTCTAGATATCACAGAATCTTCATTCAATCAACCCCATGTAGGCTATATTAAAAAAAAATCCTACTGAAGACTGTAAGTTTTCATCAGTGCTCAGCCCAAGCTTGAGGCTATTTGAATAAAAATGTTAAAATTATGATTATTGAAATGGAGTCACTACTTTTCTGCATGTTCAACTATGATATTAGGCCTACTTAGTGTCATCTAATAGATAGATACCTTACTACAACTATATTAACCTAATTAACAATAATACATACATATATGTATACATAAATTATATTCATTTTTTCAACAAAAATTGTATTTAGTAACTACTATATTTTGGATACTTTAAAAGACACTTAAAGGTAAAACTATTAAAAAGATACAGTTTTAGAGGATATAATAGCTAGCTTAGAAGTTTTATATAAGTGCCATATTTCAGGTATTTGATATTGTTAGTAAATATTACTTTGTGTGTGTGTGTCTGGTACTGGGGTTCCTGGAAGCCCTTCTACCTCCAGGCTACACTCTAGCCCGGAGAGTTATCTACACTCCCAGACCCATTATATAATATATACATATTTTATGTATATATTTTTTATTTTTTATTACATATATGTAATATATATGTAATAATTTTTATTACATAATATATATATATATATATTTTTTAAACAGTGTCTCTTAAGCCAGCACAGCAGCTGGCTTCAAACTTGCGCCTCCTGTCTCCTCCTCCCAAGCGCAGGAATTACAAGCGTGAGTCACCACGCCCGGTTTATTACATGTTATTTAAAGCTCTTCATTTCAGCCAGGCAGTGGCGCACGCTTGTAATCTCTCAGACTATATATATATATATATATATATATATATATATATATATATATATATATATATGAGTGTAGCCCGGAGGTAGAAGAACCCCAGTACCACCAATAAATAAATAAATAAATAAAGCAATAAAGCCCTTCATTTCAAACACTAAACATTATGGAATATTTATTATTTTATCCCTAGATAAATAGGAAAGATAGATGGAGTCTTCAAGCTGTTTATAATCTCATAAGTGACAAAGACATGATAAAATTAGAAATATAGTGAGACTGGGCAGTAGAGGTAGGAAGTACCATGTACTAATGAGTGTAGAATTCCTCAAAGATCTATATGGAATAAGACATAGTCAACATAGGACTGTAAACATATCTTCCACTGTCCTCACTGCCCTCCACTTCATTGTACAGAATTTTTCACAACACTTTAAATAACAGATTATTTATTGTTTACTACCGAGAATTCACGTGTGAACAAGATGATCACATGATAATTCTCCTATAACATCCATCCTAATGTATCTACGTGTCGTCTTAATTAGCACCCAGTGGAAGCTGTTGTTAAGGTTTAGATCTAGAATGCCCCCTGATGACATGCGCTGTCAGAAGCTGTGCTTTGGGAAAGTGACGGGATCCTGCAGGCTCTGACCTCATCAGTGGATTTATCTACTCAGGGCTGAATGGACTGCGGGGAGGTGGGACCTAGTTAGAGGAAGCAGGTGGCTGGAGGAGTGCCTTGTAAAAGTTATCCTTTCTCAAACTCCCCCTCCTCTCTGATTCCTGGCTGTCAGGATCTGAGGAGCTTTTTCTGCCAACTCTTCCACCATGATGTTGTTCTTGACCTCGGCTCAGAGCAATAAGGCCTGTTGACCACGGACTAAAAATTCTGACACGGTGAGTCAAATAAACTTTCCCGCCTTTAAGTTGCTTATGGCAGGTATTGTGATCACAGAAATGCAAAGCTGACTAACACAGATATACATATTTATTTTAATAAATACTAGAGTACAGTTCACCTGATACAGTGCCTTCTCCACTCTAATCCAGTGGCTTCCCAAAACATTGCTCGTAAAAATTAGTTCTTAAGCAAATAAGTTATCTAATTTAAACATCAAATTAACCACCTAAGTATTAGTATTATATTTAAACAAAATATAATTCAAAAATAAAGTTTCAAAGATATTAGAAGTTGTCCTCAAGGGTATATAGCTAGGAAAAAATTTAGTTTGTAGTTTTGTTGGAAGGATAAAAAGATACAGAGAGACTGAATGTGTTCTGTGAAGCCAAGAGGTAATATATCAACCCAAGAGATATTCACAAGAAATAGCAACAGCATCTCGCAGTGCTCATAGCTGTTATTCATTTTTTAAAAACAAATGCTGAAAGATGTTACTCTGGATTTCTATTACGCTGAATTTGCCCTTTGCTTTTAACAGTAAATTGTGTAAATTTATAGGTCTCTCCTCAATATTGCAACAACTTTGAATAAAGTATTCCTTGTCTCTTTAACTTTGCCTTATATAATTTTACTACCACTTTTAACATGGAGCTTCAAGATGTCATATAAGTAAACAAAACACAAACCAGAAGTACTTTGATTACCATAAAAAAATTTTTGAGATTTTTTTTTTTTTTTTTTGCGGTACTGGGGTTCCTGGAAACCCTTCTACATCCAGGCTACACTCCAGACCTATTTTATATTTTTATTTGGAAACAGGGTCTCTTAAGCCAGCAAGGCTGGCTTCGAACCTGCGCGACCCTCCTGTCTCTGCCTCCCAAGCATGGGGATTACAAGCGTGTCCCACCATAATTTTGAGATTTTTTTTAAACTGGCAATGTCAAGGTTATAAACTATTATCTGAGAAATGTTTCTGGCAAAAGTAAATGTTCCCTATTGACAGTATTCAATTCATACATAACATGCCAAAAAGACATGGAAACCACTTATATAAAAGCCAGTGATCTCATGTTAGTGTCAGAAATTCAAGTAACTTAAAAATCCAAAGAAAATATGCATTTGAATTGATTGATTGATTGATTGACTGATTGATTGATTGATTGCAGTACTGGGGATGGAACCCGGGGGCATTGTACCTCTGAGCTACACCTTTTATTCTTTATCTTTTGAAACAGGGTCTCTTTAAGTTTCAGAGGGGCTCACTAAGTAGCTGAGGCTGATCTCGAAATGCCATCCTCCTGTCTCAGCGTCCCAAATATTGGAATTACAAGTGTGTGCCCACCACACCCAGGTAACATTTGAATTTAGAAACACAGTCATATATTTGTAATAAAAAATTCTACAAAATGAGCCTGCACCAAAGAGTTCAATAGCCAAATGTGATCAACAGAGGATATTTGCTGTTACTGAAATACAATGATATACCCTTCTTTGCCTTCTCCCAAATTAAAAGAGCAACAGAAAGACATCAAGCTACTTGTTTTATAGTACTTTGTACTACTAAAGTATAAGTACAAGGTACTTTTCACAAGTAAATACGTGTCTTTCTGTTGCTCTTTTAATTGCAAACTATAATATAAATAAGAAAAATCAAGAAGATTAAATACAATATGTAGAAAAGCATTCACAAGATAAAGAAGGAGGAAAATCAAGATGAATGTCTAAAACAAAGATTCAAATTAACATCATCAAACTTGGAAAGTATCTCTTTAAATTGATATAATTTGAATATAGAGATAATTTCAAACAAAAGTTCAAGGTATTTATAGTAAGTTTTCCCAGTTCTCATAGTTTAGAATAGCAAAAAAACAATTTTAAATGGTGTCTCATCAATATGAAACTTCTGATGATGGTAAACCAACAAATTAAAATAGAATAGAATATTTCATAAATTTGGAAGATGGTAGATGAAGAAAATGACACTTGTCCTAGGGAAGAAAACTAATAGAAGATGGAGTGTGGGTTTAGGAGATATTTAAAGTTACAGAACACTACCAACCTGACTTCTATTGAACTGAAAGAATTAATATTTTTAAAAAAATATATCTTAATATTTGCCAAAAAACACCTTAAAGGTTGAATGATGAAAGTATCTCATATTTATTGTTTTTTAAACTTAGACATATCAGGAAATAACTTGGCAAAAAGAATGCAGTATCAAAGTAATTATTTCTACCTTTAGAAATGTTTGGAATTTTAAAATTCTCTAGTGAGAGATAACAGTTATAAATCACAATTATTTCTGATAAAAAATGCAACTACTATTTCAATTACTTTTACTATTAAAGTCTTTACTGTCAAAAAATAGAAATAAAGTTCATGAAACAAGAAATATATGATCTATTAATTTTCTACATGATTTATACATCACAGCAGAGCTCATATTAATATAATAAATTCAATTATATGGTTAATTCAATTCAATGTTTATTTATTATATAAACCTAAAAATACAAATACCCTAATTTTTAAATCATAGAATGTTTTTCAATAGGTATTAGATTGGATCTTAAATTGCTCAATCTAAATCTCATTTACCTTGTCAAATCAGTATAAAAAATTATAACACAGAAATTGCAAAAATGTACTTCTAATAAATTCTAAATACCAACAGTTTTATCAAAGACTTACTGATGGAGCATGTAAACCAAATCTAACAAAATGATATTACAAATATTGTCATTAAGGTACTCATTATATAGTATCTATGCAACATGATTTAAGTTCAATACTACTTCTGTACCAGAAGTAACACATAATTTTTTATTTGCTCTTTTCCTTGCCTTAGCAATAGGGCCCATTAGTATCAATATTTAGCATCTTTATTCATGTTTTTTTCTAGAAGCATATAATGTGCTGTCAAAATCACCATACTAGTAGTTGTACTCTTCTTCATTCAATAGGTATCTTTCTAGAAAAGAGCCCATACAGCACTCACGATGAAACATTAAGACTCTATAATAGAAATTTATAATTTGTGACAATATGGATATAGATAAATGACAGATGATAGGTAGATAGATAGATGATACATAGCTTTTTGGTTTGAATTTTTTCCAGAATAAAGTTACCATTGAGAAATCATAAAATAGGTTTAATAATTTTTAGTTATGTTCACACTACCATTCAGCTCTAATAAAATCAAATAGTGATTCAATTGAAGTCAACACATCATAACCAATTAGTATTTTTATTCCCTCACTAATACTTCAGGCTTACTAGTAATGACTTTTACCAAGGGCTGACTCATATAATGCCACACTTTATTTTCACTTATAATTGTCTTTTAAGTTTATGTATGATGACTTTGGTGATTATAATTTTTTTTAAATCCTAAATTTTGCTGTCTTCAGATTTAAACTTTCAGAATTTAGAAATATGTTTTTGCTCAGATAATAAGCACATGTATGCAAAAATTAAATGTGGAAGAAGGCTGAGGTTGATTAACTGGAGGAGCTACATATGAATATATGTATGTGTGAATGTAGCATGGTCAACCTGGACACTCATTGTTGGAAGGGGGGAAAAGAGGAAGCAGGGGTGGAGGGCACCAAGCACTGTGTGAATGTATGCCATTTTCAATATGATCCACATATAAATAAAAAATTAATTGTGGAAATGTATCAATACTTATTCTTTGTTTTATCTTTGTTTCAAAATTGATATATTAAGAATCATATTGCCCAAAATATACAAATGAAAAATGCTTCATCTTTAAGATTCTGTGAATTCTTTCTTAAAATCTCACATTGATCCATATTTTAAAAAATCTTACATTGAGATAAAGTTTACCCTATTGTAATAAATATTTTTTCTCTTATTGTACAGTCTGATTATTAAAAGTTTTATATATCAAGCAAAAAAGTATTCTTCTATAGATTATACATAGAAGCATATATATTGTAAATGTATATAGAGAACTATTTATTGTAATAACTATTATGATTGTACAGTTATGATTATTAAAAGCTCCTCTTTATATCAAGCAAAAAAAAAACTATGCTTCTATCTAACCAGCCTCTTGTCTGTGAAAATCCTCTAACTATTTGAAGATGTGTATGATATTTCTGATTTATTCCCTTGGAATTTGAACAGAAAAATTGTATAACAAAGGCCACTATCATTCATCCTGCCAATCATAACATTCAAGAGGGAAGTCATTCTGAAAGAAAAGGGAGCCAAAGAGATGGTGGCTACTTTATATAATGCCTTCTTCAAAGATCCTCATGTCTAACTCTTAGAACTTATGAAAATATCTTTTATCCCACTAAGGTGTATGACTACAATGCACCAATAAAAAATTAATAAAAAGAAACTATTGAGCAGGGTGTGGTGCCACACACTTGTAATCTCAGCATTCAGGAGGCTGAGATGATAGATACTAGGTTCGCAGCCAGCCTCAGCTACTTAGTGAGGTCTTTTGCAAGTCAGTGAGACCCTATTTCAAAATAAAGAATAAAATAATAGGGCTGGGGTGTAGCTCTGAGGTAGATTTCCCTTGTGTTCCATCCTCAGTACCACAAAAAAGAAAGAGAGAGAGAGAAAAGAGAAGAAGAAGAAGAAGAAGAAGAAGAAGAAGAAGAAGAAGAAGAAGAAGAAGAAGAAGAGGAGGAGGAGGAGGAGGAGGAGGAGGAGGAGGAGGAGGAGGAGGAGGAGGAGGAGGAGGAGGAGAAGGAGGAGGAGGAGGAAGAGGAAGAGGAGGAAAAGGAGAAGGAAGAGGAGGAGAAAAGGAAGGAAGGAAGGAAGGAAGGAAGGAAGGAAGGAAGGAAGGAAGGAAGGAAGCTATTGCACATGCTCTTAGCCAGATGGCCAACTAGGAAGCTAGCTATAGGTCTTTTTCTGTGACAGAAACACTTAGTTCATAGCCTTATATAGAACAAAGTACTTTTGTAAGAGTGCTAGAAATGGGTAGAAAATTGATAACACATAAGTCATCGTAAAACCAAGAGGAGATTCCAGGAGAGGAGATAGGAATATTTCTAATATTTATAGCTCATTTGTTCCTTTCCCTCTATGCTGCAAAGGGCCAAAGAACTGGAAACACACACACACACACACACACACACACACACACACACACACACACACACTTTAGACAAATGAGAAAACCATATATCAAATATTATAGATTGTTTGTGGGCTATTTGAGAAGGACTGGTTTCTCTATTACTTAATTCAGAGCCCTAATAGAACCTATAATTTAAAAGAAACTGAAATAAAGGTGAAAAGGGCATTGAAGCTGCAGTTCTACAGGTAGGACCCAAAGAGAGCAAGAAGTCTGAAAAGACTCAGAGATCCGAACACCTCCAGCTCTGCTGACTGTGGATCTTCCCCTGCATAAAGCCAGTGATATAAAGGATTGAGATTTATCATGCACTCATCTCAGAAAAGACTCACAAAGCATACAATGAAACAGGGAACCATAATCAAGAAAACAGAAAAATTAACTTTAAAGAAATTAAAAGGACTTCCAGGAAGATGCATAATTTATAACTTAGGAAAAAAATTAGACAGCAGGAATCTGACATTGAAGAAATATGGGCCCATTTTAAGAGAGCTAACCTAAGAATAATCAAAATAGATGAGGGAAAAGAAGGTGAAACCTAAGGGATCAATAATCTCTTCAAGGAAGTAATAGCAGAAAATTTTCCAAGCATAGAGGAAGAGGTTGATGCACAGGTCCAGGAAACTTACAGAACTCCCTTTAGACAGGATCAGAGAAGAGGTTCCCCACGCCACATAATTATCAAAATGACCAATGTGGAAGCCAAGCAGATAATCTTAAAGGCAACAAAAACAAAAGGCCAAGTGACATTCAGAGGCAAAGCAATTAGAATCACTCCAGACTTCCCAAACCAAGTCATGAAAGCCAAAAGGGCTTGGAGTAACATATTCCAAACTCTTAAAGAAAACAACTTCCAGCCAAAAATTTCCTACCCAGCACAACTATCTATCAAATTATATGGAGAAACGAGAAGCTTCCATGACAAACAGAAACTGAAGGAATTTATGTCTTCAAACCCAGTGCTAGAGAAAGTACTCAAAGAGATTAACTACAAAGAAGAAATAGGTAATACACACCAGAACAAGAGAAACAAGATTTTCCATTCAGCAAACAACTAAGATTGGTTATCTTTGGAGATTCATTATTTATTTTAGTCTTTTACCTATTTCTAAATTGTACTGTTTGCTTTTATTGTTGTGAATTTTTAGGATTTCTATTTGGAATATTAATATATTTTAAGATACAGCATTTGGAAATATTTTATCCAATTCTACCAGTAACTTTTAACTCTGTTTACATTGTCTTTGGATGTACAATATTTTTTTTATTTTTTAGGAAGTTTGTTTACCCTTTTGTTGCCTGTGCCTTTGTAATCATATCCAAGA
The DNA here is from genome assembly GCF_963383645.1 of Muscardinus avellanarius. Taxonomy (NCBI): domain Eukaryota; kingdom Metazoa; phylum Chordata; class Mammalia; order Rodentia; family Gliridae; genus Muscardinus; species Muscardinus avellanarius. The sequence goes on from NC_137795.1 coordinate 71,795,715, forward strand.
AATCACTGCCAATTTCAATGTTGTGAAGTTGTTTGACCCAGGTTTTCTTCTAAAAGTTTATAGTCTTAAGATTTATATTTGGGTCTTTTATCTATTTTGAGTTAATATTTGTATATGGTGTTAGGTAAGGGTCCAATTTTATTCTTTTTCATGCAATTATTATTTTTCAACAATATTTAGTGAAGATTAGTATTTCCTCCACCAAATCATGAAAACCTTGTCAAAAATAACTTGACAATATATGAAGAATTTATCTCTTGGCTATTATTTAACTCAAATGATTTATATATCTGCCTTTAGAACAATACTACACTGTTTCAATTATTGTAGCTTTATATGGTTTGAAATCAGAAAATATACATCTTCTAGCTTTGTTCTTCTTTGAGATTGTTTTGGGTATCTAGAAAATAGCATTTGAGAATTGCTTTTATTTCCAACTTCTGCCTGAAAATTTAGCTGAGAAATAACCACAAGTAAGTTCATTCCTAGACCCTTATTCTCCCCTCTGCTTTTGCTGCTTATGCATATAGATTTTTATAGTGATAAAGTTTTAGAGCTTTATTTTACACCCATCAAAAAACAAATATTTTCCTTATCAACATCATACCTATAGGAAACACCCTATGCATATACCCTACCACCCTTTTCTAAGAATGTATCAAGCTAAAGATACTTTTGGAAAATCCACATACTGAAGGGAATTTCAACTTCTTGTCTCACATAAAGGAACAACTAAAAAGTAAATTGGCAACCTCTGATTTATTTAGATAACTTGTTCTACCATTGATACTATTTTAAAATAAGCTTTTGACTTTTGTTCTGTATGTCATAGGTGGTACTTGTGTTTCCTAAACATGAAAACAAAAGCATGATTATTTTATAATGGAATTGCTTTGCAATGTTCATATTAAGATCAAGGCTATGATCATCCTATAGACAAACTATAGCTCAAGAAATATTTTTGCTGTGCTTAAGGCATGACTTTACACATAATTATATATGATGATGTCCATTGCTTGAATATTACAGAGCTTTTAAATTACAAAACACAATATAAAATCAAATGATAACACTTAAGTGTAAGTAATGGGTAACAGGCATTATAAATAAGCTTTTCACTTGTCATAAATGACATAATTTTCTTCAAATATTATTAGATTTCTATATTCATGTATTTTATAGGTTCAAAACATTTTTACATATGGCATTTCATATGATCTTCAGGATGTGAACTAAAATTCAGGATTAAGGAAAAGAAAGCATCCCCTTACCAATAATGTTTTCATAGTGAAACATGGGTAAAATTCCTTTTGTGTCATGCATTTTATGAAGAAAGATAATGGTTTTTCTTCCAATATTCAAGAGGGTCATCAAGATCATATGCTTAACATTTAGCAACTATAGATTTATGCCTGACCTAGGCTATTATAAAAAAATGAACTTTATTTTAAAAAGCCATTTCTATTTGCAGTTAATCAAATGAGTTATTTCTTTAAGATAGTATCCTAGCAACTTGAGACAGAAGAGGAAGTCCCTGCTGATATTAAAAAGAGATTTGTTTATCACATATCCAGATCTAACTTCTAAATGTGCTTCAAAGTGTTGCTTTGATCAAACAACTATCAAAACTTTCCTATTATAGAACTAACAAAGTTGTACTAATCTTTATTTCACAAATCCCAATTTTAAGTTACTCATAGAGAATGGTTATTATAATTTAAATAAATAGTTTTCTTTAAGGAATATTTTAATAAACCATATGTCCTAATCCCAAATAGGTTATCAGTAACCAAAAATCAATTAAAATTTTAAAAATCATACTGATTTGTCAGTGAAATAATTACTAGTTTTCTAAACAATCTTCAAACAAAGCTCATTTGACATATTGTCCTATGATCTCTCCCAGTTAGTAACAGATGAGCAGTTTAAACTGTTATTGTTTCCTTCAGTCCATGGTTATTGCTTCCAGCTAAGGAACATTGAGTTCAGTTCACTCAGGATATTCAATGATTTCAAATCCCTCTTAAGCTTCTCTCAGGTAATGTGGTATAAGAAGAGGAACCCTGAACTGGAGATGTGTACTTCACCCAATATCTTTTAATGCAGAAGCATAAGAGCCCTAATCATTGGTCAGATTAGGTCAGAGGAAGGGGAAGAAAATGCAAAAATTCAATACAAATATGAGGATTACTATCACTGGAAAATAATTATCTGGGCTATAAAATAAACAACTGAATGGGAACCAACTCAAAAGTTTTAATCTGGCCTTAAGGAGAAAGCATGAACAGGATGTACAAAGAAAATAAATCTCAATTTATTCAATTTTTATAATTTACAATATATAGGACTTTATAATTTTGAAATAAATATACATATTTCACATATTAAATCTTACTCTTTATAGTTAACTCCTAACAATCAAGAAAAATACGTGTCTGCAATATTTTTTAAAGTTTTATTCCCACAAATTTCCCTTGCTAAATTTGACAGTTTGAAAGAAACTTCCAACAACTATTGTTAGTGCTTACTCATTTTCTCTCTTTCTCTTCAAGGTTACCCATGAATTTTATACTACTAAAGTAGTATATTAAGCTAGATGTGGTGGTGTATGCTTGTAACTACAGTACTTGGGAGGCTGAGACAGGAGGATCACAGGTTGGCAGCCAGCCTCAGCTACTTAGTGAGGCCCTCTGCAACTTAGTGAGATGCTGTTTCAAAATAAAAAATAAAAATAGGACTGAGAGTGTAACTCAGAACTAGAACCCCCTGGATTCAATCCTCAATACTGTTAAAACATTTTAATTTTAATTTTTAAATAAGAGAAGTAGGTTAGAACAGGAGCAATGTTGAACATTTCTGGTATTGGGACTAATCTTGTTAAGAAGCAAGATAAGGAACCATTCATTTCAATTTGGAAAGAAAAAGAATCATAACTCATACCAAAATAATGCAGTAATAACATCTAACCTCAAATAAGTTTAATTCATAGGAAGCCATAGTTGCTATGTTAATTCTTTGCATACATTAGTTCACATGATTTTCACAAAATCTATAAGGTATCAACTACTGTTATACCTAATTTACACATGAATAAAATATAGATTAGAGAGATTGTGAAACTTTCCCAGAATTATCTAAAAAGTGAAATCCAAATCAGATCTCCATCCTTACAAGCTGTTTCTTAGGCATGATGCTACCCTGCCTTCATTCAATTATCTTTCATCGTGTGGAATGTCTGGTTCTAGGGGCAAAAGTTCTTCTGATATTATATGTAGAAAGCAGAAGAAACATCTTGAATCTCATGTGCTATTTTCTCACATCAATAATTTCAGTCTAGCTAGGTGTGGTGGTGCATGCTTGTAATCCCTGCGCTTGGGAGGCGGAGACAGGAGGATCGCTCAGGTTTGAAGCCAGCTGCGCTGGTTTAAGAGAACTGTTTCCAAATAAAAATATTTTAAAAAATAGGTGTCTGGGAGTGTAGCCCGGAGGTAGAAGGGTTTCCAGGAACCCCAGTACCACCAAAATAATAATAATAATAATAATAATAATAATAATAATAATAATAATAATAATTTCAGTCTAGTGATACATCAGAAAAGTTTAATTTAATCTGCTATAAAGAAAAACACTACCACCGGCAAACATAGCAATGTTTTAAATGAGGTAAACATAGGAAGATTTCAGATGTACAGAATCCAGAGCTGATACGGCAGTTCTGCAAGCTATAGGGATCTAAGCATAGTCTATCTTTATGGTTCTTAGTCTTCAGAGCGGACTCCATTGAAAGCATTGCCTTGTGGTTCAAAATTGCTTCATGTTATCCATCTAGTGTGATTTAAGTAGAAGTTAGAAAACGGAAAGGTAGAGGGATACCCTCCAAAAGCAGTCCAAATGTTTTGAAAAATACTCTTCTAGAAACACCAGCATCACACAGCTGAACCCATATCTAATTCATCACTCCTAATTCCTAGGAAGGTTGAAAAATACAGTCTTTCATCTGGGCAGACTTTTGTTAGTAAAGAAGTAGGAGAAAGAGATGATATCTCAACATTTAGCATTTTCTATCACTAAGAATGAGAGACAATTAGCAGTAAAGTTGTTTATTTCATAACTTGTGTGTGTGTGTGTGTGTGTGTGTGTGTGTGTGTGTGTGTGTGTAGGTCTGGGGATGGAACACAGGGACATTTGACCTCCAAGATACATACCCTACCCTATTTTGTACTCTTTATTTTTGAAACAGGGTCTGTCTCACTAAGTTGCAGAGGGCCTTACTAAGTAGCTGAGGCTGTCTGTGAACCATGATCCTCCAGTCTCAGCCTCCCGAATATTGGAATTACAAGTGTGTACCACCATGCTCCGCTTAGGAACTTCCTTTTTTTTTTTTACTTTCTTTTTTTTATTTTATTTTATTGGTGCACTGTATTCATACATCATAGTGGGATACAAACTTTTGTAGACATACATGCACACATCGCCCAGTCAGCCCCCACCCGATCCCCACCCCATTCCCTCCCCATCCCTCCTTCCCATGCTTGGCTTAGTGGTTGACATCTAGTATTATAGCAATTTATCCAAAATTAAAAATGTTAATCTCACATAACAGTTTCATTTGTCTAATACCAAGCTTTTGATGACTTAAAGATAGCATTTCAATATTTCTTTTTGCTTTCTTTCTTACCAGAGCATATTTTTTCTGTTTTTTTAGGTGAAACTATCATATATTCATATATTTATTTTTCAGAAAAAAATCTATCCTAATATGGAATATGACTTCTAGATACCCAAAACGATCTTGAAAAAGAACAAAGCTAGCAGATATATATTTTCTGATTTCAAACCATATAAAGCTAAAATAATTGAAACAGTGTAATACTGTTCTAAAGGCAGATATATAAACCATTGGAGTTAAATACAAGCCTAGAGCTAAATTCTTCCCTATATTGTCAAGTTATTTTTGACAAGGTTTCCACGAACATTTGGTGGTGGAAATAATAATATTTTAACTAAATATTTTTGAAAAATAATAATTACATGGAAAAGAATAAAATTGGACCCTTACCTAATCCCACATACAAGTATTAACTCAAAATAGATAAAATACCTAAATATAAATCTTAAGACTATAAACTTTTAGAAGAAAATCTGGGTCATAAAACCTCACAACATTGAAATTGGCAGTGATTTCTTGGTTATGATTTCAATGGCACAGGCAACAGAAGAATATACAAACTCCCTAAAAAAAAAAAAAAAATTGTATATCCAAAGATAATGTAAACGGAGTTAAAAGTTACTAATAGAATTGGATAAAATATTTCCAAATGCTATATCTGAAGGTATATTAATATTCCAACTAGAAATCCTAAAAATTAACAACAATAAAAGCAAACAATACAATTTAGAGATAGGTAAAAGACTAACATAAATAATGAATCTCCACAGATAACCAATTTTAGTTGTCTGTTGGATGGAAAATCTTGTTTCTCTGGTTCTGGTGAGTGTTACCTATTTCTTCTTTGTAGTTAATCTCATTGAGTATTTTCTCTAGCGCTGGTTTTGAAGACATAAATTCCTTCAGTTTCTGTTTGTCATGGAAGCTTCTTATTTCTCCATCTAATTTGATAGAAAGTTTTGCTGGATAGGAAATTTTTGGCTGGAAGTTGTTTTCTTTCAGAGTTTGGAATATGTTACTCCAAGCCCTTCTGGCTCTCATGACTTGGTTAGGGAAGTCTGGAGTGATTCTAATTGGTTTGCCTCTGAATGTCACTTGGCCCTTTGTTTTTGTTGCCTTTAAGATTCTCTGCTTGGCTTCCACATTGGTCATTTTGACAATTATGTGGCGTGGGGATCCTCTTCTCTGATCCTGTCTAAAGGGAGTTCTATAAGTTTCCTGGATCTGTGTATCAACCTCTTGCTCTATATTTGGAAAATTTTCTGCTATTACTTCCTTGAAGAGATTGTTGATCCCTTTGGTTTCACTTTCTTTTCCCTCCTCTATTCCAATTATTCTTAGGTTAGCTCTCTTAAGATGGGCCCATATTTCTTCAATGTCAGATTCCTGCTGTTGGATATTTTTTTCTAGATTAGAAACTATGCATTCATTTTTGGAATGATCATCTTCTAAGAGCGAGATTCTGTTCTCCATGTGGTCTAATCGTTTGTGCTTTGAATTGAGGCCTTTACTTCATTAATTGCATCCTTTATCTCTTTTTGGCTCTCTCTGAGTTCTTTTCGAAGCACCTCTATTATTTCTACAGTTATTTTCCTGATTTGATCTTCTAGAAATCTCTGATTTTCTGTTTTATCGGGTTCTGATGTTGTGGGGTTGTGCGCATTCATTACTCCAGTGTTATTCCTCTTTCCCATGATTTCGGATGTTTGTGCCTTCTCTGGGTTCTTCCCTTGGGTCACTATGGCTTCACTTAAGGTGCTCTGGATCTCGAGTCTGTATTATCTCAGACTCCACTACTCCTTTACTGGGTTGTATCACAGAGTCTCCGACCCAGGGAGTTGATAGAGGCTGCTTTAAACTATGGGGGGTGCCAGGTTGCACGTTCTTCTATGGTGTGATATCTCTGCCACCGCCACTCCCCCACTGGGTCAAGTACCAGGGGTACAGTACTGGGATTTTTCCTCTGGGGCCCGCAATTTGACTCACTGTTCTTGAGTACGCAGATGTAGCTGTACTGGACTCGGTGAATTCACTGCTGCTGCTGCCGCCACCGGTGGCAATATGGCGCCTCTGCCACACCCTCGGCTGTGAGGCTGGCGTATTTTTTCTTCTCTGGTTTTGATTTCCACTCTGAATCCCTGCAGCGTGTGCTGAGCTCGGCCACTGGGAGCTTTAAATGCTTTCTGCGCCGAAAGATCCCACCTGGCTGTTCCACAGCGGCTCACCTTGGCTTGCTGTAGCCGTCCATTGAGTTCGCCGCTGCCGCCGGCAGTATGGCGCTGCTGCCGCGTCCTCGGGCACGTGTGTCTCCTCTGTGGCCCTGAGCTCTGTTCTCAGTCCGCTTTCTCTCTGGAGCCTGGTGGTTTTTTTGTTTTTCTGGTGATGGTGTTTTCTGGCTATGAAGGGCGCTGGTTTTGTGGTAATGGAGATTGGTTGTTAGAGGGGCTCTTAAGCCCCGCTTTTCTCGGTCGCCATCTTCCCGGAAGTCTAGGAACTTCTTAAGAAACTGTCTCTAAACCAAATCCACTACATAAAAAGATGGTATCCTTAGATGAGAACACTTATTGACTTCCTAAGAATTATGTAACTAGGATATTCTATTACTTCTTTAATAAATAAATATTTTCCTAATATGTGTGTGCACACGTGTGTGTGCATACGCATGTGTGTATGTGTGCACGTGTGTGTGCATGTGTGTGTTACACTACCACACCTGGCTCTCCTAATCATTCATAATTTAAGGTTTCCTTTTTATATTAAATATAAATATGAAACAAATAATAAATGATTAAAAACAAAAATCTGAACTATTTGATATCACATCTATCTAATTTATTCCATTTTATTTGGTTCTATTCCCTGGAAGAATTTCATGAATTTATGGCAATCCCTGGTCTGATGACCAATGCCCACAATTAACACTTCCAGTCTCATGCTTCACATGTCTTGGCTTTGTTCTCCATTAATACTTGTTACTTCAGATGCAGCACCTTTTGTTTCTCCTCCATCAGTCTGAATGAATCAGAAATATATTCTTTGGAAGTATATTTAATCTAGCTCATAATCAAATATCTTTTCTTCTCTGACACTTTGAGAGAAAAAAAGCTACACAGTCCCTATCTCTGCTTCCTCTTCCAAAACCTTACTATGTTATTTTCCTTTTCTTTTCAGTAACTATGCATGCATATCTAGGTTCATAGCCATAGTTTTCAATTCACAATTGCCAAACTAAAGAACCAGCCAAGATGTCCATCAACAGATGAATGGATTACAAGATTATGTGATATGTACACAATAGAATTTTACTCTGCCATAAAGAAGAATACAGTTATGTCATTTACAGGGAAATGGATGAAACTGGAGAACATCATGCTAAATGAGATTAGTCAGTCACAAAAATAAGAAATCGGATGCTCTCTCTTATACTTGGAAGCTAGGGAGGAAAAGGGTCATAGGAGAAACTCTAGATGAAAGAGGAAAAACCATAGATGAGCAAATAAGGTAACTAACTTAGGGGGATGGGAGGGAGAAAGAGGGGAATTCCCTAATGTGCATGATATACATTCACAAACATATCAAAGTTAATCCCTAAGCCAACATGAGAAGGAGTGAGAGGGGAGGGAATGGGTGGGAATTGGTGGGAATTGAGAAGAGCTAAATGAATGATGTGTGCATCTATGCCTCTGCAGTCTTTTACCCATTAATATGTATGACTACAATGCATCAATAAAATATTTAAAGAAAAGAGTCAGACAACAAACTTCATAATTAGCCCAACAAAGGCTAAATGCCAACTAGTAGGGAAGCTAACAAATGAATGGTTATACTGAGTGAAGGGTCAATTGACTTCGTAGCACCCTTTTTCACTAAAATATTTTGTGAAAGTTTAAGTGAAATTGAGTCCTACCTTCAAATGATAGCTAGTAAACCCTCCAAATAATAGCTAATAAAATTTCATATTTTGTTGGATATTTTTCTGGCTGGCGAAATTTACTTGATTCTTTTATGGAGTGCCAAATATTGTGTCAAATATTTAATACTAACTTGACAGTAAAATTTACATATAGTATTGATATAGGAAAAAGAAACAAAGAGAATCTTTAGAGGCAGTAATCACAGTGATTTTTATTGCTTTTAAGAGAACTTAAAATCTAATCAACTCTTTAAATGCTTCCTTATTTACATTGATGATCAAGTATTAAGCGTTGAGAAAAATAAGCTCTGAGAAAATCTAAATAAAAATGTACCTGTTTCTTATTATTAACTATGCTAAATACAGTTAAGTAATACTAGAAAAAATAGGTAAATGCCACTGAAAATATACTAAATGATTTCATTGTTCAAATATAATAAATAAATAAAATTAACACAACACAATTTTAAACTTCCCTAAGATTTAAAAAATAATTTTTACAAAAATATTTTTCTAATATTACTATAATTAAGTTTTAAATATTATTGTGACTATGTCACAAGTAGATTATCTTAATCCTGAAACTTGAGTGTCAAACGTCAATCATTTCTTTGTTTTAGAGCCATGTGTACAGAGAAAGAATGTCTAAAACCCATTTGGAATTAAAATTCCACAAGGTAAAAAGCAAAATTTTAATAGAGAAAAGACCTGAGGGTCAAGGTGTGTGCTGCATCATACATTTCTCTTTGATCTCCTTGTCAGTAATGTGTCATTTTAATAAGGAAGAGTTTTCCCATAAAATAGGCTGTGTTTTCAGGTGGCAAGATAGAAGAGTTGAGGATAAAGAAAATGTGGTTATGATTTATAACTACTAAAAACACTGTTGGAAAAGAAAACAACTAGCAAAAACATTAGCTGAGTTTATAAAGAGAGTTAGGAGAACATGAGACACAGGGTACTGACTCAATTTCATCTTAAAATTGGAAAATAGAAGTATTAACATGGTTATTAAGAGAAAAATAGCTTGTTTTTATTATTGTAAAGCACTTCAACAAATTGATATGTGTAATATTAAAATTATGCTATGAGTTTTTTGGTGATATTTTATATTAATTGATTTCTAAAATGGTTTTATCTTTACTGCATTGGTTTATTATAGAAATCTCTGGAGTAATGTTCTGAAAGGATCTTGTTGCAATTATATGCACAATAAACCAAACCAGTAAAACCTCAGTCTAGACTTGTAGATACTACATGATGTGAAAACGGCACTTATTAGTAGAAAGAACAGTAAGTTCTGAAGTTAAAATGTGGATCTTGGTGTAACCTGTATAGTATATGAAATTAACAAGTTAATCTCTCAAAAGTTCATAAAACTTATATGGAAAATTAAAGTAACCCTAGCTATCTATCTGCTGCCTCTTGTATCTAAGAAAATGCATAGAATCTAGCTGTGTCTCAGTAACTGACAGCCATCTATCCCTCTTCCCTTCCACAACTGTCCCACAAGATATCAATCCTCAGCAACTCAAGGTAACCAAGTGATCATTTTTTTCTGCAAAAAATAATATATTGAGAAAAATTCAGGCAAGACTGAAGGACTATTTCATATTTCCTCTTTCCTAAGACATCAGTAAATGGTAGTACATATTTTAAATATCTAAATGCACAGTCTATCTTACTATGAGAAAAATACTGAGATATGATGCCGGGGGAAGGAAGAAAGCCACACTCCAGGTTGCATGAGGAGAAAAGCAGTCAACCTACTGAGCAGTACCGGAGACAGTCTCTTGCAGGGACAGTAAAGAATCAGAAATGCAGCTATGAATAAAGATAAAGTTTTACATACTAAGCTATTTACCCTGAAACCTTCCTAATCAGAGGATAAAAGGCATGCAGGTATTAAGGAAGCCTTGGGAAATTTACTTATAGAAGGAATGCAGTTAATCAACCAAGGGGACTGCAGGCAGAAGCTGAAAAATTGATGCTCCAGCGTGAATGTGGCCACTTTTTGACATTTAGGGCAAAGCCACCATCTTACTCATCTTAAAACTAAACCTACCAATAAACAAAGTTACACAGAAATCCTGATCTGCTTTAAAAATAATTTTACTGGTGCATTAAGGTCTCACATCTTAATGTAGGTTACAGTGATGGTGAGGTACATGCACACAGCACTTGGTGGGTTTTCCTCAGCTCTCTACCCATTCCCCTACCCCACACTTTCCCAGATAGGATACTGAGATTGGCGTTGGTAGTCTCACATATGCACATACTGTCAATGGAAGTGTTTCCTTCATTGATCTTCTCTCTTCCCCCAGACTTCTCCTAGACCACGTCTCTGGCTCTGCATGAGTTTCTCCTCCATTACCTAAAGATCCTCTGGTATCCCAAATACTCCCTAACTTCCAAATATGAAAGAAAACATATGACCCTTCACTTTCTGTGACTGGCTGATCTTACTTAACACAATGTTCTCCAGGTCCATCCATGTTCCTGCAAATGACATTATTTTGTTCTTCTTTAATGCTGAGTAGAATTCCATTGTGTGTATATCCCCATAATTTTGTAATCCTCTAGGAAAGCTCATCCATTGCTGTATGCATGTACGTCACTATCACTCTGAACTATATCATGATGTGAGATTATGATGCACCAATAAAAATATAAAAATATAGCTGAACAGCCAATTGTCACCATTTACAAGAGAAAAACTGATCCGGAAACAAAGTAGGAATCTAAGAAAAAAGGGAAGCCAGGCGTGGTGGCACACGCTTGTAATCCCAGTGCTTGGAAGGCTGAGAAAGGAGGATCACGCAGGTTCAAAGCCAGCCTCAGCTGCTTAGTGAGGCTCTCAGCAAATTAGTGAGACACTGTTTCCAAATAAAGTATAAAATAGTTCTGGGAGTATAGACCAGAGGTAGAAAAGCCCCTGGATTCCACTCCCAGTACCACCAAAAAAAAAAAAAAAAAGAAAAAAGGGAATATAGATTTGCTTACTCAGAGAAATGTAAAGGTATACTGTATCTATAGAGAATTAGAAGTTTTATTTAAAAAGTAAAAAATAGATAATAGCTGTTGTTGGATTTTAAAAAATTAAAAAATATGCAGGAGTGGTGGCACAGGCCTGTAATCCTAATACTTGGAAAGCTGAAACAGGAGTTATAGCAGGTTTGAAGCAAAACTCAGAAATTTAGCAACACCATGTATGTGTGTGTGTATGTGTGTATATATACATATATACATATATATATGTATATATACACATATATATATACACACATACACACATACGTGTGTGTGTGTGTGTGTGTGTGTGTGTGTGTGTGTGTGTATTTACATGTGATATATGGCTTGGGTGTAGTTTGGAGGTAGAATGCTCCTGGGTTCAATTCCCAGTATCTCCAAACAACAATAGCAACAAAAAAAAATATGATTACCAAGGGAATCAAACTAGAACTAAGGAAAAGACTCAAAATTAAATCAACCTAACCCTTCTTAGGATCATTTCCACTTATCATGAGGAAACAGATGACCCTGTCTCTGATTGGTCTGAAACCTCATACCTTCTTACAGAATAAGATTTTCCTAAGCTGCAAAACTCAAGGCCTAAACAGGATATTATGAACTACTTTGATCCTTAGCCCCATCTTTCTCTCCAAATTTTTTATCAATAGAACTAGAACTAGCCAGCACACCTCCACAAAGCCCCATGCTTATTAACACCTTCAAGATACAGGTACAGGTGAAAGGCACTCTTAAGACAGTGGGACCAAGAAAATAACAGAGATCTCAGTGCATGGACCTGCTGCAGGCCATATAGTGTTTTCTGGACGTGGGGCAACAGTAGCCTGCTAGTTTGATCAGCACTGAAAATCTAATAAGCTAGAGGTTAAAGTTGTCCAGTTATATACTCAGAATTAGTAGAATATATGGGTCCTAAAAACATAAAACATACATAAGGCAATAAAGGTTTATAAACAGTTGGACACTCATTCAAGAAACAAGCATAAAATAGCAGGAGAGGCAAAGAAAACAGGTGACTGAATTTGGAGACACATAAACTAAGATTTTATTGTTCTCATCTATGGAAAATGTTGTAATGTTTTAGACAAAAATAATGTTATTAACAGAGTAGTTGGATCTGTGACAAAAATAAGTCTACCCCAAATCCTGGTCTTGTTTCTGTGCTTCCTCAAATCAAAGTGATTCATAGATTCCCAAACCCATTTAGCTTCTTTCAAAAAATAAGAAAAATAAAAAAGCTCAGCACTCCCTCCCCCAGATATTTATCTTCTTTAAGAAAACAGAAAGATGCCATGATAAATTTGCATTCTTTTATATATCGGTATTTCCTTCCAGCACTTCTGGGGACCTATATAGCCCAGTTTGGGAGGGAATTTGTGTTAGATCACACAGTAAAGATTGCATTTATAATTTATCACACTTAAGTGATCATTTATGAGATAAATCATTATAGTTTTGTTTATTATATTATCATTAGCACCGGGCATGGTGGTACATGCTTGTAAGCTCAGCATTTGGGAGGCTGAGAGAGGAGGGTTGGAGTTTATAGCTAGTGTCAGCTACTTAGTGCGGCCCTTAGTGAGGCCTTTTGCAACTCAGTGAGAGCCTGTTTCAAAATAAAGAATAAAAATAGGGCTGGGGGTGTATCTCAGAGGTAGAATGTTCCTGGGTTGCATATATATATATGTATATATATATATATATATATATATATATATACATATATATATATATATATGGAGAGAGAGAGAGACATACTTAGCAAATTAGATATTTTTATTCCCTTCTCTCTTATTCTCTCTTACCCTATTTCTAAACCTGTTAATGAGGTGTTTATGCAAATTATTCTCATTTGTTTTTCTGTTTTAAATAAAAGTATTATAGCCAGGTGTGGTGGCACACATCTGTAACCCCAGTATTTGAGAGGCTGAGAAAGGAGGGTTGAAGATTCAAGGATAGCCTCAGATACTTAGGGGGCCCTCAACAATTTCTTGAGATTCTGTTTAAAAATAAAATATTTGGGGTGTAGCTCTAGGGTAGAATGCTCCTGGGTTCAATTCCCAGTACCAGAAGAAGAGAAAGAAGAGAAGGGGGAGGGGGAGGAGGAGGAGGAAGAAGAGAAGAAGGAGAAGGAGGAGGAGGAGGAGGAGAAGGAGGAGGAGGAGGAGGAGCTGATGAAAAAAGTATTACTCTGAAAAAATGTGACCCTTGAAATATTTCAATGTAAAAATCAGAAAATAAGGTCAAGGACATCACCTAAAACATAGATATAAGGATCAACCCATATTCACTCCAATTAATAGAAATTCTAGAATGATAGAATGAAGTAAAAAAGACTTATCAAAGTAAAAAATTGCAAGGAAATTTCCACAGGTAAAAGGAGACAAGGTATCATGTTGAAAAGTCACAAGAAGGTGAAGTAAGAAGAATTTTAATCATTCTCTTCTTAAGCATTGAGAAATTTCAAAGCACCTATGACTGAAAAGAAGATTCTGAAAGATGCTAAACTATAGGCAAATACAGATCACCCACTAAAAAATGTTTAAAAAGATCTCATGTTTAAACTAGGTACACAGTTGGGCATAGTGGTGGATGCCTGTAATCCCAGCACTTGGGAGGCTGAGACAGGAGGATCAATGGCTTGAACCCAGCCTCAGCTACTAAGACTTTCAGCAACCTAGAGAGACCCTGTTTCCAAGTAAAAAATTAAATAGGGGTAGGGGTGTAGCTCAGAGTTATAATTCCCCTAGATTCAATCCCTAGTGACAAAATACAGATAAATAAGAAAATTAAAATTTCTGGTTGTATACAATGTAAAGTTAATTTAGTAGATGCCTTGTTTAATTGGGTTTTAATTACTCCTCATGTGATTATGTAAACAAGAGGACATTCTTTCTAAAAGGAAAACCTAATCATAGAAAATAGCAAAGTGCATATTTTTATACATAGATGTGTATATTTTTCTAAAATTTCTAAATGTTAACTTATTAATTGTTATGTGCTTTTAAGCTCAAATCATTATGATTAATGTAGATAAAGAACATTAATTCACTTTCTCACCTCCTCAGAAATAAGCAGCTAGATCATGTTTTAACAAAGGGATCTCTGACCACTCTGCTGGGATTGAGGCCTCCAGAGCCTTTAACCTTATGACAACTGTTAGCTCAGCATATAGTCCAGAGCAGACTGTAAGTCTTCATTGACTGGAAATTAAATTCCAAAGAGGAGAGGTGAGATGGAGAAGTGCTCATCAATGCGGTAACTCACTACATTTCTCCTGGGAAATGTAAAGGCTAAATGGGAGTTTAGAACTATTTTAGACAGCTGGACATGGTGGCGCACGTTTGTAATCTCAGTATTTGGAAAGCTGAGACAGGAGAACCGCAAGTTCACAGCCAACCTCAGCTACTTAGGGAGGCCCTCCGCAAATTAGTAAGGCTCTGTTTCAAAATAAAAAATAGGACTGAGGATGTATCTCATCGGTAGAATGCCCCTGGGTTAAATCCCCACTACTGCAAAAAAAAGAAATATTTTAGACAAAAACATCTCTCTTCCTAAAATCTTAGTAAAGCAGGGAAATATATCATTCATTATTATAGAAGGTTTTAGTTCATTGTTTCTATTTCCTTAGATATCTACTGGGGTCTGAGCTGAAACTACCAAATTAGAATCTCTGAAAACCTGTCATATGTCTAGCAAAAAAAAAGTCCTGGACTCATTCTGATGTGCTTCTTTGATTGATTAAATGCCTTAGAAGAGGGGAATAAAAGATCAAATCAT
This sequence comes from Muscardinus avellanarius, assembly GCF_963383645.1. Taxonomy (NCBI): domain Eukaryota; kingdom Metazoa; phylum Chordata; class Mammalia; order Rodentia; family Gliridae; genus Muscardinus; species Muscardinus avellanarius. The sequence goes on from NC_137795.1 coordinate 71,811,104, forward strand.
TCTGGGTAAAACTTATACAGACATCTAATTTCCTTGGTGTGTGTGTGTTGAGTTTCAAGGGATGTTTAAGATATAATAGAGGAATTTGTTGATTCAACAGAGATCATAGTTGCGCCATCTGCCACATTCTGTCCTAGAGCCTTATTGTGCTTAGTTCTCTTTCCACAAAGAGACCAGAGAGCATTGCCCTCTTGAAGCCTATGTTTTCCAACTGCAGCAGTCATAAACAAGAGCATGATATTGTAAATCGAGTAAGTTTCTTAGTAGGTTAAAAGCTAATAAGTAAAAAATAAAAGATGGACAACATAGGAGGTATCAGGAGTAGATGCCAGCAAGATCAGATAGATCATATAAGTCCTTCCAGCCTATTGGAGAACTTTTATCATTTTCTCTGAGTGAATCAAAGGTTGTTTCTAATAACATAATTGTATTTAATTTTTAAATCATTAGAAACATCTGGCTTCAGTGCTGATGTACAAAAAGCTAAAAAATTGTCATCCCTCCATTTACAATAAGAAAATACTGAACAAAAAGAAAATAACTTTTCTTCAACTAATTAGGGAAATAGACTAACCTTCTGAGTCTAGAGAAACTGGCAAATCCAGTGAGATTCTAAATTTAATTTACTTGGAGCAAAAGCCTCATGGGTCATAAACTGAAATAAAGAACATTATAATGGTCTCACTAAAGATAGCACACAGTTTCCGGGAGTGGTGGCACACACTTGTAATGCCCGCACTTGGGAGGCTGAGACAGGAGGATTGCACAGGTTCGAAGCCAGCCTCGGCTACTTAGTGAGGCTCTCAGCAACTTAGTGAGACCCTGTTTCCAAATAATAATACAAAATAGGTCTGGGAGTATAGCCTGGAGATAGAAAGCCCCTGAGTTCCACCCCCAGTACCACCAAAAAAACAAAAAAGCACACAGTTGAAGAAGGAATCAGTATACTTGAAGAGATGTCAATACAACATTCAAAAAGATAACACAAAAAATAGAAAAGAAGGAAGAAAAAGAATCATCCTCCAAAATTTTGGTACTATTTTTACGCTGGGCGTGGTGGCGCACGCTTGTAATCCCCGTGCTTGGGAGGCAGAGACAGGAGGATCGTGCAAGTTCGAAAGCCAGCCGCTCTGGCTTAAGAGACCCTGTTTCCAAATAAAAATATAAAAATAGGTCTGGAAGTGTAGGCCAGAGGTAGAAGGGCTTCCAGGAATCCCAGTAGCACCAAAAAACAAAAAAAATTGGTACTATTTTTAAAAAGTTGGAACATATCTCATTTCAAAAATTACCCTGGCTATAATGTTAAGATTATATTGGATATTGGTAGAAGCCAGGAAAACACTTAGCAAACAATTTCATAAGTGGAAAAGAGAACAGGCAGGGCATGGTGGCCCTCGCCTTGTAATCCCAGTACTTGAGTTGCCAAGACAGGAGGATTGTGGGTTCGAGGACAGCCTCAACAAGGAGTGAGACTGTCATCAACCTAGCAAAACCCTGTTTAAAAATAAGAAATAAAATGGGGCTGGGGGTATAGCTCAAAGGCAGAATGCCTCTGAGTTCAATCCCCAGTATCACACTCACACAAAAGAATGCAAAATAGAAAGTATGGTAACTGAGGGCAGGATGGTTACAGTAGAACTCACAGAAAGTGGTCAGATTCTGGATAAATTTTTAAATTTTGTTAGCCCCTCCTTCTAACATAATTAATAATTTGTTCTTGTATTATGAGTTACATTCATGTATTATTGGAAAATTCGATAAATCATAAAGAATACTTTATAGTGGACAAAAAAATCCAGGAAATTATAGAAATGCCAAATTAGGTTTTTTAGTTCCATGACTAGTTGCCGTTTGGCTACACAGGTTCATTTTGATCACTTTGGTAGCTGCCAGAAAATGTATTACCATTTGAAACAGAGGCTATCCATAAAGAATTGTACCACAGTCTTATAGCCAAAAAGGTAAACTGTATTGGCACAGAAGAACTCTATATGTTGACCTAAGTCAATTGTGTGTTAGAATCATAGTTCTAACCCTAACCTATGTATTTGTGGAACTATGACTGCCACAAATCTCCAAATAGTAATCATTTTGATTACTTAGTCTTATTAATAATTAGAGAGCATGCATTCAGAAGAAACTGGAGAAAAATCATGTAATAGCTTGGTTGCTTTGCGCACAGAACACAGCTGATGGCAACATTTATTATATGTGATCTCACTAACATGAAAACTTTTAATATGCTAATCCTATTAGATAGCCATTCTCTACACCTATTATTAATAATGGAAGGATACATACTGTTGTCACTCTAGTGTGATGCAAGGTAATATGAAGTTACCTCTTACAATAATAGCATTGCCTCCCCTTTTCATAACTCCTCTCCTTCATGGCTTCTAAATAGTTTTACACACATTAATTAAGATTTGCAATACCTCTGTGATACTGGGATCGGCCACAGCCATCAGCTTGATGTGCAGCTAGCGATTAAGCCACATTATTAGAAGCACAAAAGTGATGCTAGGATTAAAGTTCATGACAATCTCACTTCAAATCTGAGCAGCTAATCAATAAAAAACAACAGCTCCATCATCAGTTATCATAGGCTGGTCAAATATCAACCTCTGATATTTGTAGCAAGTATCTATGTTTTGTGTGGAAACTGTGCATAGTGCAAAAGTTTGCAAATTAAAGTATACTTACTTTACATGTCATCGTTTTAATTTTTTTTTATTTTTTATTGTTCCATTGTAGTCATACATCTTAATGGAGTACAAGATGGTAGAGGCATACATGCACCCATCACTCATTTAGCCCTTCCCCAATTCCCACCCCATTCCCTCCCCTTCCCTTCTTCTTATGTTTGGCTTAGTGATTGACTGTGATATTTTCTGAATGTACATCATGTACATTAGGAAATTTTACTCTTCCTCCCTCCTTAGCTTCCACATATTAGAAAGAACATACGATTTCTTACTTTTTGTGACAGACTATTATCACTTAGCATAATGTTCGCCAGTTCCATCCATTTACCTGTAAATGACATAATTTTCTTCTTTATGGCAGAATCCAACTTCTGATCCCTTAACTTCACCTGACTTGCTCCACTGAGCTGGGCTGTACTGCACTAAAACAGAGCATGCTGAGAATTTGAATTTACTTTAGAAGGTCAGCTTTGCTAGAAGATTGCCTCTCTTTTCTTTACCATTAGAAAAAAATAAGTAAAAACTATAAAGCTGTGTTTGGAAAAGTCATCTTACATCCTGTCTTCCATACTTGAAAGTAAAGTTGAGAAAGTCTCAATGCTTGTACATGATCACATTTGAAGAAGCCTCCAGTTTTTTTTCCCAAATTATCGTTTCTTTGATTAATCTTCCTATTAATAGACCTAAAAGCATTTAGTCTTCTTTTCTTTCTTAATTTTTTATTACTTCCAAAGTATTAACATTTAACCTAAGATCATTTATTGCTTATAAACATTCATAATCATTCAGTTTTATCAGGTACTGTACTACACTGTCAGTCACCCTTTTAAAAAGAGATTTTTATATAAATGGAGAAAAAAATTACTTGACCTCAGGGAGATTTGCCCTCTATTTTAAGCCTTCTAGCAGTTTTCTACTGACAAATGAAACAACAGTCTAGACACAGAGTGTCTTTTAACTACACATTTGCCATGTGCAAAAGGGTGAATTAGATAGACTCTTTATATACTAAAGTGGATACAGCCCATACCTTTTTTCTTTTTTTTTGATGGTACTGGGGTTCCTGGAAGCCCTTCTACCTCCGGGCTACACTCCCAGACCTATTTTATATTTTTGAAACAGGGTCTCTTACGCCAGCGTGGCTGGCTTCGAACCTGCGCAATCCTCCTGTCTCCGCCTCCCAAGCGCGGGGATTACAAGCATGCGCCACCACGCCCGGCAAAAGCCCATACTTTAAAAAGGATGTGGAACAAATTATATACTCTATATTTTCAACATTAAATTTCCATCCGAATTCTTAAGTTAAAGAGATAAATTTCCTAATGTACATGACATACATTCACAAACATATCAAAATCAATCACTAAGCCAAACATGAAAAGGAATGGGGGAAGAAATGGAATGGGAATTGGGGAAGGGCTAAATGAGTGACGTTTGCATGTGTGCCTCTACCATCTTGTACCCTATTGAGATGTATGACTATAATGCACCAATAAAAAATTTAAAAATAAATTTAAAAAAATTACCATTAGCAATGGTGGTCTCATAAGTATGACCAAGTAAACCAATAGAATGTCATTAAATATAGATTGTAGGTTTCTATATTACACCATCCTACATACTAATTTTCGAAAAATACATGAGAGAATAGAGAAAAACTTATTTCTTACTTTGGAGTGTTTACTTAAATTATTATAAAAGGAGATTTTTCACAAGACTTTTTAGAGCTATTGAATAATAGCTAACTGGATAATGGCTATCTAGATGAAAAGGAAAAGTCATTCATTTCTTTTTCAATGTGCATTTATTTTCATATAAATATTATAATTTCATGGATATTAACATATCTTTTTTAAAAAGTTACTGTATTGTTTACTATAGGATGTGTTATTTAATATTTTTACTTCATAATTGAATTTTCAAACTTTTTGAAAAGACAAAATTCTAAGATGAAGTGGAAAACAGTAGTGACTTATTTATAATAAATTTGTTCCATTATACTTCCATTAAAATTTGGTAAAATTACTAAAATTTCTTTAAAATTCATAAAAGCAGAAAGGTTGACATATCATGTAAATAATTTATCATTTTATTTATTTGAAAAGAATTTGTTATTCTACCTAAACAATCAGTACATTAAAATATACTAAGTTCTGGTTAGCAATTTTGTCATGTGGAAAAAATATGGAATCATTATTACTACTTTAATTGAATCATTATGCTATAAAGGCAAAACTCTTTAAGTGAAAGTTTGTTTTATTTGTTTGTTTGTTTGTTTGTTTGTGTGTTTGTTTTGAAGTACTGGGGATGGAACCCAGGGGCATTCTACCTCTGAGCTACATCCCCAGCCCTATTTTTTTATTCTTTATTTTGAAACAGGGTCTCACTGAGTTTAAAGGGCCTCACTAAGTAGGTGAGGCTGGCCATGAACCACAGTTCTTCTGTTCCAGCCTCCCAAATGCATGTGCCACCAAGCCCAGCTTTAAGTGAAAGTTTCTAGAGCAAATCTTAACTGAGATCTCATTTTAATACTGTAGAGCATGGCAGACTTATCTTACAAGTTAAATTTTTTTGCATTTCATATCAAATTTTTATTAAAGATCTTAGCTATTTTCTAAATGAATATCATTTTATTGAATTTTTCCAAATTTTTGTTGACTTTATGTAATACTAGATTTTATCATGATGTGAGAGTTGAAAACATTCTTCTGTTTCATAAAGTATTAGAAATCCTGTCCCAAGTTTACTACAGAGACTAAATGTGTGACTTAGAACATCTCCACTAAACGTTCCACTACAGTCTCACCCTGTGTATAGTGCAAGCTTCAAGAAGTTTAATTCATAACCATATCCTCTATGAGCTGCCTAGGAGAACTTAGTCACTGTCTAAAATATAAATGGCAATTAACAACTGATCCAGATACATAAGTCAGTTATTTAGAAATAAAATTTTTTGAAATCCATGGCCATATCTGAATGTTTTTTCTTCCTTTTCTGGTTTTGTTTTTTTTTGGGGTTTTTTTGTACCAGGAATGGAACTCAGGGTCATTCTACCTCTAACCTATACTACCAGCCCTATTTTTTATTCTTTATCTTGAAACAGGGTCTAACTAAGTTTCAGAGGGCCTCAATAAGTAGTTGAGGTTGGTCTCAAACCTATGATTCTCTATGTCTTCCAAGTACTGGAATTAAAAGCATGTGCCACCACACCCAAGTTTTATTTATTTTGAAACATAGTCTTCCTGAGTTGCAGAGGGACTCACAAGTTGCTGAGATTGACAGTGAACATCAATCCTTATGTCTCAGCCTACCAAGTATTGATATTACAAGCATTGCCACCATACCTGGCTTTTGGAATATTTTTATAAAAGAATTATATAAAGATAAAACAGTCAATGAATCACACATACAGAGTAACACTGAAATATTGAGAAGCTCCTGTGAACTAGCATATATTTGTGAATTATACCTAAATAAATAACAAAAAGAGGATTGATTAAAAGAGGATTGATTATTCATTTTAGCTATTAAATAAATAATTAAAAATATTGGTGCATGTCTGAGTATGGGTTTCTACCCAACTACCAGAACTACACTAAAATGAATAAATTTTTACTGTAGTCCAACTATTTGGAGGCAATTATAAATTCTGTGTGCACCAAGCTATATTTTTGTACTGAAGTTTCTTTTTTTTTTTTTTTTTGGTGGTACTGGGGTTTCTGGAAACCCTTCTACCTCTGGGCTACACTTCCAGGGTCTCTTAAGCCAGCGCATCTGGCTTTGAACCTGCGTGACCCTCCTGTCTCTGCCTCCCAAGCACAGGGATTACGAGAATGCACCACCATACCCGGCTTGAAGTTTCTTAAATTAGTAAGAAAATTTATATTTGCCATGTCATTGTTTCCCACCAGTATTGGTATTTAGAATTGTACTCCCAAGAGAAAAAGCTATCTAATATTGAGTATATAACCATTAAGTTAAGACCATTTATAGTAAAACCAGATATTTTACTTTTAAAGGAATTTCAAAAATCTTTGCTTTGGCTCTATGAATTGGATGGGAAAATAAAGTTTATTGATGGAGTTCACTGATTTTCTCTTGAAACATCTAATGATACTGATATAAAATAGGCATCATTTAGCTATTTCTGAAGTTCTCCTGTTAACAGAATCAAAACATTATCAGTTTTCACATTGGTTCTCAAGTACACACAAGAAGCCTGGGATTTAAAAATAAGCAAAACTAATTTAGAAGGTTCATACAATCTATGTAAAAGTCATGCTTTGAAGAGTGATATGGAAACTCTCTTTCTGCTGTCACTTAGGTTAAATCCTCACATTTTGCATCATCTTTTGAAAAGAACTATTCACTGTGGAAATAGATGCTGATGCTTCTTCAGCAGGTATTGGTCTTCTGGTTTTTATGTGGTCAGTGATATCTCCATCGCCCTAATGCCAGGTGGTGAATTGCCAAAACATTTTGTGAAAATTAAAGTCATTATAAGTAGAAATGCAGTATCAATATATTCTTAAACCCATATATTTATTCAAATTATTGTTTAAAGAAATAGTATGGAACTTGCAAAATAAAAATTCGGTGCAGAACAATGAAATAAATGGCTTAAAATCATACACAAAATGACTAAATCATCTCTATCTTTATGAATGTGTCAGCTGGGTCAGGTTTAGGGTAAGATAAATTAGTAATTATTTTAGACACAAAATTCAAGAGTACAGCAGTTATGTCAGTGGCCACAAAATCAAAATTAATGCAAAAAATCCTCATTGAACCAACTAAAATTTATAAGGACAAACAGTTGTTTATTGTAGGACCCTTCATTATTCTGCAATGGGAACAATTGCTTCCTTTCTGCTCATGATCTCCCTGTGGGCCCCACTCAGCTACAGTATTCCCTGGTGGGTGAACTGATGAGGGTTCACCATGGCAAGCAAGTAGACTGGGCAATATGGATATATATTTTTTTCTAAAATTATAGTGTTTGTTAGCACTTATTATATACTAAAAGTATTCAAGATCATAATTTCAGAAATTCTAAGATACAATGCCTATATTCCATGGGCTTCTGTTGCAAATCAATTTAAGTGTGATTTTTGAACAAATTCTTGAATGAGTATGAAAATATTTATGCTACAGACAAAAATATCAGCTCTTTATTCTATGGTTCCTGAGGAATATAAAAAAGAACAGTTATAGATGTGAAATTGTTCCACTTAGTAATGAAATAAAATGCTAATTTCAGTGAACATTTCTTATAGTAAAATTATATTTGTGAAGTACTGCCCTCAAAAACTGCCACTTAATTATATCTGAAATCTAATCAGGTCACTTATTTAAGGAAAGAGACTATAGTATTCCCTTAAACACTACACAAGAAACAATTGAATTCTGGAGTTTATTTATTCTCCTATCTGTAAGGAAGTTATCTAGAAATATTACTTTAATTAGAGTTCTTTGTATTAGCTTTTCTCCTCCCTTCAATGTTAAAATAAATATTATTCTATGTGAATAATTTAAGGGAATTTTTCCCTACTGCTGAAAAAATGCTCTTTCCCATGGTCTATTTTTTCTTGGGTTAAATTTTGTTAGTTTTTTATATGAGTAAAATATCAATAAGGAGATAAGACCTACCATAAAGCCATCATGTCCCACAGGACTGTAGAGATTAGATGCAAATTGACTCCAGGAAAGGAAAAATACAGGTCTCCCAATCTTTACATGTTATCTCTCCTCTACCACACCTCCAAAAAAACCCTTCCAAATAACCTCAAATAATTGACATGCTTGATTTCTGCAGACAAAAGCTGTCTTTAAGGAAGTCAACGAAACTCCTCTTTATAATTGTGATTTCTCATACTAGCTTGATTGGATCATGTAGAAAGAGTACATTAAGCTTATTTAAAGCACTACCCTTCAAATCTTGTCCTATCAATTCTGTGGCTGCTCAATCAATATTAGATAGCATCAAAAATCTATTTCCTGTCCCTGACAAGAGAAGGAGGTCCACAGATTATCTTTTCTGAATGGCAAATGGAAACCACACTATCTCAACTTGCCAACTATGTGAGGTGTTTTTTTTTTCCCCTCCCCATATTACTAGACCTATGGTCAAAGTCATTTTAATTAAATAAACTTTAGTTTGTAATTATGATTGAAAGATAGGAAAAAAAATAAACCAAAAAAAATCTTATCAAAGTCACTGAAATGCTCAGATTGTTTTCTGCCAGGCATGGCATTCATATTAAAGGATTACAGCTGCCTTCTTTTAAAAATACTTTCCATCAAATGACCAATAAAACTGACAGAGGGTGCCACTTAGATTCTGAGAATGAGAATGGTGTATACACAAAATTGTCAATTATAGTTTATTAGGGACAGGGAACAGAAATCTCAACAGTTTTATATTTGCCTTCAAGAAAAGTAATTAAATTATAGAAACTTCTTTACTACCCTTTAATGAAATATCTGAGGCATAATAAATATACAAACTCTTCTGCTAAATCAAATCTCTTTTGTCAAAATAAAAATAATTATTGTGAAAAGTTCAGGGAAAAACCAAAAAACAAAAGGCCAACTAATAGTGCTTACTATGTGTCAGACAATGTAGTAGGTCTGTGCTATGCTTTGGATCTGACTTGTCTCGAAAGGCCATGTACTAAATGATTCACCACCAGGCTGTGGTGCTATTAGAAGGTTGTGAGACCAGGCTGTGGTGCTATTAGAAGGTTGTGGGACCATTAGGAGGTGGGGTCTAGTTGGAAAAAGTAGATCTCTGGGGGCCAACATGAGGTGAGTGTCCTTTTTCTGTTCCTCTGCCACACTCTTCTACCGTGATCTACTGCCTCACCACAGGCCCAGAAATAATGGAGCCAACCAAACACTGGATGGAAACCTCTACATTGAATGGAAACCTCTGAAATTGTAACCAAAATAAACCTTTCCCCCTTTGAGGTGATTTTCTCTCAGTGTTGTCACAGTACCAGACAGCTGACAAGCAGAGCATGTTAGCCACTTAATACTTAACCCTTCATGGTTGACATTGCTGTTATCACTACATTTAAGAGGTCAAAAATAAATATGTGGGTTGTAAACCCATGTAACTTGGCTCCAAGAGCCATGTAGTGTGAAAATAAAAAATGTATTTACAATCCTGCTCCTCAGAGAACAGATCTTATTCGTCTCACTCATTTATTCTTCCTCACAAATTTTCAAGTCGATTTGTAGTGGTTCAAAAAATACAAAAGAGAAGATGTCAATTTTATTGAGAAAATTATGCAAATAAGAAAAATAGATTTGTTCATGAATTGATTCATAGTTATTATTACAATCTATTTTTGTCTGAAAATACAAGGGCTGAAATTTGCATTCTAAACTCAAATATTTAAAAATAAATGTAGCTGTCTTTATTGCTCTAGATTCCACAAATCTTACTGAAAGCAGGAAAAAGTGAAAACTAACAATTAAAAGTAGTTACATATCATCTTGTTAAAATATAATTTTCTTTTTGTGAATTTTCACTTGATTCTAACTTTAAACTCCATGAGTCTATTACTTGTCTCTTGGTTCACTTTTCTTTTTTTTTTTTTCTTTAATAAGTTGGTGATTTTTCAAAGAGGAGCTTCTATAGCCTCATTTTCAAGAATTGGAAGAGGAGTCCAGGGCTGGCATTATCTCCCTGCTCTTCCTCACCCTAATCCTCATCTCTGATCCTATGGTCCTGCCCTAAATGTCTGGAACAACACTGGCCTGTTCTCTGATGTGGAGTGATGGTTTCTGAGGACGTCAGCCATCTCATATGGCAATGTCTCTGTTCAGCAGATATAGCATCTGCCAAAACCTTAAGTCTGGTTGTCATTCCAGTTCTATACCATTTTGAAAGGCCACCATCCAACTTCTACAGAGTTCCTTTGCCCCTCTCAGAAGCAATATTTTCCAGCCATACCACAATTGGTTGTCTTGGCTGCCTCCATGACCTCCATGGGTGTATTCTATGAGATGTCTTCAAGGAGCTGCATTGTATTAAATCAGCCCCAGCAATCTATACACCTCCATCTGATACCCACACTATGTTAGGATTTTCTGGAAGGGATTTTAAAATATCTAAGAAGCAGAAAAATGATGAATTTTATATTAGAACTATCTGGTATTCTTTTAAGACCTCAAATAAATTATACAGACATGTGCATATGCACACACACACACACACACACACACACACACACACTCAGCCACAGAGTGACTTTATGACCCAGTTAATGGTTCTCACACTTTTAAGGAGCCTCAGAATCACCTGAAGGGGTATTTAGAGCTGTGGATGCAACTACCAAGAAACAAACAAACAACAACAAAAAATCAACTCAAAAACATAAAACAATGGGGCCATGGAAAAAGAGAAATTGCCAAGACATCCTGCTGCCTCGGCATCTATGTGTTGAGACCCCACTCCACATAGTTATTCGGCAAAAAAGCCCCGAGAAGGAGGTATCGTCTCTGGCCAAAGTACCCCCCACTTTTAGATACCCTTCACTATTATTCCTTTTAACTTTCTACACGAATTGCTCCAGTGATGTGAAATTAGGACTATAAAAAGAAATCGAGTCCGTGGAAATAAAACTTTCTAATAATTTTTTAAACGTCCTTGGCTCTGCTCAACAATAATGAGAAACTGGCCAGAATTCAGGTACTGTGATAAGCACCCCAGCTGCAGCAATCACAAATGGCCTCCGACCTTCATCACTATCTATCAACTCCGGCAAAAGTAGCTCACTTCAAAATAATTATTTACCCTTGAAATCCTGCCTAGAGACAGAGAGAAACCTTGTGTGTAACCTTAAAGAAACAACTTAGCTGCCCAAATACAATAGACCCAAAGAAAAAGACTGTTAACTTTTACCTCAGTGTGAGCATTCCAGGAGATAGAAAAACTGGCCACATAATTAGAAATAAATATTACAAAATAAAGGACAGACATTTTAAATATATATGTATGAAGGAAAAGAAATACCGTAAGAATAAGAAAAGCATTTTTGCATGAAAAAGAGCTTATCATAAGAAAGTCCCAACTGGGAAAGAAAGAAATTAGAAAGTTAAAAGCAGACTGCAGAGAGTTTGTGACAGGGAAGTGGATTATTAAAGATAAGTAGACTTTTAATAGGCTTGTTGTCTAAAGAAGAGTGCTCAGCAATTAAGAAAATACATCTGACAATTAGAACTAAGAACCTTGTGGTGTTATTTGCGGTATTTTGTCTACCAAACTGTGTTGTGAGTATGCTTAAGCTTTCAGATTTAGAAGATAAGATGCCAACACCTGAAGAAACTCCATCACATCCACCTGAATCACCACATCTCCCCACACTTGCTATACGAACTGAGCCCAAAAGATGAAAAAGTTCCAGGAAAAGTTAAAGAAGATTCCCTGAGAAGCTCCCAAGCCTTGACTATTCTGGGAGGCTGCCACCTGGAACTGCTTATCTACAAGACCTTGGGACCTTGGAGAGGAACAGGAGTTAATTCTTCAAGGGCCAACAGCCAGCTGAAAGACACCCGCCCCCCTTTCTCTTAACTTTACTGGTGAAGTGTATAAATTTCTTGGGGTTTTTGTAATAAAGTGTCATTGGCTCAAAAAGCCTTTGTCCACCTCAGGTTCTTTTCCAAAGCGTCGTAACTAAAAACTTAAGGAATTCATAGAGGGGAAAGAACCGCTGCAGATAAGAATCTGCAGAACGTCGCCTGCCTTTTGTCCCATCTTTCTGAGGCCCCCGACCGCTAGTGGACTTGCCCCCCACAGGACTGAACCCGCCGGTAACAAGAAATAACTTATATTATATGACAGAAACTTCACTTCTTAAATTATGCAAATATGTGACTTTATTTTTAAATAAAAATTAGATTAAAAATAAATGAATTGCACATGAAATTATACAAAGCCACCAAACTGATACTTCCTTCACTATTTTATCTTTTAGAAAGTTCGCTCCATTAACTATGCAAAACAAATGGTTTCCAAAATTTCTTTCTGCTTTTCTGTAATATTTTAAGATACTCATTATCTCCATCTTTTAAAAATATTTTTAGTTATACATTGCAATTATACATTATTATATTGAGGTACAGAGTAAAAGAAATATATATGTGCATAACATGTGGTAGATTTCCTACTGGATCCCACCTCTCTCCATCCCCTTCCCCATATATGTCATTGAGATTGACATTGAGCCGGGCGTGGTGGCGCACGTTTGTAATCCCAGCACTTGGGAGGCTGAGACAGGAGGAACTCACATGTTCGAAGCCAGCCTTGGCTACTTAGTGAGGTTCTCAGCAACTTAGTGAGACCCTGTTTCCAATAAAGTATAAAATAGGTCTGGGAGTATGGCTGCAGGTAGAAAAGTCCCTGGATTCCACCCCCAGTAACACACAAACAAAGAGATTGACATTGATAATTTTATATAAGTACATAGCATTATTTACAATATTACCTTCTTTACCTCTCTGTCCTTCTACCTCCCCCTATCCCCCCTCACTGCTCCACTGGAGTCTCTGCTCCTCTATCTGAGATATCTTTTGCTTCCCAAATTCATTTTTTAAATTTTTTATGGGTGCATTGTAGTCATATATCTTAATGGGGTACAAGATGGTCGAGGCATACAAGCACACATCACTCATTTTGCCCTTCCCCAATCCCACCCATTCCCTATCCCTCCCTCCTTCTCAAGTTTGACTTAGTGATTGACTTTGATTATGCTTATAAACATATACCCTGTACATTAGGAAATTTCCCTCTTCCCTCTCCCATCCCCCTCAGTTAGGTCACCTTATTTGCTCATCTATGGTCTTTCCTTCCTCATCCATAGTTCTTAATATGACCCTTCTTCTCCCTAGCTTCATCATATTAAGGATATTATCCAAATTTTTACTTTTTGTGACTGACTAATCTCACTTAGCATAATGTTCTTCAGTTTCATTCATTTCAAAATTACATAATTTTTTTCTTTATGGCTGAGTAAAATCCCATTGTATACATATCCCGTAGTTTTGTGATCCATTCATCTCTCTAGCTTTCACATATGAGAGGAGGTGGTCCAGTGGATGGGGTGGGGGGAATTAACAAAAGAAACACTCCAATTGATGTTAAGTACATATGTGAGAACACCAAAGCTAGTCTCAATACCATGTATAGGAAATGGAAGAAAGTAGGTAGGGAGCCAGGAGAAAACTCACCAAGTGCTGTGGGCTGGATGGCACCATCACTCTGAACTACATTGTGATGTGAGACTGCAATGCACCAATAAAAGCATGTAAGAAAATATTTTAAAAACTGCAACTATGCACTTTCTAAGACTGGCTAATATTGCTTATCATAATATTTTCAAATTCTGTCTATATCCTTTGTGCTATAAATGACATAATTTTGTTTTTATGTCTGAGTAAAATTTCATTGTGTATATATACCACAGTTTTGTGATCCATTTGAGTACTATATTCACCTTTAAAAAAATACTGGCAACTATTTAATAGGCATCATGTTTCTATTTATTTCATTTTGTGCTTGCTAGAAGTAGACCTAGAATTAGACCAGACCAGACATGGCTTCCCTTTATTCCTCCCACTTTCTATCTCACTTCAGAATTCTCCAAGCAAATGTTAAACCAAAATTTTGCCAAACAAATTTATATTATCATTTGAATAACTTGACATTCTGTAGGAAGAGACAAATGATAGACTGAGAATTTTCAACACTGAGAACTGATTTCCATGCTAATACTTCTCTGGTGAAAGAACAAACTTACATTATTTACAGGGAAATGGATGAAACTCTGAGAACATCATGCTAAGTGAGATTAGTCAGTTACAAAAAGTAAGAAATCACATGTTCTCCCTAATATGAGGAAGCTAAAGAGAAAGTGGGTCATAGAAGAAACTCTAGACAAAGGAGAAACTATAGATGAGCAAATAAGGAGGCCTAACTGGCCTTTTTATGAGAGGGGGGAAGAGGGAAACTCCCTAATGTACATGATGTAGAGTCACAAACATATCAAGTCAATCACTAAGCCAAACATGAGAAGGAGGGATGTGGAGGTAATGGGGTAGAAATTGAGGAAGGGATAAATAAGTGATGTGTGCATTTATGCCCTTCCATCTTGTAGTCTATTAAGATGTATGACTATAATGCACCAATAAAAATTATAAAATAATATAAATAAATAAAAAGTGTACTCTTCCTTTTTATCAATTGTTTTTGGTGGTACTGGGGTTCTTGGTAACCCTTCTACTTCTGGGCTACACTCCCAAACCTTTTTTATATTTTTATTTGGAAACAGGGTCTCTTCGTACCTGTGCGATCCTCCTGTCTCCGCCTCCCAAGCGCGGGGATTACAAGCGTGCACCACCATGCCTGCCCATCTTTTTATCAATTTATAAGTTATATTTTAGTTTGTATGAAAATTCACCTGAAATTCCACACTGAAATAGTATCAATACAAGTTTGAGGAAACACAAAGGTCTCTGCCCCTGCGACCCCAAACTATCCCCTAGCTCTAACAAGCTCCCTCCTTGTCTCCTCTTGACAAATCAACTCTTAAGTAAAGGAGTCACCCTAGGTTTCTTAGGCTTCTCTCATAAATATTTTTTCTTCCATGACACTTATATAATTGTAGCATACGATGATTATCATTGTCTAAGCCAAATTTTTTTAAATGAAGAGTGCTATTCTGTTCATTAGTTATAAAATGACAAAAAGCTAAAATCATATTTTCCTAGTAAACTTGGGTTTATGGTTACAGTAGTCATTCATTCCCTGGGATGAATATTATGATTCTCTTTTCCCTAGGGACTCTACACACTGGAGGAAAGGACAGGGACCTAGCTTTCTTCTGTGTTCATTTAATCCCAATACTTGGAACAATGTCTGACACTTGAAGAGTAACCAATAATAAGTGATAAAAGAGTGAATATATTTATTCATATTACCTTGGGTTTATAATATAATGTTGAGTGTTTTATGTGGTGGTGAGAGACATTAATAATATTCTTATAGAATATGCTAAAAATTTGTAACATTCATGAGTACCTACTCTTGAAAATGACTGGAATTAGGAAATTATTTAAATGTTGGAATAACCTATGCCAATTGTCGAAAATAACTTATGCATGAACATATGCAAATCACAATAGTACCGTGGGAACATTGAGCTGCTTTAGAAGAGCAAGGCAGGCATTTCTTTACATAGCAAACAAACGCTATGGAACGTCATCATCTCATCCAATTTAATTGTGTTCCTAGAGCCACAGGTTGAGTCATCTCAAATATGTAGTTCAATTTATTATTGCAGTAAACACTGAGACTACTATCATAGCTCCAGATTCTGTAAAACATTAGAACACATTTTTCACTTCAAAAAAAAATAGAAAATTAACTTTGATCTATCACCGTGCTAAAGAGAGCTGAAGCTATTGCACGACTCCTGGAAAATTGGGATATGATTTTAAAATCCTTGTCTGTAACAGACAGTGTGTCATTTCAAGCCCTACTGTGTTACTTTGTCATTTTCAGAAAGAGTTCTTCTAGCTTTTAATATGGACAGATAATGCTCAGGTTTTATTTTGAGAAAGAATGACTATAAGGCACATTACAACTTACCAAACTATTACTCAGAAGTAGAAATAGGTTGGATGTGTGTCTCATTAACTAAGTTGGAAATTTCAGCCTTCTTTACTTGTATGAGTTGCTTGAAACCATAAATGGAAAGACTGTCTTGATTGTGGGGCTCATAATTGGGCCATTAATAAGAACTAAGTGTCAGTGTGCACTTTTCCTAGGAAAATATGATAAGAGTGGCAGAGAGATGCTGGCATCCTCACAGTTCCATTATCGACTCCAGAGAAATCTTGGCTGAATTGAAGCAGAAAAACAATTTACCACATCAGCAGTTGAAACAGGATGTTCCAGCTCATCCAAAGTCTACTTACTATACATCTGACTCTCTCCTCCAAGAAGCTTAGAAATCACTCATGGTCAGATAACTAGTTATCCAAAGATAGACCAACAAGCACAATGTAGGCAAGGTAGATGCTTGTACCGATTTCACTCCAGCCTATCATGGTTAGGCTGCCCAACCTCTATAGAATTAAAAAGATAAGGAATAAGCTATATGGACCAGAAACTTAGTTTATGCTTTTAAGATAGTGTGCTTAAGGCATGAAAAATCCTAATTAAATAAAGGTTGTTTGCTGTAGATAACTTATTTTCTCAAAATCTCCTCTCCTAAAATATAAATGAACACAATGTCTTTCTCCTAAAATTCAACTTGTTAAAGTATCTGTGGGACATATTCCTGGATGTTTGTTTTATAAATATCTGTCTAGGACTATATGAGCTTCAAAACATTAAATATCTGTGTTGGATAAAATACTTAATCCTTATAGAACTGAATGTTAGAGGTTAAATGTTGAAACAAAAGGAAGTAGAATCAAAACACTTGGTCTTTACTTGAAAGGCTCTCAGAAGAGTTTGATCAATGGAAAGATATTCAAGTATGGAAATCAATCCAGCTGTCAGGAGAATTTCACCCTTGTCCTTTAGAAAAGGTTAATAAGAATTTATTATTAATGGGCCTGAACTTATGGTTCCAAATGAAATGTGAGTAATAGTAGTAGGCTAGGTACATCATTTGAGAAATAAAGTAATGGCATGAGGTTATTTCTGGGGCAGTAAATGACTATAACTTCATCCTAGGAAAACAGAATTTGAGAATACTTTCCTCACTAGATGTATGATAGCCAAATCACAATTTCTCAAAAATAGCTCTGAAGCGCTCAACTTCTAGACCTTATCAGTAAGCCTCTACAGTCCTGGGGCCAAGCAAACAAACAATAACAAAAATATCCAGTATCTAATACCATCCCTCCATGATACTTTAATGAACTGTGCCAGGATTCTGGGTTAGGTTTTACAAACCAATTTTCTTCCATATAAGTCAACTAACGTTTGCTCACAAATTATGTTTTTCGGAATGTTCTTCATTAATGTTAATATTAATTTATAGAATAAAATAGTATATTCTTCTTGTTTCTAATATTCTATCACTTCATTTCTGTCCAAATCATATTCCTTTAAAACCACATTATCCTACTTATTTCATTCTTTACTATTTAAATTATAGACCTGTTAGATTGCTATTCATCACTTTTTTGCAAAGTAATATATGGTAGTTTGGGACCAAGGATTTGCTGATGAATATGAATTTTTATCTCTTTTTTTCTTCCCTGACTACGTTTTTGTAGAGTTATTCATCACCGTTGAAACGGAGGTTGTGACATTCCAGGAGAGAAATAGTCTCTGGAAGTCACAAATCAAATAATGAGTTCATATACACTTTAAGCACTCTCTGTTTCAAGAATTAACATCTAGTAATATTAAGTTATAACCTTTCTCACTGTGTCTCTTTACTACAAAGGGGAAGTCATATTTACAAAATGCTTTTCTTAAGTTAAAAATAAGACTTTCTTTTTAGAATATAAAACATTGAGTGCTTAACCTATGTTAATTTGTTTCTTTAGGACATTAGAAAAGGATGATAGTATTGATATAAAGAACTATAAATAGAAGTTCAGATACTTGCATTTTAAAAAGTTTTTGAAAATATACATGTACTTTTTAAAATATTATTTTTTCATTGGGTACAAAATTACAAATAAACTTTTCATTTTTAATTATTCAAAAAGTCAAAGGAGTATAAATAAACCTATTTTCCTATGCCTATGCAAATCAGTTGGCATGCTGATGTGCTGGCTTCTGAAGTCTCTAAAATTATACTCTACCCATCTCTAAACAGGCACATGATAAAATAGCCTCTCCAGAATGTTCTGTTGTCTTACTCAAGCACTAAGCTGCCTAAAAGAACAATTTTTCCACAGCTTTATTAAAGTATAATTGACATGTAAAATTATATATTTTGTGGTGTACAACATGATGTGTTAAAATGCATATGCACTGTGAAATTATTAAATCAAGCATTAATTATCTATTATCTCATAAACACTTCTTATGGAGTAAACATTTAAGATCTGCTCTCTTAGATAATTGCAAGTATTTTCTTATTAACTATGGTCACCATAATTCTTCAGTATTTACTTATCCTGTCTTAACTGAAATGCTGTACCCTTTCACCAGCATTAATGCAAGTGCCCATAGCCCCCAGGTTTGCACCTGGCCATCACCACTCTACTCTCTGTTTCTAAGAATTCAATTTTCTTTAGATTCATCAGATAAGTGAGATCACACTGTGTTTGTCTTTGTGTGTCAAGTTTATTTCATGCAGCATAATGAGCCCCAGGTTCATTCATGTTGTTAGAAATGAAAAAAATTTTTTCTTCTTTCTTAAAACTGAATAATAGTCCATTGTGTCTATGTTTATATACACATGTATAAGACACATATGGATGATATATTTTATGATATATATGAACACTTTATTCTGTAGCTTGCTCCCTGTTTGTAAAATTCTTTCACCTTTTATCCCCTTCTTTAGTTGCCAAAATAAATCTTAATTCTGGCTAAAAAAAAAACTTTATTCCAATTTCAAACCTATATCCAACCAATTGATCCTGACTAGAAAAAATACTAGGATTAATAGCTTAATTTAGTCCAAGTATGTCAGTCACCTCCTATGTAGTTGTGAATGTGTTTTTTCACTATTTAATACAAAAATTTTATATATTTCCCACTCTCCTTCAATGGCCAAACTTCAGCACTCTCTTCCAGTCTTCAACACTTCCCTCCTCTATTCATTCTTGGAATATAGTGTTGTTTCTAATTACCCAGGAGTAAATAGGGCCAGTCAAAAGAAATTTATCTCCATATTCCCACCATCACATCTAATCTCTAGCCTATATATGTCACTCCCACAATAGTTGATAAATATTCTCCTCTTCTTCCCTTCTCTTATCTAAATATGAGCCCTCAACTACTACAGTGGATCAAGTATCTTTTTCAAGGACATAGCTTCCATAAAAGATTACCCGTCTTTTCCCCACATCTTCATTTCTCCATTTGGCTATATTGTTCTAGTCTTAATACAAGCATGGTAGATTATCATCCATCTTAATAATACCTGCCCTAATTATTTCAATTTTTTGCTCCCATTTATAGAAAAGTTCCTCAGAAGATTTTTCTGAGAAAAATCTGTCATTGTGCCTTCTTCACTCTCCACTATAATAATCCCTTTTCTGTCATTGAAATCACTCTTTTCTCGATCATCAGCAACACCTAATTTGTTTAGTGGTCAGTTCTATTTTCACCACACCCAAACTCTTGGCAGCAGACAACAATAGAAACCACTTTCTCTATTGTTCATTCAACTTCTGGACACTACCAGCCACAGTTTTCCTTGTATACCACACCCAATAGTCTTCCTTAGTGTTTTGGTTTTGGTATGGCTTCTCTTCTCCTCAATCTGTAATTAATAGAATTTTTATATCTCAGTAGTCCTGGGTCATCTTGTGTACTATTATAACCTAGTTTTCTACTCTATTTCAACTTCATGGTTTTAAGTATCATCTGTATGTTATGGATTCCAAATACTCAGCTCCATTATTTTCCTTAATTGACTACCCAATCCTTTATTCCTCTCTCTATTTAAATTTAACTGGCATTTACAAACTCTTGGCTTTATCACCTGAGACAGAAGCTACTAGTAGTTCCCAAATGCCAATTGTCCTTTTTCTCTCAGTTAAAGTTCCCCATATTTTCAACAGGCCACTTGACTAATCTGAAAAAAGACTATATTTTCTCGCCTTCCTTGAAAGTAGGTGTGGTCATGTTACTAAGACTGGGCTAATGGGATGTAATATCACAAATATTCATATTTCACATTAAATAATCACATAACGTTATGGAAGTTTCTTTGTACAACTTCTGGTATGTGTCCTCAGGGGGAAGAGGAAAACTTTCTTGCCCTTTGCCATTCCAACTCACAAAAATTTAACACATTTCTCCCCAAATAGGTACATTATAACTGGATTACACTGCTAACTGGAGGGGAAATTAGGCTTTGAACAAATCCTCTTAAGGAACAAAATTTCCTTGACATGGTAAAAGAGTTGACTAATTTTCATTCCAAAATAATCCTTACCTCTCTTCAGCCAACAATACTCCATTAATCTGAATGAATTGAAATCATATTATGCTTTTTAAAAATCTAAAGTGAGGCTATTAAGCAAATGTATAACCCACATTTAGTTCAGTATCCCACCCATTCCCTGTCAGCCAAACACTATGAGTATCTTGGAATAGCTGAACAAAGAATAAAATCCATCAAATCTGGAAGCTCCAAAAACATAAATGTGCTCTATAGAGCGGCAGAGTTAGAGTTTAGGTAAGAGGCTAATACCTGGATCAAGAAACCAAGCTGTCAAAGTATTATTCCCACAAGTATCTATAAATTGAACATTTCACAATAACTTTTTCACCTCTCAGGGGCACAGTTTTAAACTGGATATCTTTATTTATAGACTGTATGAAAATGTTACTGGTTGTTTGGGCTATTTCCAGTAATAAATTTTAATAATCATACAGAAATCTGCATTTGTATTTCTATATGCTAACTTTATCTTCATTATTTTACTATGCCACATTTGTATTGCTCATTTCCTCATTTATTTATTACATCTTTTTGTCTGTGTTTTTTGGACAACCTAAAAATTCTTTGTGAAATAAGTTGGAATTATTACGGAAATAAAATAAAAATCTAATATCTTGAGTGGGTTAACATGACTTCCAATGTAATTAGCAGGAAGTGAGGGTGTGGATTCAGGGCTAAGATTCTAGTTTCAGGAATGCTTTCTCTCTGCTTAAAATTTAATTGATTATGTATTGCCATCCTTTTATATTAATTTATCTGCCCTTTAAGTGTGTTTTAAGTTCACTGACTACACCACTGTGACAGATATCTGCAGTGTGGAATAGGCACTCCATAAACCAATCACTTCTAGACTTTTCAGGCCATCAGTAGTAATTTTCTCATACAGGAAAGCAAACAAACCTTACCAAAGCCTTTCCTAAGTAAAGGTTGAAATTATTCTGAACAGATGACATTCAGCTGGAACAAAACTCACATAAACAGAAAAAACAGAAAAGGGGGATATGGAGGATCAATTGAGAGGATGTGAGGAGACACTTTCCTGTTATTTGTTGGATAAATTATAAAGTTTTGAAAAGAAAATATGTAATAAATGTGAGAATTCTGTGTTCTATTGATGAGTGAATATATTATCTCTTCAAAGGTGATTCTTAAACACAATTTGAATGAAAAGAAACCTAACACATGAAAGAACTTCCAGTGTCTCCTTTGACTTCAAATTTAATGCTATCATAAAGAAAAACAGACTTGTCATTCACTGTTCTTTTGCTTTCATCTTTATATCATATTATCTAGTCACAATTTTCACACATTCAAAGATTATGTATTAGTATTTTTACACCTCTTAGATATTAGGAAGTCAAGCATGGGGTCTGCATATTGTACACACAATGTTAACTGACATGGGAGACCAGTATAATCATGATCTCATTCATATGGTAATTTTCTTATATGCTACAGACACTTCTCAGGGCATCTTGAAATTCACTAACTCAAAATGATTATGCAATGAAACTACAGATTTAGGTATATCATTTACTTTAGAAGCAGAAAACAAGATTCCTGAATTCAGTGCTTCAGCTCCATGATTTTAAAAGATTAAATCTCTAAGTGAAATTTCTCTGCCTATGCCTAAAAGAATTATGATTCCACCAGTCACAAACAGCAATTCATATCATGTGATTATTGTATGTTATTCCAACTTTACTAAACTACATTTCTCAGAATCCCCCCCTTTATATTTCCTGCCTAGGTGAGCCAGAGAGATTCTCATGGAACATTTGGGTGGCCCAAGTGAAGAGTAGTCATTTTTCAGCGTGTCCATATTACTGTGGATTGTTTGATTTGCTTTGTCGATATGAAACAGAACGTGCCTGCAGGGTTTAGTTTGCTCATGATCATGTCTGTCTCATAAGCATCTTCTCTCACGATTGCCTAAATTACTGACTTCAAGTTCTAGGCTTAGACAGAAAAACAAAGACCTTATAGATATTGCTTAACCAACTCTATTTATTTATTTAATTACTTACTTAAAGTATCAAAGTGAGAAAGATTTTACTTTAGTTTATCCAATACTTGGCCATGTATGTGTCACATGATTTACATTATGATGTGAGACTATAATGCACCAATAATAAAATAATGCACATTATAAATAAAGGGTGACTGTGTGATTGTGGCACTTTAATTGTGTTGTCACTTCTTCCTTAAAAAAAACAAATCTTGCCATCTGCAACAACATGAATTAACCTGGAATACATTATGTTAACTGAAATAAAACAAGCACAGATAATCAAATACTGTATAATCTCACATATAGGTGCAATCTACAAGAGTTGGATTCATACAAATACAGAGAAATGTTTACCAGGGCCAGGGGGTTAGAAAATAGGGAGATGTTGGGCTAAGGGTATAAACCTTTAGTTATAACATAAATAGGTTCTGGAGATCTAATTAACAGCATGGTAACTATAGTTAATAATAACATACTATATATTTTATTTATTATACCAAATTTGCTAAGAGATTTTGAGTTTTCTCACTCTCAAAATAATAATTAAAAAGATGGTAAATAGCTGGGCATGGTGGTGCACGCTTGTAATCCCCACACTTGGGAGGTGGAGACAGGAGGATCGCACAGGTTTGAAGCCAGCCTCACTGGCCCTGTTTTCAAAATAAAAAATATATAAAATAGGTTTGGGAGTGTAGCCCAGAGATAGAAGGGTTTCCAGGAATCCCAGTTCCACCAAAAAAAAAAAAAAAAGATGGTAACTATATGTGTTGATTGGTATGTTCACTAGATTTTGGTGGTCATTTCAAAATGTGTATGTACATTTTCAATCTTAAACACATAAATTTTTGTCAGTCATACCTCAAGAAACTATAAACAACTTTTTTGTGTGCTACTGTGGATTGAACCCAGACGCATTCTACATCTGAGTATACCCCCAGCCCTATTTTTTTTTTTTTTTTGGCAGTACTGGGTTTGGAACCCAGGGGCATTCTACCTCCAAGCTATGCCCCAGCCCTATATTTTATTCTTTATTTTGAAACAAGATCTCACTGAGTTGCAAAGGGCCTCACTCAGTAGCTGAGGCTGTCCACAAACCCAGATCCTCCTGTCTCAGCCTTCCAAATGCTTGGATTACAAGAGTATGCCACCATGCTCAGCCCTGTTTTTTTTTTTTGTTGTTTGTTTGTTTGTTTTGTTTTGTTTTATTTTGTTTTAAACAGGGTCCCACTGAATTGATGAGAATCTCACTACTTGCCAAGGATATCCTTGAACCTATGATCCTCCTGTCTCGGCCTCCTAAATTCTGGGATTACAGGTATGTATCACCATGCCTAACTTTAAAAAAAAAATCTTTTACAATTTTGTTTATTTCTGCCTCTTCTCTTGATCTCTGTTCAGTCATAATGTGAACAATCCTGGTCTAGCCTCCTGGGGAACACAAGACCAGGGTGTGTACAGATGAGTAGTTCCAGTGGATGCATCTTGGTGCAGTTGGCCTCCAGATAACCCAGTGGTCAACCATAAATTCAGAACTGATCCTCACTGAAACCAGAAAAACTGACCAGCTAAGCACAGGCCCATTTTCAGACCTACAGAACTGTGAATTATAAACAAAAGCTTATTATTATAAACCACAAAATTATGGTAGTTTGTTATGATGCAAAATATAACTGATATGATCTCATGCCTTTACTTTTCATTCCACTGAGTCTTAACATCAACATCAGCATATTTACTTAGAACTCCTACATTCCTAATACCAATGGGTGAATTAACTTGAACTCTATATCCTATATCTGGGATGACCAGGTTCCTTCTATACACCATCATTCCACCTACTCACACTTCAGTAAGAGTTCTGTTTGTGATTTATTGTCTATTTCTCTGAAGATTAAGAACATGGAAATTAGCAGAAACCCAACCCACTGGCTGGGCTTCTGGATGATATGCAGGCCCAATCAGGTAGTGTCTTAGCTCACACACTCTCATAGGCCTCAGCCCCTTTTCCTAACACATACCTTTAGGCCCACTCAGGACACATTTCCAGTGCCAGAAAAGGATTTCTACTTTTAGATTTGGTAATTTTGATATTTTCCTTTCAAATATTTCCCCTTCCTATTCTCAAGGCTGCCTACTCACTTTAAAAGTCACTTTTCTCTAGCCTGGGTCATTAATAAAAATATTTCAGAGTTTATTTATGTGAATTTTTTTCCTCCCATCAGAAAAAAAGAAAAAAAAACAGGTAAGAATAAAATATGATATCTTACTGAAATATCCTTTCTCCTTCTTCATATGCACTTTTCTAAAGCTTATTGCTTGATGGTCATATCTCTGTTCCTTAATGACAAGTCGGGTCCCTGCCCCCTTCGCCGCAGGAGGCCAAACCCTGGAGAAGGAGGAGGAGACTGCTAGGCAGGCAGGAGATATCCTGAGGCAGGCGATATAGTGAGAGAAGCAGCATTCCCACGCATAGTCCCACCCCCAAGACTCTTTTAAAAAGAGAGGCATCTTCCCTCTAGCCTCAGATGGGCCCCAGGTCTTTGGGACTGTCCAGCCTCCATCTCTGAGAAGACTGCATTAAAACTGGTACCATGCTCCCTGGTCTCTCTCGTGCCTTTACTTAACCGTGCAAACCTAACACCTAATTTTTGACGACTTGTAATTCTTTTTTTTTTTTTAAGTGTCAGGGTGAGAGGGGTTTTACTTTATTTTATCCAATACTTAATCGTATATGTGTCAAATTACACACCAGGTTATCTACAGTGACATCCCATTTCTCTGTTACTCTCCAGAGAAGTAAAACCTCCAAGTATAAAACACTCCAAGTGCCTCAAAAGGTAATTGTATCACTTCAATTGTGTGGTTACTGCTGCCCTGAAGATTACCACTTACAAGATTGTTGAAAAGTCTTACGATTTCTGACTTGGTGACTGATCATACTTAAAAACAAGTGTTCACTGTTGAAGAGGTCTAAATTCACACACAGTAAGGGTGAGCTTTTCTAGGCGGCCAGCATGAGGCTTAACAGATTCTTTATTCTACTGGGTCTTTTCCCTCTGTTCTAGCCAGAACCGTTCACGAACGATAGAAAAACTGTTGTATGAGGCCTCAAGCTTCTTGTATTCCCTTTATACTCTTGCTCAAAGGGCCTTATGTTGGAGAATCCCTCACATCCTACCTTCTTTTTATATTCTCAAAGCAGGCCTTCCAAAAACACTCATTTTCCCTTAGGGAGGTTTTGTATTTGCAGCTTATTTTTGTGGTTAAGCATATAATAAATTAGTTACCTCCCTTCCCCTATCTGCTACGTAGAGTTTAATTTAACCTGATGATGTCAAATGGGTATGAACTAGGAGAGTGCAGAGAAGGGTTGAGAAGTCCTGCTGGGCACCATGAGTTAGAATCGCTGAATGTCCATAGAACTTTACAGATCACCAGGAGAAAGACTTCAAACTGAACCCTGAAGGGAAACATTAAAAGTACCCAACTCTTTTGCATCCCTTTCAATGGTCTTCAACCATCATTTTATGAGGATTTCTATGATAAAGGGACTATATTTGGGAGGTTATTTTGGTAAAAATAATATATACATGAAATAATATCTAAATATTCTGTGAAGTCTTCCTTTTTGAATCACACCTGAGTTGTCATGTTGTATGTTTTTGTGTTGTCTCAGTAACAAGTATACACCTTACTTCTAGAACTTTAGAAATACTTTTGTAAAAAGAGAATATAACCAGGCATGGTGGCACATGCCTGTAATCCCAGTACTTGGGAGGCTAAAACAGGAGGATCACAGGTTTTAGGCCAGCCTCAGAAATTTAGTGAGATCCTCAGCAACTTAGCTAAATCCTGTTTCAAAATGTAAAATAAAAGGGGCCAGAGTTGTAACTAAGAAATAGAATGCCCGAGGGTTCAATGCCCAGTACCAAAAACAGAAGGAAAGAAAGAATACAGTGATAGGGCAACATTAAGACACAGGGGCTTAGATTCTCATCCATCTATTATTTCTAAAAATCAATGTTATTTTTACTGTAACAATAACAATCATCCTAAATAGACAAATCCCTATCATAGTCATTGAGAAAAGTTAGGAAACACATGAAAGTATCAAAAGTGAATACTTCTTTCTTGTTCAGAAAATGACTTAATTGCACAAGTATTTGTAAGAGTTATCAGTTGATTCTAGATACTCAGCCTCCATGACCCTCTGATTTTGCCACAGAAACCAACCCAGTTTTACCCCTTCACACATTGTGGTAGACCATCATTCAAGCCACTTCTCCCTTATCTGTCTAAGGGGTAATGGGTATAAAACCCAAACCTGGACAACCAGATTCTTCCCCACCCTAAACACAGAATTTAAATCTTCAGTGTGATGACATAAAGACTGAATTCAGCTAGATTTCTTCATCCTAAAATGAAATAATGAAGCACATATCACACTTGGGGAGTTTTCAACACTACTGACACCTGTGTCCATTCAGGGGATCCTGGTCTCTGGAGTGAGCCCTGAGCATCTGGTCTTTTTAAAGTTGCCAGGGTTAGAAAGCTCAACCAGAAATAAGAATCACTTGCTGTAGGTCAAAAATGATACCCATATTTCCGCCTACCTGGAGCTTGTGAAGAGAACCTGCCTGGTCCACATATTTTTACAGGGTAGTTCTCCAGCTTTTACTTTAATAATGAGAACTAATTTATTATATTATTCCAGTAAATATTAGCTACATTGGCCAAAATCAGTTTCTATTGCTTATAACCCAAGAGCCTTAATCATTACATTGTTAAAGACTGGGTATAAGATGCTAACTCTTACACAGATGTCTTTCCAATAATTCTTCCATCCCTCTAAAATAAAACTGTCCTCTCCCATTCACAGGACCACCAGGAATGGCTGAGCAGATTATTACTGCCCAGGGCCCTTAGCCAGGGAAGGAGTAGAGACTCTAAGTCAGTCTCCACTCTTCCTGCCAAACCACATAGTGCTGATCCACCCCGAGGAAAAGAAGCTTTTGTAAAAAATTTATACTAAAGTACCATCTGCTTTTCACTCCAAAAGCCCCGGAACTAATCTTCCATACGGAATATCTTTTGTAATTTGCATGAGGAAGACATACAGGAAGTGACCCTAACTCTCCACTGTTTTTTTAACGTGACCAATCATTTTCTTTCTCTTTTAAACTTCAACATGTAGAATACATCACCCATTTAAAGACTGTCTTTCTTTAAATAAAGAAATTACTTTATTACTTTTCTTCAAATAACTCTGAGAGGGCATTAAGAAGACAATTTTCTATATTATTCACACATTTGTGTTAATACTTGTTTATTAATTATCTCTATATGTTCTACGAATGTCTACAAAGGATTTTGAAGAATCACATGAAGAAAGTATCTCTCTGATCATAGTTTTAGAGGTTATGGAAAGAGAAAGCAAACAGATTAAAAATCATAACATCGATCTACTGACTTAAAGTAGCATTAGAGTGTTCAAGGTTTCTTTTTTTTCCACACTAGGTAAAAGGATTAATAAAGAAAACGAGATACTGTCTAAAAAACTTAAAATTTTTCATGGTATTCAAACAGTCCTTAAAAGAAATTATGTGTTACAACTAAAAATTTAGCGTTCCAACACATTTAGTTTATTGGCAGCTATGAGCTTGAAGATAGTTTCCTGGTGATGAGTTTCTCAAACCAATTTCCTAAGCAACCTCAAAATGAAAAGTAACAGAAGATTTCCAGCCATAACACCTATTGTCTACCCAGCACTGATCCAGCAGGTGCAACGTTTCTTATGTATTACAGAGGCCGATGATTATCAGACTCTACTTGTATTAGATTTATATAGTTGGTACACAGGGATCTATTCATCACTTCTGCATGGGAGCAATTTTCCTTTTATAGTTTATCATAGCCAAGCAAGGTTTTCTTTTAGCTTGGTTTATTTGATTTGAGTTTATATTTTATTAATCTCTCAGTATAAAACTTTAACAGATTACATTGGTTTTTAAAGATGACTACAGATTACTAAACAATAAGGAAAAAAAAGTTCTACATACAAAAGCACCCAATGGTGTTTGTTATTGGAGCATATCAGCGTGAAATGAAAAGTGTGATCCTTTCAGTTTAATGTTAATTAAGTCTTGCACAGAGTTCATAGACATCTGAGAGAAGGAGTCACATCAACCAAAAGAGTGGCGTTTACATAAAACACATGGGAGCTAAGAGGTGAAAATAACAGAATTTATGGATTTAAGCCTAAGACCAGCCCTGCAGTTTTATGGAACCCCAAGGAGAAGTCATTAAAATATTATGTTGAATTAGAAAAAGAACTGAGATTAGTAGGGAACTGTCATTCAAAAGGATTTCTGCAATATTTTCAGGCGACAGTGAACCACAGAGAACTTAAACCTTAGAAAGAGCAACCATAGATAAAGAACTACTATATGGGTAACAAATGGTGGTAGGCACTGTAAGGTGTTTTCACTCATCAAGAGTCATAACGGACACTCCTATAGCTAATACAGGTTAATAACAGATGCCAAACAAGCATTTAATCTATGTTTCACATGACATGGGAGCCCTTAGAAATGAAGACCAAAAGGCCCAGGGAAAACTGTCTATTTTTATTCTTAGATTTGATGAAGAGTGGACCCCATGTAGAAATGTGAATGGACAAAAGGGTATGATCCGATGGCCACAGGCTGAGCAGGGAAACCCACTACAGTTGTTCTGTTCAGACTGTGCTGAGCCTTTCTTGCAGTTCTTCTTTCCCCTTTATGAGGCAGGACCCTTCTGAGTAAGAATCTTCAAGGAAGAAGGGTTTTTAGGTTTTGTGGCTTGCTTATGAGGAGAGAAATTTGAATTTCTATGACTCCCCCTGGGGACGAGGAATTCTGGTTTCTGTAAATCACTTTGGAAGTAGTAAGTTGGGCAGGAGTCAGGAAGACAGGGGAAGATCAGTGAGCCCTTCCTTATGGAACCTTCCAATCTCCTTTAATTGATAGTTCTCATCCGGTCAAAGAGCCATACATTGGAATATTATATTCTCAGCTCCAAATATGAATTTGCCAGAAGGGTAGAGACTTAGGAGGCTGTGACAGAACTATCACAGGTTCGAGGCCAGCCTCAGTAACTTAGTGAGATCCTGTTTCAAAAATTATAAAAAGGGCTGGAGTGTATCTCAGAGATAAATGCCCATTGGTTCAATGCCCAGTGCCAAAACAATAGTAGCAATAAGCTGCTATTATAGAGTTATTGTCTCTGGACCTATGGTATAAAAAGCCCCAATTCAAGTTAGCTGCCATGTGTAGGGGTCCAATTCCTTATCAGAGATTAATTGGAGAGGTTTGTTGGTCTGATCAGACACCACTTAAGATCAATGAAAAGAAAACAGAAAATATCTTACAACAATAAGGCAACCTGAGGGGATGGGAGGGGAGAAGAGGGAAATTCTCTAATGCATGTGATGTACTTTAACAAATGCATCAAAGTCAATCACTAAGCCAGGCATGAGGAGGGAGGGGAGGGAATGGGGCGGGAACTGGGTAAGGGCTAATTGGGTGATGTGTGCATGTGTGTCTCCACCATCTTGTATCCCATTAAGATGTATGACTAAAATGCACCAATAAAAAATTTAAAAAATAACCAGTCCTTCACACATGATTTAAAATGACCTATTTTTACAAAATACATTTGGAATTACCTCTGATAACACTTGGTGAACAATACGTATTCAGAATTTTAAATAAAAATATAATCGATAGAGTGTTTTTCTTTAATTAATGTAATGAGTAATCTAAGTTACATGAATTGTGACAACTGCTCATGGAGATAATATTTAACCCACATTACTTTGCTAATACTTCAACTTTTAAGGGTTTCTTTTGGTTGTTTTTTGGTTTGTTTTGTTTTTTGTTTTTTTTTTGTGTGTGTGGGTCTGGGGGTGAAACTCAGGAACATTTGACCTCCGAGCCACACCTTCTGTCCTATTTTTACTTTTATTCTTTATTTTGAAACATGGTTTCGCTGAGTTGCAGAGGGCCTCACTAAGTAGCTGAGGCTGTCCACTAATCACAATCCCCCAGTCTCAGCCTCCCAAGTGCTGGGATTACAAACATGTGCACCATGCTCAGCTTTAGTTTTTGTCTTTTTTTTAGTTTTTGTTTTTTGGGGTTTTTTGTTTGTTTGTTTGTTTGTTTGTGCAGTGCTGGGGGTGGAACCAGAGGGGCTTTATATACCTCTGGGCTATACTCCCAGCCCTATTTTATATTTTATCTGAAAACAGGGTCTCACTAAGTTGCTGAGAGCCTCACTAAGTAGCTGAGGCTGGCTTCGAACCTGTGCAATCCTCCCAAGCGCTGGGATTACAAGCATGTGCCACCACACCCAGCAACTTTTAAGTTTTTAATGTAACCACAACTAGTACTTGATTAGATAATTTATTTTATTCAATCACCACAGTAATGTCCTAAAATTGCATTATTTGAAAATTTTGGAAAATAATGTAATTTTTCTTCTAATCATGTTTATTTTTTTCTCTTGGTATTAGTGACCATATTTTATTTGTAACTGCTTTTTTTGCTTAGGTTCCAATTTAACACAGTATTATTGTGGCTTAGTTTTGTGTGTGTGTGTGTGTAGTGTGTGTGTGTGTGTGTGTGTGTGTGTGTATCAAGGCTTCAACTCTCCTCTCCAGGCATATAATTTCAAACCTATGTATAAACTCAATTGAATTTACAATATCATTTGAATAAACTCATGCACTTGCTGGTGATTACCATACAACTTAGTATTGAATTTTTAACTTAAAAGAGCACACACACACACACATTATCTCCTAGCCTCCATATGTCATAAATCTTGTTGTGGCTTATCTGGGTACCTCAGTCTCCGTATTTCTCATGAGACTGTATTAATCCTGGAACCATGTTAGCTAAAGCTGTGATCTAATCTGAAAATTTATCTGAGGAAGAAAAAGGGTGCTTTTAATTCATTCGTGTGTTTGTTGGTGTGGCTCAGTCCATCACCACCCACACAGCTAGTGTGCCCAGCCCCAGGGCCAGCATCTCAAGCATAACACAGACAAGATGGAGGTCCACATTATTTTTACAATTTAATCTCAGAAGCAACCTCTGATTTCTTATGCCATATTCAATTTATTAGAGACAAGTCAGTAAATCCAGCATATGCCCAATACATGAGAAGGTGTAGATTTTTAGGGGACATTGTAGAAGCTGCCTAACACAACTACCATTCTCACATATAAACTTTTAATAACTGAACTGGTTATAGCCTCATCCAACATAAATGTTCCTTCTCTGTAATAGCACCCTTCTCCTAACTCCCAGGATCATAGCTTTGTGTATCTTTAATTCCTATTAAAACTCTGATGTACCTTTTTGAGACTTAAATTTTTTGTGCTTTGTACTCTGATGTACCTTCCCATTTCTATAACTGAAGTCTTAATTTGGACATCAAAACCTTCTTGATATATTTAATCAATTCTAAAACTAGCCTTATCTCTTTAATCCATACCTCATACAACCACTAGAATAACCTTCCTGCAATAGAATTTTTTCAAGAATTTTTCCTTTAAATTTTCCATAGGTCCGCTGCTGCCTACAGGACAGATTGCCAGCATCTTAACCTGCTGTTCTACTTAGTTCATTTACTAAAACCTATGATTTATCCCTTATATGTTTCTATCTTGATATTTATTTTCACACAATTCACTAACTCTGATGAGCCTTTTACAGTGCCTAGTTCCAGTATCCATCAGGATCCATTCAAATACAACAACCCCTTCTCTTATTTCTTATTTGCTTTTTCATTCATTCAAAAAACAGACACTGCTTGCCAGATGCCAAGCACTTTATACATGAGTGATAATTAAATGTGTGTTGTTTAACTTACTCAGCTCTGGAGCTGTCTGTTATACACAATTTTTGAGCTAATGATTGATTAGCTGATGCCACATCCAAACAGATAAAGACCAAGAGACAGTTACCAAGCAATCAAGAACTCTGAAGAGACTACAAACCATCTTTTATCACAGCTGAATGTTTTCCTTTTCCCAAATTCCTGCAAACTGTGAGACTAGGGAGCTTATATCACATTCAGTTTTATAGTACATTATATTCTTAAATTCATAGTTTCTGTGTCCCACTTAGCTCATAAAATTATAACTATGATATTTTTGTGTTTTGTATATGTAGGCACTCCATAGATTGAGGGTTAGATAATCCAATGAAAATAAATTATTTAGTCTGAATTACATCATTAAGTCTATAAAATTTTTACCATTGTGTTTCTTTTCATTGATTTTCCATTCACCATATCCAAATGATTATACTAACAAACACTTGACTATCTCTTTTCCTAGGATGAATTATTTGATCTAGTTTCTTAAGAAATAATTAAATATCTGAAGGACTTTATTATTAAAAATAGATTTTTATAAATATAGTATTATTTAATACTTCAGTTAA
This sequence comes from Muscardinus avellanarius, assembly GCF_963383645.1. Lineage (NCBI taxonomy): Eukaryota > Metazoa > Chordata > Mammalia > Rodentia > Gliridae > Muscardinus > Muscardinus avellanarius. Next base: position 71,844,465 of record NC_137795.1, read on the forward strand.
ATACAAATTTAACCATTTCAACCATTATTTATCAAAGAATATGATTAAGAGTATATATATATATATATATATATATATATATATATATGAATCCTTATAAAGTTAAAGATTCAGAATTGACCCTTTTGAAGTGTTATGTCAGATACTTTGGCCTAATTAACCATCATCTTCTCTGTACCATTATATTCCTCCTTTTCAGTAGAACTCTGGATTTATTGATTGTTGTTTTAAATATACCACAGACATACAATTCAGAAATAAGACTTTGTTTTTTTTTATTCTTTATTAGTGCATTGTAGTCATACATCTTAATGGGATACAAGATGGTGGCAGTATACATGCACACATCACCCAATTAGCCCTTACCCAATTCCTGCTCCATTTCCTCTCCCTCCCTCCTGTTCATTTTTGGCTTAGTGATTGATATTTATATTTTTGTTAAAGTACATCATGTATGCTGGGCGTGGTGGCGCATGTTTGTAATCCCCATGCTTGGGAGGCTGAGACAGGAGGATCACAGGGGTTCGAAGCCAGCCTCAGCTACTTAGTGAGGCTTTCAGCAACTTAGTGAGACCCTGTTTCCAAATAAAATATTTTAAAAAAAGGTCTGGGAGTATAGCCTGAAGGTAGAAAGCCTCTGGGTTCCACCCCCAGTACCACCAAAAAATAATTTAAAAAATAAAGTACATCATGTGCATTAGAGAATTTCCCTCTTCACCCTCTCACCCCCTCAGTTAAGTTGCCTTATTTGTTTATATATAGTATCTTCTTCTTCATCTACATTCCTCCTATGGTCCATTTTCTCCCTAGCTTCTGCATATTATGGAGAACATCCAGTTTCTTATTTTTTGTGACTGACTAATCTCACTTAGCATAATGTCCTCCAGTTCCATCCATCCCTGTAAATGACATAATTGTGTTCTTCTTTATGGCTGAATAAAATTCCATTGTGTACATATCTCACAGTTTTTAATCCATCTGTTGATGGACATCTTGGCTGGTTCCATAGTTTGGCTATGGTGAATTGTGCAGCTATGAACATAGATATGCATGCATTAGTTTGTTGGTTTAGTTTCTTTTCTTTTGGTTACATACCCAAATGCAGTATTGCTGGATCATATGGTAAGTTCATTCCCATTCTTCTGAGGATCCTCAATACTGTTTTCCAAAGTGGTTGCACTAATTTGCAATTTCACCAACAATGTAGTAGAGTTCCCACTTCTCCACATCTTTGCCAGCAACTGTTGTTGTTTGGGTTTTTCATGATTGCCATTCTAGTTGGAGTTAGGTGAAATTTCAGGGTAGTTTTGATTTGCATCTCTCTGATTGCTAAAGATGTTGAGCATTTTTTCATGCATTTATTGGCCATTTAAATTTCTTCCTTCATGAAGTGTCTATTTAGTTCACTTTTTTTGATTGGGTTATTTGTTTTCTTAGTGCTAAGTTTCTTGATTTCTCTGTATTTTCTAGATGTTAGTCCTCTATCGGAGGAGTATCTGGCAAAACTCTGGTCCCATTCTGTTGATTCTTGGTTGAGGTTTTTGATATAAGGAAATAATTCACCATCCAGAGACTAAGAGCCCCAACATCCCAGTTCCTTAAGGCATCAAATTCTAGCCTTGGCACTTCCCCCAAACCCTGATTATTACTTACTTTGTGGTCAGCAGGGAAGGAAGATCATTGTGATACTGAGGTAGGGAAGATAAAACCTCAGAATGCTCAGCATATGGGGAAAACAGACAATTCAAAATAGCTACTTGAAAGAATACAAATACCGTATATTTGGAAATTATGATATTTAACCAGCAAAGTACACAGGAATTATCAAAAAATTATATTTTTTCCAAAAGAATAAAATAATAATGATCTATAAAGATGTCCCAGTGTGCCAGATGTGGTGGCACATGCTTATAATCCCGGTAATTGTGAGGCTGAGATAGGAAGATGTCAGGTTCACAACCAGCTTCAGCTACTTAGTGAGGCCCTCTGAAACTTAATGAGATCCTGTTTTAAAATAAATAATAAAAATAGGGCCAGGAGTATAGCTCAGAAGCAGAATGCCCCTGGGTTCAATAATCCCCCATAATGGAAAAAAAAAAGATGTGCCAGTGTTCATTCCAAGAAATAAAAGTAAGAATTTATTTGTTAAATGACATCCATATATTTTAGCAAACATGGCATAAAGTTCCGATGAACATGAACTGGCTGATTTTGTTAACATGAGCTAGGATACCAGGAGATTAGGGAAGGTCCCTCCAGGTCTCTGCAGTGAAATGATAGGGCTAAATGAGTCATTGTGAATATATTGCACTTGCAGTGATTGATTTAAGAATGAGCATGTAATTAATTCTTGGCTGTTAAATATTAATTTCTTGGTGAATATGAGGGCAATTTTATAATTAGAAAAAGCTATATATTTATTTTAAAAATAAAAATTTATTTTATTGAAGTCACATATATAATAAACCAGTTCTTATAAGCTTTTAGCTTATAGGTTTATTGTAATTCTATTAATAACCTAGGAAGTTTAAGTAATTAGTTTTATCATTATTTCTTGGCTTTATTTGCAAACTTAAATTACTTCAAATATTTTAAATTATATTTTAGAAAAGTATTTAAATTTTAAAGTACCTACATTATTCTACTTAGTAATACAAACTTTTTGAGTTATAAAGTAACTCATATTTAATAAATCAAACTTATTAGGATGAAGCATATATTTTAGTAAATGTTTCAACATTGCCTGCAAACTTTGTAAGATTGTAACGTGAAACACAAGTCAAAATTGATAACCATTTGACTTTTTTTTGGGGGGGTGGTACTGGGGTTTCTGGAAGCCCTTCTACCTCCGGGCTTCACTCCCAGACCTATTTTATATATTTATTTGGAAACAGGGTCTCTTAAACCAGCACGTCTGGCTTTGAACCTGCGCGATCCTCCTGTCTCCACCTCCAAGCGAGGAGATTAGATGCGTGCGCCACCATGTCTGGCACCATTTTACATTTTAAATGAGAACAAAGTTGACTTGTAACCCTACTAGAGCCAATTCCTTAAAGTTACAGTTTTATAAAACATTAAATGTGCATGTTAACACCATGGTTTTGATATTCCTATAAATTTTATTACTAAATTTTCAATATTTCTAGGGTTGAAAGGTATTTAACTATTAAGTAATAGTTATGTCATAACAAGCAATTTTGAGGAATAACTTCTTTTTGGGTTGTAATTGCTTAACAAATAGATGTTTCAGCTAGGTCAGTAATTAGACTTTTTTACAAGCCCTGACAGTATTCTGAGCTTTACTCATAATCTATTAAGGAGAATTTGTAACTAAGAGAGCAGTTGGTTTCTGTGTCTCAGAGTCAGCAGAATCTGTCTCCAGTTTATATACATGTTAATTAAATGATGATTTTTGCAGTTCTAACACTTCAAAATATAGAAATATCTTTCTGATTGAATTTAAAAATGATTAAACTTGACACAATCTGATCTTCTCTCCGTAAGCACTCCACTTTTTAAGATACCACACCTGTGTCTATGCTATGAAATGGTATTTAATAGAATCCTAAAGATTTGTAATAATACAAATCTTTATGTATTATATAATGATACAAATCTTTATGTGTCTTTATGTATGTACAAATCTTTATGTAATACAAATCTGTCATGTCACTTCCAAGATCAATTGACTAACCTTGACTAATGAACCCTAAAAAAAGCCTGTTCTGATAAAGAGAGAGAGATACAAGAGGAAAGTCATTCTTCTTTAGCTGGCTGTCTGAATGTGGTACTTAGAATCTCAAGAGCCTTTTTTTTTTTTTTTTCAGTGACCCTGAAGAAGCATGCCTAAAATCTAGCAAACACACCAAGGTTGTCAGGACCAAATATGGACACAGACTTGAGCTAATGCATGAACTAACACATGTCTTATTGCTCAACCTCTTCCAGGTGGGCTAATTTTCTGTTACTTGCAGCCCAAATCACTCTAATAAAATATCAAAATATCCACATAAATACCAAGATAAGAGGTTTAGTCTGGGTAAACTGAATACAGAAAGCCACACTAACCATATATATCAAATAACACTTTTGAATACAGAGAATTTATACGAAGTAGGTCCCCAAACACACACACACACACATACACACACACACACACACACACACACACACACACACACACACTTATACACACATCCTAAAGGCATTTATTATCTACAATTATTCAAGAATAATAAAAACATTAGAAGTAAATAGCAGTTATGTAGTTTATAATCAATAGTGTTTCAGCCTAAATACATAAACAAATTGTTAGCTGGGATACTCACTGCCTGTTCTGATTAGCAAACAAATCACCCCAAAATAACATTTCCTTATGAAGCGAGAAACTGGGAATTTCTCAGCAGGGATAAATCTGCTCTACTAAGCATCTGCTGGGGACACTTGTGGGCAGGAGGTTGAAAGTATCCAAAGGCTCAGCATTCAGGGAGAAGTCAAACACCTGGGGCCAGCACAGCTGAGTTCCTCAGGCATCTCCATCTCTGTGAGCTCTCTCCACAGGGTTTCCCCATCGTGGTGGAGTTGGGGAGCTGGACTTCTTACAAAATGCATGTTGCAAGAGGAAGCAAGCCAGACAGAAGCTGTCTCATTTGGTGAACTAGTCTTGGAAATCAAGTAGCCTGATTTCCACCTCATTCTATTTACTAAGAATCACAAAGGTCCATTTCATCTCCAGGAGAGAGGGACAAAAAGACCACGTGAAGCCACAAATACTAATATACGAATCACTGATGCAACATCCCAATCTGTGACATCATGGGCATTTCTCCGCTACATCAAAGACTATTTTTTGAAAAAGACAGACTAGTAACCAGATCTTAAAGAATCAGTGGAGACTGAACTGTCATATGAAGTCTGTTTCTTTAAGATAACATATCTCTTAAAGCATTCATATCTTAAGTATTCAATTTATATCCAGAAGCAGAAAAATAGTTCTACTGAGAACTTCTCAATACCTCCACTACCTTAATTTATAAGCAACCAAATCTTGTCTCCCTTATTTACATGTGCAAAATAATCTTAAGAATAAACATTGTGGGAGCTTTTTGTGATGCAGAATTTGGATAAATAAACATAAGTATCTTCAACTTTTAAGCCTTTCCTCAAGCTTAGATGAAACTAAGCTATGAAATAAACCACTGGATTTTAATAGAGCAAAAATCAGCCTTAACATTCTCTCTTTGAGCTAAATGCAAGCTCTTTTATGTCACAGACTTCTATTACTTGTGTTCAGTACTCTATTGAAGCCTCCACCCTCCCTAGAGCACTGTTTTGTGTATAACAAAATGAACAAATAAATAAATAAAACTAGTATGTATAGGATGCATTACTTTTATAAAACACTTACATATTGTATCTTACAATAGCTTGCCACCAATAAGCTATCATTATTGGTCCCATTTAATAAAAGAAAAAGAATGAGAAATCAGTAAGGTAAATAAACTTACCAAAGTCATAGATACAATAAAGGGTAAGAAATAAGAGTTGAGAGCTGGGCATGGTGGCACACGCTTGGGAGGCTGAGATAGGAGGATTACAGGTTCACAGCCAGACCCAGCTACTTACTGAGGCCCTCTACAACTTAGTGAGGCCCTGTTTCAAAATAAAGAATAAAATATAAGGATGGGGCTGTAGCCCAGAGGCAGAATGCCCCTGAGTTCAATCACCAGTACCACAAAAAATTAAAAATAAAGAGAATTGAGGCTCAAATCTCTAATTTAAAAAAAATTCACATCCTTTCTATTGATTACTAATAAAGTTGACATATTTTGTGAATTTTCACTACAGTATTACTTTGTGGCATTTTTTTTTCTTTGCTTAACCTTCCCCAAATATTCTAAAAATATGTAAAGCCATCATCTCTGGATATTACAGCTCCACTGTCATGATTATTGTTATATTTTAAATTCCTACAGATAAAATTCTTAGCTATTCCACTTCCATTTGTTAATATTTTTAATATCAACCCGGTGATATATATATATATATTTTTTTTTTTTTTTTTTTTTTTTTTTTTTTTGGTGGTGGTACTGGGGTTCCTGGAAGCTCTTCTACCTCCGGGCTACACTCCAAGACCTATTTTTACATTTTTTGGGGGGGAGGGGAACAGGGTCTCCTAAGCCAGCACGCGTGGCTGGCTTCGAACCTGCGTGATCCTCCTGTCTCTGCCTCCCAAGCATGGGGATTACAAGCGTGCACCACCACGCCTGGCCTCCGGTGAATATTTTAACATTAATAGTGAACAAGTAACAAAACCCCTTTCCAGCCAAATATAGTCAAAGTGATCAAAATATTCAGATTTTACAATGGTATGATTAGAAAAAAAAGCCAATAATCTGGTAGCATGTTAACTCATCAAAGCAATGATAAATATTTAATACATGGAAATATCTAATAACAGAAACTGATTCTTTTACAAGGGAGGGCATATTCATATGTAATGCATGGCCATAATTAGGGTACATTTGCATATTTACCTTGAGGAAATTTCTCTGGGAATTGCATTTGCATTTTGACCCAGAATACTTCTGAAGAGAGATATATAAAGAAAAATAGAAAGTTCTCTTAAAATTCACATATAGCAAAAATTCAAGCCCTCCCTAGCACTCAGCTTTTCCAAATGTGAAAGCTGTCAAAGTTAAGTGAGATAATGTACTCCTAACAAGAGGCAGTCATCACATCATTCCTGTGTATGGCATCTTCCTTAGCATTCTTCAAGAACAGAATGCCCATCCCAGGCCCAGGCTCAGAGGAAGTTGCCTTACTGCTGAGACTTAAGAGGGCTGAGAAGCAGGAAAACCTAAGTTACCTTGAGAGTTAACCGTGAGATAAAGCTTCGAGATAGTTCTTATTTGGAGAACAAGATGACAGAATTTATCTTTAGGATAACATGTTCTCTCTGGGAAAACCATCCAGGAGTTCAGATGGTTATACAAAACAGAAAGCAATCCTGGCGTGCTGTAATAGAATGAAGGCTTTAAAATACACAGTAAAACACTGCCCAAAACTCTTCACAAAGAGTCCTACCTTTCTCTGCCTTTGGGAATAACTATTCAGAAGCAGGACTCAGGACCTAACAAAAAGGACTAAATCTAAACAGCTGAATCCTTCCTATATTCTGAGGATCATAAAAAAAAAAAAATTCTTCACCCTGCAATAAAAATAACAGCAAGGAAGATTAGTATCATGTCACTGGATACCAACACAGAACTGAAGGAAGACGAACAGGTCAGGGTACCAGAAACTAGCACAAGGTCTCATCCTTGACCAAGGTCAAGGACTGGAGGAGGCAGGTGATGATGTCACCAACAGAGCAATTGTCCAGGCTCTGGGAAGTCACACAAGCACAATTTTGAGTCATAAAAATACAGCCCTAGGTTCATTCACTGCTCCCTCATTGAATGAGGATGTTTGCAAAGAGTGAAGCAGCCTGCAGGGGGAAAGTGGGTGGGTGGTTAAGTAGTCTTAGCAAGTGGGCAAAACAAGGATAGTAAGGCTTATGCAAAAGAAACCGCAACCCATTACCAGTGTTTGATTAAGAAGCTTCAATCAGAAATGTTTCTTGAATGGAGTCCATCCACTGAAAGTAACAACTGGAAGCTGAAACCCAATGGTGAGAGCCACAAAGGTGTTAGGTAATTAAACAGACATGAATATAATTAAGATATGGGGACAGGGATAGCTTCAGTGGGAGTGACAAAAAAATCACTCTGCCTCAGGTGAAAGAGAACCCCAGCCAAAAACTGCCTCCTTCATGGTTGGGTACTACTTTCTTAAATCTGAAAGGATCCAAGTATAATCAGCCTAAGGGGATTTCCAACTCTGGAACATGCCATTGAGATTTAGTTAGGTATGGATGGGAAATCTTCCCAGTGTGGCAGAAACAGAAGAGATGCACTAAACTTTGTTATCAAATAGCAATAACTATCCCCAAATACTAATACCTGAGAGGGGAGATTTTTCAGACCCACTATAAAACCCACCACATAGAAAATGTTTTCACTCTTGAAAAGAACAGCGCTTCTGATTTTTCTCTATAGTACATTTTCTTCCTGCTAGTAATCCCAGTACTTGGGAGGCTGAGACAAGAAAATTACAGGTTCAAAGCCAGCCTCAGCAACTGAGCAAGGCCCTCAGCAACTTAGCAAAACTCTGTTACAAAAGAAGAGATACAAATGGCCAATAGATACATGAAAAAAATGTTCAACATTATTAGCTATACATTATTAGCTATCAGGGAGATGCAAATCAAAAGTATGCTGAAATTGTATCTAACCCCAATCAGAGTGTCAAGCATAAAGAAGTCAAATAACAACAAATGCTGGCAAAGATGTGGGGAAGGAGGAACTCTTTTACACTGTTTGTGGGAGAGCAAACTAGTTCAGCCACTATGGAGATCAGTGTGGAGATTCCTTAGAAAACTGGGAATGGATCTACCATATGATCCAGTTATACCCCTCCTGGGTAGCTTTAAAAAATGGTTGAAATCAGAGAATTACAGTAACATATGCATATCCATGTTCATAGCAGCACAATTTGTAATAGCCAAAATATGGAACCAACCTAGGTCTCCATCAATAGATGAATGGATTGAAAAATTATGGAAAATACATACAATGGAATTCTACTCAGCAATAAAGAAAAACAAAATCATGTCATTTGCAAGAAAATGGAAAAACCTAGAGAACATTATGTTAAGTGAGATCAGCCAAGCACAGAAAGAGAAGAGACATATATTTTCTCTCATATGCCCAAACTAGTAAGTATTAGGGATACCAGAGTGAATCCAGATAATGGAGGAGAAACCTCAGCATAGCTAGAATGAAATGGCAGGAGAAGAAGAAGGCTAAGGTTGATTAATGGAGGAGCTACATTAGAATATGTGTATGTGAATGTAGCATGGTCAACCTGGACTCTCATTGTTGGGAGGGGGAGAAAGGGGAAGCAGGGTCGGGGAGGGCACTAAGCACTCTCTGAATGTATGCCATTTTCAATTCGATCCACATAAAATTAAAAAATTAATTAATTAATTAATTAATTAATTAATAGAGCTAGGCGTACAGCTCAGAGGTAGAAAGCCGCTGGGTTCAAATGTCCAATACCACAAAACCAAAACAAAAGAAAAAAGACTGTCCACTCACTGAGTTAAATAAATCTTTTGTGTTTATCCTATCTGTGTCTCTAAAATGAAATCTATTCTGAGAAGACAAGCACTCAGGAAATCATCTGGTAAAGAACACAGTAGTGGTTTCCACCAGGGTCACTACTGAAGGACCCGCTGCTGGAAGCTGAGGCTAGGAGTCACTGCTGAGAGTGATGAGAGCTCCATGTCGGCCAAAACTTGCCAGTCCAGAAACTTCTAACTCACTCTACTTCATTTTAGATTAGCTTATACAAAAGGGGAGTTATTGCCCCCACCTAAGGAGAGGGTGAAATTATTCTCTATTTTATTTCTTACTATAGAGAAAAGAATGTGTTCATGCCAATGAAATGACTTGAACATCACCCAAGCATCACATTTCCAGCTAGAAGGAAGAGGAACAGGCAAAAGAAAATTCTATATATGATATCCTGTGAAGAACAAGTTCAGAACAAGCAGGCTTGGGCATGTTTTTTACTTATATATTTATTTATTATGCATCATTCTTTGTCTAAGCTCTAAGACTGAATTTTTTTCTCTAATTCCAGAGAACACAAAAACCAAATCTCATCTTTTTCCATAAGTGGTACTGTTCTTAGTGTCACTACTGTTGCTGTTAAGGGCCAATGAATATGACTAGGGAATGTAACTTGGTTGGTAGAGTGCTTGCCTTGCCTGTACTAAGGACATAGATTCAATTCCCAGCACAACAAACAAAAAATCCAATTAATGCTGTAGTATTACCATAAATTATTAACTTTTTTTCTTTTACCATGTTTTTTAAAGTATAGTTATTTGTAGAAACATAAATAAGGTAACAGCTGATATAATGCTGTGTATATATATTAAATTACCAATGACGGTCTCAAAGGTATGTATAGGACAGGGTAGAGTTTGTGAACCAAAGGAAAATGCCCCAAGAGTTGTGTGGATGTATATTCCTACCACTCTATACCCTGGTATGATGTGTAATTGCAATGTTCCAATAAAATTTTATTAAAATAAAGTATTGGTATTTTTTTCTGGTTTCAGTCAATCCTGGCTTCATTAAAACTAATGTGCCTTAGTTAAACTTTTCTAAAATTTTTCTGGGTTTTAAATGCATTCCTAGTCTATACAGACCACGATCTCTGATTTTCACTGAATTTTTTCCGTGAACAAAGAGAGCTTTAGTTCTGCCATAACCAAGACACAATAAAATTGACAATGCTCAAGGCATTCCACAAATGACCAAATAACATAAAAAACAAAGAACATAAAAATATCATATCACTTAAAATGTATTGCTAAGATTATTATAACTTACTTCAAATGAAAGTTTGCAGCATAATTCTATGAACTTAGTTTAATCTAAATTTTCAAAATATAAAAAAGCAATGACAGTCCTTTGAAGCAAATATTATAGAAAATTTTAAGATTAAAATGAGAGCTATCTGATTAAAATATATTCTTTCTTTGCTCCACTCAAAACCTGATTCAAGTCATGGTATCATGGAACATTCTAAATATCTCACTAGAATTTCTTTTCTTTTTTTGTGTGTGTTACTGGGGGGTGGAACCCAGGGGCCTTCTCTGGGCTACATTCCCAGACCTATTTTATATTTTTATTTGGAAACAGGGTTTTGGCTTCAAACCTGCATCATCCTCCTGTCTCCACCTCCCAAGCGCGGGGATTACAAGCCTGTGCCACCACGCCCGGCTAGATTTTCTTTTGACTAGTTATTCTCTCCCTCATTCCTACCCATAGGAGTCAATGAAATTTTAGGAAGAGGCAATTGAGATCTACCTCTCCTTTCACAGGCAGGTAATTATGTACTTTATAAATATTTTTAGCAATCACTGACCTCAGATAATTATTTTGAAATCTTGTTATAGCTCAATCTGGGGTGCCATTCTGCTATGCTAATATTCTTAGTAAATTATGACTATGCATAGATGTTGCATTTAAAAGCCCCTTTGCATTATCTTCAGATAATACTTTAGATGAGAATATATACTTTAGATGAGAATACTTTAGATGAGAATACATAAAATAAGACCTGGTGCAGGCTCTCCATGTAATACAGTTATAGATGCACTGTAAAATTTTTGCAACATGCCCAAGTAACAATTTTCACCATAAAATAATTTAGATGTTCCAACAGACCCTAAATATTTAAAATTATAAAGTAAGTAGTGAATCTATAGTTCCATAATGTGAATATCAGATATTCCTAATGTGGAATTACAGATTTTCACAATGTATAATTATTGGTTTCTTAAAAATTCTTTCAATAATTTTCAAATTTTAACCAATGAATAGGTATCATTTTATAATAAAACACACAGTTGTTTATAATATATAGGTATAAGTTGTATTACCACTGAATAAATTAAATGGCCACCTAAACAAAATTTGACACTTAAGTCTAAAAGTCAATCTGCCTCCACAAGTGGGTAAAAAGAGAAAATTCTAGTAGTATCAATTGTTTCTTGTGATTTCATGGTGTGGTGATAAAGCTGTTCTCTGCCCAGATCATCCTAGAAAAAGGAACTGAAACATGACTCCTAAACTCCTAAAGTTAACTCACACCCTAGTGGTCAGAATTACTTAGATTTCTCAAGGAGTGGCTGCCTTAATCAAGTTAACAAAAATCAGACAGTGTCTTAATCTTATAACACTGGCTGGCTCCATACTCTACTTTTGAAGAAGGTATTATGCAAGCACCCTTATTTCAATGACAAGGTTTATGCCAAGTAACTTAAAGCCTATCTCTCAGTCCTTTGGTGTCTTAGAAGTGGGCATCCTATTTAACCTCAGTCTTAGAGATAATCCTATTACATCCACCTCCGGAATCACTCGGCAATTTAATGGTTTAAAGTGAAATTGGATCAAAAATGTCATTAATAAGTGCAATACTTCTCAATGGGAAAAAAATTTTGTCTGATTCACTCCATCACTTTGAGTAAGTTACCAGTACATGAATTCTGCCTTCTCCTCTCCCTGCTCAACACACACTATCACTCTGAATACAATAATATAGATGTATAGAATATAGATGTATTCTTCTTTCCGGGAAATTCTGAGGACTCAGTCACCATGAATTGAAAAGCATCATGAAAGTAAGTGGAATAGACTATGAGTCCGTAGATCTCAGTGATGAATTTTGCAGTGTTGGTTGTCTTTTAAGTGAGCAATAGAGTAGAGAAAGTGAAAAATCTATTTCATTTAAAGACAGTCTCAGTGTGACATTTTCCCACAGGAAGAGATAATCAAGAAAGGAAAATACGTTCTAAACTGTGTTAGATGACTTCTGCAATTAGATTATACCCTGCTTCAGACACCACTAAGTGCTTCCCATATGCACAGAAGTTAGTATCTGTTTCTCATGGGTGGTGACTTGAAAGACACAAAGATTTCTAGAAGGGAGAATCAAAGAGGGCAAGTGTTATAAAAATGATCAAGAGAGGATAAAGGAAAAGTCTTAGAAGGCAGCACAGCAGATATCAGAAGAGGGTGGAAAAGGATGCCGCAGGTTGATAGGGAAAGAGAAAGGAAGATTGAAAGGGAAAAGTCTCTAGAAAGGGCATAAAATAGTTTTGGGTTTGGAGAGCTGTTTTTTTTTTTTTCTGATTCTTGAAAGGGGAAGAGGTTGCAAAAACAAGAGAAATAAAATTCTGATACATTTCACCTGCTAAAACTCAAAAGTCATTCAGGAAAAAAGCAGCTGCTGCTTGAAGCCTCAGCCAAAAGCCAACACCGGAGCAGCATTCTGCTGAGAATTGGAAATAACAGCTCACATGTATGGAACATGCAGTGTGCCAGGCACAGTTCTAAACACATAAATGCTTAACTCATTTAATCCTCATAATAACTCCACAAGGGACTAAAGCCAAAGAAAACCTGGAGCAGAGAACGGGATGGAGAATAGAAAATCTCTTCCGGCTCCTCCAGGATTATGGCTGATCTGGTGTTGTTCACAATGTGGAAGTCCATGAGCCTGGCCACTGTGGGATTCTTGATCACCTTCTGCAGGATGCAAACCCAATGCTTTATGTCCACAAACAAAAAACCTTAATGAACAATGTTAAAGAAGGAGTATCATATAGGAGTTAACCAAAGTCAAATGATGATAATGATACCAAAGATAATTCTGACAAAGTTTTATATTGATGTTTGTTATCAATTGAACTGACTGTTTTAGTCCTTTAGTTCAGAAAAAAAGCTGTTAAGTGAAAGTAATATATAGCGCTATATCTCTAAAAAAGGTGTCTGATGATAGTTTCCTTTAGACATTTTGGAGGGAGGTTAAGTATTGAAGAAAAGGACTGACATTAAAAAAGGGGATATAAAATATAGAAAATAGAAAATTCAAAACAAAACCATTTGTCACACTGTTTTCATCATTTAATCCAAAAAAATACAAAAAAATTGTTAAAATCTAAGTTCTTTAAAGAAAAAAAAAATCCAGCCACTTCATAAAGGGCGCCTATTCCCTTTATTCCAATTTTATGCAAAAAATTTCCCTCTGCTCTCTCAGCAGTATTCTTTGCCCCCTTTAAATTTTTAAACTCTGTTCTGAAGCTGTTTTATGATTGTTTTCAAAGACTTCTACTAAAGTATGAGAGTGACAGAGAGTGAGAGAGAGAGAGAGAGAGAGAGAGAGAGAGAGAGAATACACACCCACACCCACACACACACACACTCATACACACACATAAGTGCATTCATGTGTGTTTTTAACAGTAAAAATAAGAAACTACCTTTCCATTTGGGTTAGAACTGAGATGAAATGAGGAATGGCCGCCACCAAGCAGAAAATGTGCTCACTTTATGTGTGCCAGTTAATTACGACACTTCAGAGGCGCTTCCGAAAGGATAAGGCAAGCTGCATAAATTTAGCTGTAATCCAGGCAGGCAAAACTAATTTGCAGGGGATGGCCTTATCTAGCCACTGCAGCTTTCTCAGAAAATTAACCTTGGATATTTGGGCCCAATTCAGAAAGTGTTTGATTTTTTTTCCTTTCCCTGCTCAGCATAAGAGAATTTTTGAATTCAATACAATACCTGACTTTTAAGAGGCACGATGAATGCTGTAGGCAGTTCAGAGTTATTACTGACAAGCAAAAATATATTTTTATATATACATATAGATTATTGTCCTTCATGCCCATTATCCTGCCTTCTTACATGTGCATCTGAGGGTTTATCAGTGTAGGTATAGGGGGTTTCTCGGATTAAGAGAAGGATGCAACTCATTTTTAATGTACTTAGAAAAATTCATCAAAGTTCATTGCAGAATAAGTCATGCATACTGACTTGTTCATTCCAGTGGAAATGAAGAAATCCCCATAAAAATAGAAGTTTAATGAAGTGTTGGAGCCAAGTCTTGCTTGTCATTGCAATTATCACTGATTTAGACCCTTGATCTCCCACTATTAATTAAACTCAATGGCACAGTTAAAAGTTTACCTTATTTTTTAATCATACAATCACTCATTCCATCAACATTTATGGAAGTCAGGATGCTTTTCAAGTGATTTTCATTGAATCCTCAGACTAGTTCTGTTTATATTTCACTTGCTTCATCAGTATAAGAAGCAAAGATTTCATATGTTGGTGTTTTCAATCCATCTGAAGATTTCTCAAAGCAATAGCAATGTAAGCATAGATAGAGCTCTACTGTTTGGATAATAAGATTGAAGGTCTTTATTCCACAAATATTTTTAATTTCCTGTAATAACACCTTTACAATACATTTTGTTTCCATATTTCTAAATTTTAAATTGCAAGATAAACTTTCACCAACTAGCATCAAAAATAGTCATAATAAACCTCACAAGACCACCGAGTGGCTGAGCTGAACTTTACAGAAAAAAATTCTTTTAAATATCCCATCTACAATATAATTACTGTTTCACTCATTTCAAACCATAGGAGTTACTTATTTTAGAGTGCCATGAACTCAATTGGCAATAATTGTTCTTGAGGATGTCACAATTAGGCAGAGAGGAATATATTTATAATAATAAAAGAGCCATTTTAAAACATTGATTGTACATTGAATCATGAAATGTGAAGCAATGAGTCCCATTTGGATCTAAATTTTCCTCTTTCTTACTCAATGGCCAGGGCTAAATGTTATGGCTATTTATAGTTATACCCTAGGGTGGCCGGGGGTGGGAATTAGCTGTCATAAAGAATCATATATAATACCTAAAGACTTAAACTATATTTTATGAGAACTGAAAATTTGAAGAAACTCTAGCTGAAGGATAAAAACATTGCACCAAGCAGAACTTCCTTATACACAGTAAACTTAGTAAAGGTTTAACAAAGACACAGCAAACCCTTAAGCCATTATGTCTGCACTTGCCTGCACTTATGCTAACATGTAGTATTTTTATTGAATAATTTGGATAAATTCACTGAGACTAATTCTGAAGGCCACTGGAAAAAAAGACATCTCTACACTGGCTGATGTATTAAGTATTGGCTATCTGTGGGACAAAAATAAAAAACAGCTAAGAAATGCTTGATGAAGTAGTTGACTTTCCAAAGTTACATTAATTGACTTTCCAAAAATGTGTTATTTTTAAATTTACCTTTAATATACTTTTATTGGTACATTGTAGTATCATCATAATGTAGTTCAGAGTGATAGTGACATGCATCAAATATATGTCCTATTTCAGAAGATTGTAAGGAGTTGATCAGCTTGATCATAAAAAGATTCAATTTACCTTAACACCACAATATATAACAATATTCTATAATTATCCCACCTGGCAGTAAACAACCACAACATTGTAGGTCCTTTGAGGTCAGGAATCTACATAATTGCTTTAAATCCCCAAGGCCTAATGTAATATCTGTAACACAAAAGACACACAATAAATGTTGGCCAAATGAATGACCAATTAGATATATGCCTGAATACTGGGTGAATAAATGAATGAGCATACGTACAAGTAAAAATAGTTTAATTATTTAATATAAAAGGAGTTTTGTGCTTTATCATCTTAATACTCTGAGAAGCAGTAGAGATTTCTTGATATTGATTCAAGAATAAATGGCTTAGCCAAGCATGGTGGTACATGACTGTAATCCCAGAATGTGGGAAGGTGAGACAGGAGGATTGCAGGTTTGAGGACAGACTCAGCAATTTAGTGAGACCCTTAGCGACTTAGGGAAACCTCATTCTAAAATATGAATTCTCTTAAAGGAGTTGGGGGTTTAGCTCAGATATAGAATATGCCTGGGTTCAATATCCAGTAAAAGAAAGAAAGAAAGAAAGAAAGAAAGAAAGAAAGAAAGAAAGAAAGAAAGAAAGAAAGAAAGCTACTCGCACTAGCTACCTCCTGTCCCTGTTATCTCCAACTCTTCCACATCATTCTTTTCATCCCATGAACACACTTCTTACCCACCTTCAGCAAGAGTAATCCTAATTTTAAAAGTTTACAAACTTGTAGATAGGAGATTCTTTGCAAAAACAGTTTAAGTAAAAGTCTGATGCACCTCAAATTTTTCAGGAACTTTCCTAGTATACAAAATAAAGTGCACATATTTTCCATTTTTAACCTTTCTGAAAGCATGCATTAATTTTATCAAGTCTCATTTGCTACACAGAATGTGTATTTTGTGTTCATTTTCTCTTACACAGTTGAAAGATTATTTCTGTACTTTAGCCTACCTACATTTTACCAACTATTCAAAAAGGACCTTTTGTGATAAAGCAAGATTTCCTAAACTAAAATTAATATTATAACCCTTCCTTAGATACACATTTCTCAAGATGGATTCAAGAGGATTAATTAACCAGTGTTCAGGAAAACCAATATTAGTATTCCAGTATATATTTATGATTGACATTGGCATCTTTCTTTGTCCCATAAATCAAAAGGTAAATGAGATGTCCTCAGAAAAATAGAGCTCTATTACTTTATTTTTAATTCCTTTTTAGCATATTACGATAAATTTCAGTTTACATATGCCTTGTTGCATTATATAGCATGAGACACTCATAATAAATGAACATGTGAATTTAAGAGATTCATACACTTAACCAGGCACACACCTGTAATTCCAGTACTTGGGAGGCTGAGACAAGGGTATTACAGATTCCAGAATAGCCTCAGCAACTTAATGAGGTCCTATTTCAAAAATAAAATGGGGTTTAGGGTGTGACTCAAAAGTATAACCCTCTGGTTTAATCCCCAGTGCCACAAAATAAACTTAATGATTCATACACCCAACTTCAGATTAAGAACACTATAACCTCAAGTGAACACCTCTACTTCCAGGGCAAGCTCCCCATTGGTCACATTACAAGATTAAATTAAAACTAATACCATCTTCCAAAACAATAGGCTAAAATATATAAAGTTGTAAGAGTACTTGAGTGATGGATTTATAGCCATTATACTCAACTACATTCTGTTTAAAAAGATGATTTGTAAAAGATTGCATTTTTCATCTTTTGACTTTTCATTTTATGTGTACTTGGCATACATAAAATAGTACAGCCATAAAATTTATAGATAAATAAGAGAATAGCAGGACACATGCACAGAATTATTTTACTAATAGTCTTGCACATATAAAAACCGTGAAGGATACTGGGACAGAGAAATAAATTCTATTGCTACCAGGAGTCCAGGAAGAGAACAAAAACAAAAAAATTTCCTTCCAATTTTTTTTAAAAATACTGAAACTTTTCTACTTTCACAGTCAGAAGATGGTAACTGAAAAAGATATATAGCTATTGCAACAATGAGACACTACCAATTCTATTATTGCCAGTAGCAATGCTCTCATTTGAGCTTCCCACAATAATAAAATAAATTAGTACAAAATGTCCTTTTAACATCATTCACCAGAGAATCAGAAAATAGGTTCCAAAATAGCTATTTATCACTTGTATTTAACCTTATTTCTGTCTAAACAGAGTGGTAAGTCAAATCCTATTATTTAAAATGTTAACCTGATTTCTCTTGAGTTTTGGGCTCAGGGTCTGTGCCATTATGAGTGTGTATACTAGACAGATGGTCAAGATGAGCCTGTATAGTTTAACGATACAAATACTCTAGCCCAGGGAACCTGATCTCCGCTGCTACCTGCAGGCCTGAGACTAGGAACTGGAATTACTTTGAAACTGGAATCTAAAATCACTCTCTTTAGATCTAGAATCTCTCATTGGATTATCTCATTTCAGGCTTTATGTTCTTCACTCAAGCTATTCCTTGAACTTGATTTAGGTCTATGGCCTAATTTTCAGATCATAAGCCCAGACATTTTTTTGTCTTCTCAATCCATGTAATGAACAGTACCAGTGTATGGAAAGGGACATTGTTGTAAATAAACAGTGAGAAAACACTCTAGAAAGAGGGAAAAATAGAAGTGTGAATTAAGTGATATGGAAGTGCCAAAGGCCCACTTATGTGGCCTGGACTGTTCAGGAAACCATAGTGTAAGCTATATTTCAAAAATATTTATATTTCTAAAGGTAACTCATGGACAAGGATGGAGAAATGTCCAAAGGAGTATGCTGCCTATGCAGAGGAATGGAAGAGAGACTGGGTATTCACAGGGATACTTCAAACTTAACAGGTCGTTTGGTATTAATGGAAATTGCATGGGCAAAGTTAGGGAATGAAAATGGAGAGAAAGAAAGGTACAGTGGAAGAATATGATGCCAGTCAAATAGATGAAGATCAAATTGTATTGGACATTTAATTTAAATTTTGTCTGAGAGGATCAGATAATCATTCTGGACTTTTAGTTATAAAATTGGTTAACTTTTCTTATGTTTTGAAAGATCTCTTCTAGGCTTCTACTTCTCATCCATTTTTCAGCTTCTGACCTAATATTTACTCTAAGTTTTGATTGTGTGTTTCTGAAGCCTTGACATCTTCCTAAGAGTGGCTGACCTCGCCACCTCTTACACAAGGACACTACAATGAGCTCTAGCCGTAAGTTCTACTCTCCTGTATTAGTCACACTCTTCTATAACCACTCTGATCTTGACTTTGCCTTACAATAAGCTCTCAATGATCTAATTAAAAAAACTTTGAGTATTGTACTTTTCAGGTTGAAAAATGTATATTTTAATGTTTCAGGAAATTTAAGCACTGTTGAAATTTCTATATAAAGAGAATTGAAATAATTGAACAAGTCTTTTTCTGGTCCTAGTAATTTAGGAAAGTGAGTTAAGAACAATGTCTTCAATTATTCTTTGTTTTATTGCTTCTATAAAAATGTAATGATGTGAATTCCCCTTTCTACACTTTGAAGGTGAATCTGTGTACCTTTCCAGGCAGGGAGGAAAGTTACTCTGCTGCCAGTGAACAACCCTGGACGCATCACAGCTGTTAATGATTCTTTATGTAGACATTGGTATTTGGAACTTTGGGTTGCAGAAAATGACAGAAGATAGGACTAGGACTATGGCAGTGGAAATTTCTAATTCACTCCTGAATCTGTCCATGGTCTATCCTGTTCCTCATGTCCCCACTAACAGCCTGTGTTTCTTCATAATCAGGCTGCAAAAGAAAAAATCAACTTAATGACATGTCACACCTCTTTGACTTTTTTCTTCACTTTAATATATGCAGATTATGCATTGAAATGATTGCAAACATCCTTTACGATGGCTTTTAAAGGAACAAAGTTACAAATAAACTATAATAACCAAAAAGTTTCTTAAGGCTAGTTGTTATTAACAAATTCTACATGTTATCTAAAAATATTAATTCCCCAAACATTATTTTCACAAAGTAATTTCTGTAATTTTTGTCATTCTAATAAAGATTTTGCAGAGATTGCTTTTCTAGAATTTAGCCATGCTGGTATCTAGTTTAAAAAGTTTTATTTGTGAGAAATTAAAACACTAAGTGGTTACTAATTTAGCCCAAGGTAGAATTCTGTAGCTTAAAGTCAGTGATCCATTGTGAAATTCAATTTTCCAACTGCTTAATTAATTTATGTATACAATTTAATGATATTTAATATGTTATGCACATTGCAAGCAGCAAGCTTCCAAATAAAAATCTAGGACAGTATTCCAAAAATACCTGAGTTGCCTTTTATTTTTTCTTAAGACAATAAGCAAGCATTTAAAAATTATGTTTGTGTTACCCATTATAAAATGTTTACCATTAAAAGACCAAAAATAGCCCGCCATTTACTTGTGAAATACAGAAATAAATAGGATAAACTGTTTTCCCTGTCCTTCTGGCTGCTATTTCAACTCGTATTGACAATACTTGACTAAAATAAACATGTTCAGGATAAACCTTAAAACACAAAAAAGACTCCTTGTCTTTCTCAATAGCAAAGTGAGTCCATCATCTCATGTGCTCATTTTGTGGGGTGTCTTGAAAGTCATAGGTCAGTAAAGTATTTTTTGTTGAAAAAGTCTATAAGGAAGCTCTACAAAGGTATCTGAGATACAGCTCCAGGTAAGAGCCATAGGGGAATCATCAAAGAGCACCTCATTCCGAACCATGTGATTTTTTTATTGTAGATTCAAGCCTATTAATTTTCAACACTTAAAAACAAGAAGTTTCTATAAAAGCCCAGCTGAGGTCTTCTCTTAAAAAAAAATGTGGGGGCTGTGGATATAGTTCAGTGATAGAACACATGTTTAGCAAGCATAAGATCCTTTGTTCAATTCCCATCACAAAAGAAAATAAAGAAAATAAAACCTAGCAACATTGGATTTGTATTCTCACACCACCACCAAAGAAAGGTGGGAGCCAAGCAGATGCTTTCCCTCTTCAACAAAGCAATGACTTATTCCAACCACCAACAAAAGCTCTCTTAAGCTCTCTGGCAAGTCCTTGCAAACATTTGAGCTAATAATTAGTTTGCTTTTTTGTTTTCCAATTATTTCTTGTTTGACAAACTTTCTTTTTTAATAAAAATAAATAGAATTATTACTGACAGGTTCAAAGGACCTCTATTATACTATAAATAAACACACTAAAGTCACACGCAAAAACACAAATGTGTACAATCACCTAATATATGACAATATATTGTCATATATATCAATATTGAGACAATATATCAATATTATGGAAAACAATCCAATAGAAAACACTTCTTTTGTGATGTTTGTTTCTGGTATTTTGGCTTGATGACACTGAAATAGTATTTATAATACTATTGAGAGACTTACTATAGAAGTAGTTGGCAAAAAGAACATAAATATGAGTTATAAAATTTTGAGTAGAAAAGGTTGAGTCAAAAGAGCATATACTTTAGGGTGAATTCAATTTGTTTTCCCCTCCTCTCTCTGTAATTTACCCAAAAGAGCTTAAATTTCTTCATTAGAAAATAGCTACTCCTTTTTTTTTTCCAATCACTCATTCACCAAATGTTTAAGCCAGCAACTTCTGAGCAAAGTACTATGGAAAGCTGTGGAGATTTAGTATGTGTAAAACATCTGTCCCCTGCCCTCCTGGGTCCTATTTTGTACCTGGGGAAATAAATATTAGACAGCTAATTATACAAATACATGTTTAATTACCACTGTGGCAACTCTGAAGGAAGAGCATTACCAGGGAGTCTTAACCTCTGTAATCTAGAGTCAAGAAAATCTCCTGGAGGAAGTACGATCTGACTTAAGTTTGAAGTAATAAGGAGAAATTAAATATGTATGTTGAGGAGGAGAAGCCTGCAAAGGAGAAGAAACAAACTGCAGAATAGCATGGAGCAGAAGGAATCACTGTCTTTTCTTTTTTATTTTATTTTATTTTATTTTATTTTATTGGTGGTACTGGGGGTAGAACCCAGAGGCTTTCTACCTCCAGGCTATACTCCCAGACCTATTTTATATTTTATTTGGAAACAGGGTCTCACTAAGTTGCTGAGAGCCTCACTAAGTAGCTGAGGCTGGCTTCGAACTCGTGCGATCCTTCTTTCTCAGCCTCCCAAGCGCGGGGATTACAAGTATGTGCCACTACGTCCAGCGGAATCACTGCCTTTTTAAAGAATTGAAGAATTAGCCAGAGAGATGGAAGTGCAGAGAGTGAATAAATGATGGGAGAAGAGGCTGGTGATGTGGAAAAGGGCCCTGGCTCATCTAGTATCTTACTGTCTATCCTAAAGGCAGTGGGGAGCTACTGGAGTGATTTTGACATCTTTTGAGATGACTGCTTGACTGTACCCGGAACAATGGGTTCCAAAGAAAGAAGAATAGGTGGAAATTCAGGGAAAGCAACTAGAAAATCATTTCAGTCATTCAATAGAAAACAATAGTCATTTTAAGTGGAATGGTAGAAATGGAAATGAAGAGAAATCTGAGATACAAGAAATATTTACAAGTTACAATTGAAAGGCCTTGAAGATAGATTGAATTGTGCACAAGGGAACTGGAGAGCACAGGGTCTATTTGGGGCATCCTGAATTCAAGTTTATGTAAGATATCCCAATAGAAATGCTCAGCAAGTAGTTGAATGTATAAATACAGTCATGCACTGCATTAACAATATTGTTGTCAAAAACAGATGGCATATACAGGTGTAGTGGCACACACCTGTATTTCCAGCACTTGGGAAGCTGAGACAAGAGGATCACACAGGTTCGAAGCCAGCCTCAACTACTTAGTAAGGCTCTCAGCAACTTAGTGAGGCTTTCAGCAACATAGTGAGATCCTGTTTTCAATTAAAAAAGCATAAAATAGGTCTGGGAGTATACCCTGGAGGTAGAAAAGCCCCTGGGTTCCACCCTCAGTACCAAGAAAAAAAAAAGATGGCATATATGGTGCTGATTCCATAAGATTATAATGGAGATGAAAAATTCCTGCCATCTAGTGACATCACAGTTTTTGTAATGTTAGAGCACTACACACTCCTCATGTGTTTGAAGCAATGCCTATGCAATCTAAGCTACTGCACTGCCAGTCACATAAAAGCATCACACAGTGTACTTTATAGTATATATATATATATATATATATATATATCACATAATACTTGATAATGGCAATAAATGACTATGTTACAGACTTATACTTTTATCATCATTTTAGATATACTCTATTTATAAAGAGTTTACTATAAAACAGTATGCTGTGTTAAACTGGCAACAGCCTCATACATTACATGTTTATCACATTTCTTGATTCCATCATGTTCTATTGTATTTGATTTGCTCTTTAGTAGCTGGTTCATCATATACACATATACTATATATTATAAACTATTCCTCCTAGGAATATACATACATATGTACATACATATATATGTATATATGCTGGATATACATCTTATATATCTATGCATTTATATCAAAATGATATATATATATCATACATATCAAACAGCTTAGGTGTGTAGTAGGCTATACCATTTAGATTTGTGTAAGTATACCCTATAATGTTTGCACAGTGATGAAGTCATCTAAGGATGCACTTCTCAGACTATCCTTATCAATAAATAATACATGACTGACTGTACAGAGTTCAATGGAAAAATTAAAACTAAAAATTAATGTGGATGATATTGCCTTATATATATTAGGGAAATTCACAAGTCACTGAAAAGTAGAGGAAGTTATGTCTTAAAGCTCTCTCCAGCCATCTGGCAGAAAAGAGCAGGTAATTAAAAACCCTAAGTTTTATGTAGAAGTTTTCTATGTTAATGTTATATCCATATATGATGGAATCACTACCAATCTCTCTAACATGTAAGTAGAGGAAGTAGGGAGAAGTGGGGTGGGATGTGGTGGGAAACACACCAAGTGATGTGGCATGTATGTTTATATCACTTTGAGATCTTACTGTCATGTGTAATTTCAATGCACCAATAAAAGTATAAAAAGTTTACAATGTTTAAACTCCAAATCATCAAGCATTTGTTTCCCTAATAGATTGGAAAATGAGACTTAATATAATTTCAGGAGAGAGTACCCCATCATTCTGAGGGTTTTGATATGGTAGTTATGTTTATAGATTGAACACAACCCTCTCAGAAAACATAGCATTTGGAAAAAAATCATTCCAAATAACAAAATACCATTTACCAGGATTGAAGATACAAGACTGTATAGACTTGACTGAATGAAAAATTGGTTATGAAAAAGTAAATGTCTCCCCTATGTAAGTAAGCTACAAATTAAGCAAATTTCCCTCTCTTCCCCTCCTATTTTCCCCTGGAGTAGGTTATAATTAATCTCAATGAATCAAAGAGGTATAATCCATGTTCAGAATGTATGCCATGTCTAAGCTTCATGCATTTCAATTTAAAAGGAATCCTCATACATATAATTCCTATCAATCAGCCAGTAACTGCCTGTACACTGTTCTAAGCACAAGTGGTAACGAGCTTTTATTTTTCTTACCCTATATTGGCTCTTTTGTACTAAAGTGCTTTATCTCTGCTGAGAAGTTATAAAATGATGCTAGTGAAAAAGCCATAAGATCTAAAACCAGAATTATCTTTGCAGAGATAATAGATAATTAGAAAGTTTGAGGCTAACTCAGGCAACTTAGTGAGATTCTATCTCAAAAATAAATAAATAATAAACAAATAAGCTCTGGGAATGTAGCTCAGTGGTCAAGAGCCCCTGGGTTCAATCCCCAGTATCAATAAAAGAAAAGGAAAAAAGTTAAGCAAACAGCTGATAAACAGACAGACAGATTGATAGACTAACCTGTGTGAAATCTTTAGATTTTGTGCGAATGATCATGAAGATTGTTCTCTTTCTCCAGTCGAAGAAATAAAGATTTCCACTGAGTCCACACATAATGGAATTCCTTTTTTATGAAACCTAAAACACTATAAGGCACAAGGACATGGTATAATTAAGAAAAATTTTCATGATGTCGTAAGAAAAATTTAGACTAAAATAAAAGCATGATCTATGATCCTTATGACAAAGATAACATATTCTCTAAGATTAAGACCAGGGATCACTTAGCAGGCTTTTGACTAAGATTAAGTGTACGATTGGGACCAGTGGTAACTTGGAGTGTGTAGAAAGCAGCACAGAAGATTGGAAAGGCTGCTACTGTGAGACGTTTTGCAAGTCACTTAAATTGAGACTTTTTCCCACCTCCAAATTAGGTAATTATTTCTACCAGGCAAAACTATTTGAGAATTAATCTACTGTTCTATAAGAAGCTATTGTCACATAGTAAATACTAATAAGTGGGAGCCATCATTATTTACTATTGTATTAATTGTTATTGATTTGATTTTTATTTTCAGGTAATTTATTTAAGCATCACACTATTTCTTAGTTAATGCTAGTTTACATAGAGGGGATGTTCATTGTCAGAAGCCCTAGGTATACATTACTCAATTATTAATAAGTAGCCTAGAGTGTTTTTCATCATAATATCCTACCAAGCCTCAAAAAGACTGGTTAGACCATTAGAGATCAAATTACTCTGTTCCATCAAGTTGCTCTTCATGCTTGAGTATTTTATCTTTTAATCAGAAAGTGGTTGCAACTTTTGCTTTCTGGTCATTTATGATGAGATAATTAAAAATTTTTAAAAACAACCTATTGATCTAATTGGATGAGTAACTGACTTATGTCAAAAGATATAAAGCCATCATTTGTACTAAACCATTGCACAATGTGCTAACTAAAATGTCACAGACATCCTAGGACAGGAAAAGGATATATCTGATCCAGCCTAATAAAAATATTGACTTTTACACATATATTTCTTATTGCTTCCAACGCAACTGTTCTTAAACTACTGAAGTATACATAGAAATTTTCTCTTATGCAGTTTACTAAATCTCTCTGCCTCAAAGTCTTGTTCTTTTGTTCCCTCTGCCAGTCGACACCTAGCAAGACATACACAGTCAACCAGCTCTGCTCTCCCCAGCAATCCTGCGACAGCCATCAATGACTTTCGCTTCCTACCAAATGAATTCCAGATGTTACAACTTTAAAAATCTGATCCCAGAATTATCTTTCCTCCTTACCTCTATTTCCTAAAAGAATTCTTCCCAAAGCCTATTCTTCAACTACTCATTTTATGAGTTCTGACATTTCATGCTAACACTTCTCCTGGATTACTGTGGAGAGAATTAATGAAATTAATCTATTTTCTTTTAATCTAGCACTATAGCATTTTCTTTCCTTACTGGACTCCAAAACTAACACAGTCACTATCTCTTTGTCAAAAACAGCTATTAACATTTTTTTTCTACAGATGTCCTTTGGGAAATTCCTTTAATAGACTTGCTCTTTGCTCCAAGACAACTTAACAAGGGTCCATTCTCTGATTACACTTTGTGTTTTACCAGTCTGGAACATCTCCTTGTTGCCTCCCATCTCTGCTCTCTCTGCACCTATAGAACACTTTAGCAGAGATAATAATCCATATCTGCCTAGTGACATATATATATATATATATATATATATATATATATATATATATGTCTATGTATTAGTTCATTGTAATCATATATCATTATGAGGTACAGAATGGTAGAGGCATCCATGCACACATCACACTTTTAGCTCTTCTCTAATTCCCAACCCATTTCCTCCCTGTTCCCTCCTTCTCAAGTTTGGCTCTGTGACTGACTTTGATATGTTTGTGAATTTACATCATGCTCTTTAGGATGCTTTCCACTTCTCCCCTCCCATCTTCCTCAGGTTGCTTCCTTTATTCATCTAAAAATCTTTCAGCAGAAAGTTTCAGCAGAAACTTAAACATCTATAAACTTAAGAAATTCACAGGAAGAGTTTACATGGCAAAGGCCCTCACAGAGAAAAGAAAACAGAAGGAGACTTGGAATGCATTAGGAATGGGCATCATTTCATGAATAATCATGGCAGAAGATCTCTTAGCCACTGTGTGTCTAGAAGAAGAATACAGCTTCCATCATTAGTGGTGGCTTGAGACTCAAATAGACCTTCTCTGCCTACGATACAGAGAAAGAAAAAAACTAACAAAAGAACTTCAGCCTACAGCAGGGCCAAGGGAGCAGTACTCTGAAAAGGTAGCAATTTAAATAATGATTCCTTGATTCTCAACTTCTGTATACTCTGCCCAAAACTTGGTTTTTCCATGGAGCCATGGAAGTACAGGTCCCCCTCCTCCTCCTTTGTATACACCAGGCTTCCATGGCACAAGAGTCCAAGCTCTCACATACTCATTACATTCCTGGGGGCAAATCTTTCATAGCAGCCAAAGAACAAATGAGCTACTCTTTTAATCAAGGTGCCCTCATCAACCCTCCCATGCAATCTGACATTTTGAATTTAATAATTAAATGCAAAATTTTAGAATATCTTTACATTGGTTCAATCAAGTATATGTTAATATTCATAATGGTTGTTCAAGACAGAAAAAAGCTTAATATTTAAAGCCTTTAGTAATATGAAAAAATTAAATATTAAATGATTTTTGTTATAAAGAATACGTTAGGTGGATCAATAAAAGTCTTTCAAGCATAAAAGTATATTACATTAGAGTAAAATTCTTTGCAGAAAATAGAATGAAAGTACAAGTTCAAGGAGAAAGAACAATGTAAAATTTCTATTACATAAAATCACATAAATATAATATCTATATAATATATGCACATATACATACATGTATACACACTTACATATAAATATATATATGATAGTTGCCAATTATCAAAATTCTTATTTTGTATTGCTTTGAATGTACTTTGAAAATTAAAGGAAATTTTTGATCTCTTGGTATCATTATTTATAATATGCTGAAAATTACATATTTTCTATCTAAAAATTTTCAATGGATTGGGAGAAATTATGTGAAGGGTATTTTTAATATATATTTTTTGAAGCCAGGCATGGTAGCGCATGCTTGTAATACCAGCATTTGGGAGGATGAGACAGGAGGATCACGGTTCGGAGACAGCCTCAGGTACTCAGTAAGGCCCTTTGCAACTCAGTGAGACCCTGTTTTAAAATAAAAAATAAAAAATAGGGATGGGGGTGTAACTCGTGGGCAGAAAGTCCATGTGTTCCATCCCCATATATATATATGGAGAGAGAGAGAGAGAGAGAGAGAGAGAGAGAGAGAGAGAGAGAGAGAGAGAGAGGGAGACAACAAAAATAAAACCATATGCTTAAAACTAAAAGGAAGATGCTTGAGGCTACTGGATACCCCACTACCTCTAAAGTAAGAAAAATAAAGAAA
Source organism: Muscardinus avellanarius (assembly GCF_963383645.1). Classification (NCBI taxonomy): domain Eukaryota; kingdom Metazoa; phylum Chordata; class Mammalia; order Rodentia; family Gliridae; genus Muscardinus; species Muscardinus avellanarius. Next base: position 71,872,788 of record NC_137795.1, read on the forward strand.
AGAAATTGCTAAGTGGTTGCACAGATTTACACGCACTTGCCTTTCCCTTATTGCATTTAACCTCCTTCCTTGCCTGTCTCCTCCAATGGCTTTACCTCTGACACACCTAGTTAAATTCAAGTCTTTCATTCCTGGGCAATGAAATCTGGACTATGAAATCTTAAAGTACTCCAGGGCAATGCCCTATGAGTTTCACCCTGTCCCCACCCTAGACTAAGCCACACACTATAAATGGTGAGGGCAACAGAGAACACAGGCTTCCATGGAAGTGGTGCTCAGAGCATTTACCGGACGGAGAGGCCCAGAAGCAGAAAGTACACCTGGGTGAAGACTCCAAAGTCTTTTTAGTGAGAATGGCAGCAGACTTCTTCAGAAGCTGATCAGTCCTAGAGAAGAGGCTCTAACTGTGGACACTGAGCATCTCTGCACACAACAGAAAAGATGGAAGTCAGCTGGATAAACAGAGGCAGTAGCATGCTAGTGTGCCTGCCCTTCCAGGGCTTTTAGAAAGGAGAGATTTGGGTTCAGTGATAGAGTGAGGCTGAGAGCCCGAGGCCAGGAGGACATGACCTTGAAGCAGATGCGTCCTCTTTGTCCTTTGCTGTCCAGGGCTGAAGACTGTCTGGGCCACACCTATAGCTTTTGTTCCCAGAGCTTTGAAAACCTGCCTTAGGATTATTTTCCCTCATTCTCTTCAATCCTGCTGTCAAAATCACACAGAGAGCTAAGAAAATATTTACTTAATTAAGGTTTAAACATGCACAATTGAGGGAAAAAATAGCTTGAGATGCTAAAGTTTTTCATGTTGATTTTCCACATTAATCAAATTCTGAAGATAATTACTTAATCTTCCACTTCATTTACCTGTGTAGATCAGGCTGCCTCTGCCTGAAAGGAAACACCAGATCTGACATTTTCAGGGCCGATTTCAGACCACAGGATGGCAGATTCAGTTGTGCCAAGGGCAGGAACAATGGGAAGCATGATCTAAGTGTTTAATATCACCAAAATATGTCAGCGGCAATGCCTTTCTCTATTACCCCACACATTTTCATATATTTTCCAGGATGCAAATTTAATTGCGATGGTTGATTGGCTTTTTCTCCACAGACAATAGCCAAGAAAGTAAGCTTTTACAATTTATTTCTGACCTGAGAAAGGCCTCTGGAGTTCCTCTGGATAAATCTTTATCCATACCTGGGAACCATGTGCTGTGACTTGGAGAAATGAGTACTTCTCTGGAGTCAGATGACCTCAATTCCAACCCAGCTCCACCATTTATTATTTGTGTGACCTTACCACCTCCTATACTTTCTCATAAAACAAAGACAGTATCTGCCTCGAGAGATTGTTAAATAAGAATATAGGTAAAATTGGAGTCAATGTTAATTTTCTTCTTTTCTTTTCGACACCTGAGAGGTATTATTACAACATAAAGAGCTTGGCTTTGAAACACTTTCCACTTGAGAGCAAAAGAACAATGAAATGAAGTAGAAACATACAAGAATAAGGACAGTTTTGTGGGTTCAGCAAAAAAAAAAAAAAGGCCAACATTAGAAAAAGCCAAAAACTGCAAATGACATGAAACTAGGTTAATTGTTCAAAAGCTTTTTTCTGATTGCAGTGAGCAGTTGGAAACTTAAATCGCTTTCATTCGTAAGTATTAAACCAAATACATCTAATTTAACCTAAATTGATCTCTCAACATAAATAAATGAGTCACATAATGAATCACATAAGAATATTAAATTCTTTAAATGAAACAATACCAAGAGAATGGTTTGATTTTAAAGAACTAGTTTTAGTTTTAGGGTTTTTTGAGCAACTAAAGACTCTAGAAATGCCAGGAGAGAATATTTTGGGTGATGATGTTAGTGGTTAATACTAAGACTCACTGATACTTGCATTCGAGTACTCCTAGATGGATGCTTAGTTTGTTGTACACATTGATGAGGAGATTTTACACATACTAATTTCTTTCAGCATCATAATAACCTATGAAATAGATACTAGTATTCTGATTAATATTATTTTCATTATTATTCTCACTGTAAGCCTAACTATTGTGAGGCACAGAAAGTTCCTTTAGCTAGCATGTGAGGAGCTAGAAGTGGCTCTGGATTCACTGGCCTGAAGTACATCTTGAAGCAATCTGCAAGATCAAAAGCAAAACAAACAAGCAACAACAACAACAACAACAACAAAATGGAAGTAAAAAATAACCTAAGCCAGGTGTGGTGGCGCACGCTTGTAATCCCAGCATTCGGGAGGCTGAGACCAGAGGATCACAGTTCACGGACAGCCTCAGCTACTTAGTGAGGCCCTTTGCAACTCAGTGAGACCCTGTTTCAAAATAAAGAATAAAAAACTGGATAGGGATTGTAGCTTAGAGGTGGAATGCCCCTGGGTTCCATCCCCAGACCCGCAAAAAAAAAATCTGTCAAAGAAATTGTTCCTTCTGAATCTCTTCTCACTCCATGTCCCCACTGGAGCTGACAAAAGCACAGACATTCTGTTAGAGCTAAGAAACTAGGACTATTCTGCCTAAAATCAATTTTTATTCATGCAAGTTAGTTATCCTTTTAGCAGTATGATTTGAAGAACTTACTGACATAAGAAAACATTGGGAATATGTTTTTTGTTTGTAAGAAAGACAATGAAATACCAATATAGTTGAGAAATTTTTAAATGTATACCTACTTGCATTATATTATGATAAATAAACACTTCAGCATATTATAAAGTACATGGTATAATAAGTGGTTCCCATTTACCAAGAAGAGACATGGTAATGATATTTTCCATAAGATTCAAAACATGAAAAGGTAGAGATGTCATCAGCAAAGTCCTGGCTTTATTATTATCATTATTTCTGTTTCAGAATTTATGATACAGTATTTCCATTATTTTTATTTCAGAATTTATGGTACAGTATTTTTATTACTTCTAGTTCAGAATTTAAAGTACAGTATTTTTCTAAGAAACTGCATTCTATTTAGGAAAGAGAATCCTATTTGCCACAGGCAAAACAATCATCTCTAATCCATTTCTGGAATTTCAACTTGATCACCAGGTGTACAGTGACACATTCAGTTTTCATGACTGTCAGAATTGTACTTTGCCTCCCAAGAGCCCTCTTTAACTTGTAACACCATTTGTGGGTGTTTCACCTACTTGCAGCTTCCTAGAAAGGGAGTAAAAAAGGTGGATGACTTTTATCTAGAGGAATAAAAAAAAAAAAACTCAAAACAACATAATCTCTGTTTTAAAAAAACAACTCACATCCAATAAAACAATTGCATAGCCTAGTAATAATAAAAACAAAAGCTAAATGAGCATTGTTAAGTGTTTGATATGTATAATAAACACCTGACCTAAAATTTATAGACTTATCTATTTTAAACCCATGCTACACTTAAAGTTCTTTTAGTTGTTAAACAACTTGGGGTGTTTGTCTTATGATGTGAAAGCACCAGGAGGAAGTGGAGCATTGGTCAGCAGATGTGCTCTGACCTGTGTGGAGTCTGTGGTCTGTGTCAGTTATCCTGACAGACTAGATTCTGTGCAAGAGACCAAAAAATGAGGGACAGTGGTAAGATAACCAGACGAAGTGTGCAGGGGTAGGGGGAGGATAGGAGGGGAAAATGCTGTTATAATCAGATATAAAATGTCACCTAAAGAGCTCATTTTTTAATTTTTGGAGCTGATGTAATGAGTCATGAGGGCTGTAATCCCAATTGTAGATAAATCCATTATAATGGTGGTGGCCTGGGCCAGTAGGGTGTGGCTGGAGGGGGTGGATCTCCGGGTTGTGACCTTGAGGATTATGTATGGTCTGTCCTCCCCCTGCTCTCTCCCTTTCTTCTGGTGTCCATGATGTGAGGAGCATAGCCCATGTGCATTCCCTCTGGCATGCCCTGAATAGTCCTGGCCTCTCATGGACTGAGGCAGAAACCAGAAGAAAATAAATATTCTTTCCTCTAAATTACATGGCCTTACTTCAAACTGTAATACAAACCCATAGTAATAAAAACAGCATGGTACTGACAGAAACAGATACATAGACCAATGGAGCAGAATAGAAGACTCAGACTCAGAAACAAATCCACATACTTAAGGCCAATTGATTGTTAGCAAAGGGAATAAAAACATACACTAGAAAAAAGATAGCCTCTTCAACAAATGATGTTGGCAAAACTGGTTATTCATATACAGGAAAATGCACTTTCTCACCCTGCACTAGAGTCAATTCAAGATGGATCAAAGACTTGGAAATCAGAGCAGAGACCTTGCAGCTCCTTGAAGGGGGGCATAGGTCCAGCACTGCAGCACATAGGCACAGGTCAAATCTTTCTCAACAAGACCCCAAAGGCACAAGAAACTAAAAGGGGAATCGATATGTGGGATTGCATTAAACTGAAGAGCTTCTGTAACACACACACACACACACACACACACACACACACACACACACACACAAGAAAAAAAAACTATCAAGAACCTCAATAGAGAGCCAGCAGAATTGGAGAAAAATTTTGCCAACTATTCCTCCCATAGAGGACTAATATCTAGAATATACAGAGAACTCAAGAAACTTGCAGCTAAGAAAACAAATAACTCAATCAAAAATGAGCAAGGGAACTAGACACCTCACAAAAGAAGAAATTCAAATGGCCAATAAATGTATGAAAAAATGTTCAACATCTTTAGCAATCAGAGAGATGCAAATCAAAACTACCCTGAGATTTCACCTAACTCCAGCTAGAATGGCAACCATGAGAGAAAAAAAAAAACAACTACAAATGCTGGGTAGGATGTAGAAAAGTAGGAACTTTAATACATTGTTGGGGATTGCAAATTATTGCAATCACTTTGGAAAACAGTATGGAGGATGCTCATAAGAATGGGAATGCACCTACTATATGACCCAGCAATACCACTTCTGGGTTTCTACCCAAAAGAATGGAAACTAAACTACCAAACTAATGCATGCATATCTATGTTCATAGCCCACAATTTACAATTGCCAAACTATGGAACCAGCCAAGATGTTCCATCAACAGATGAATACATTACAAAACTATGGGATATATACACAACTGAATTTTACTTAGCCATAAAGAAGAATAAAATTACATCATTTGCAGGGAAATGGATGGAGCTAGAGAACATTATGCTAAGTGAGATTAGTCACAAAAAGTAAAAATTTGAATGCTTCCCCTAATATGTGGAAGCTAGGAAGAAAACAGTCATAGAAAGAACTCTAATAAAGAAGGAGAAATCCTAGATGAACAAATAAGAAGACCTAACTGAGGGAAATGGGAGAAGGAAAGAGAGAAACTTCCTAATGTACATGATTTATATTCACAAACGTATCGAAGTCAATCACAAAGCCAAACATGAGAAGGACGGAGGGGGCAGGGAATGGGGTGGGAATTGGGGAACACCTAAATGAGTGATGTGTGCATATATGCCTCTACCATCTTGTATCCCATTAAAATATATGACTACAATGCACCATAAAAAATTTTTTAAAATTACATGGCCAATCTTTTAGATTATAGTTAAGAATGCTGACCAGAACAGATGGCCAGCAAATAGTGAGGATGAGAGAATAAATGCATTTGAGAGTGAGAAAAAAGTGCTCCCAAAGATGCTGTAATACCCGGTACTGCTTTATCAGTGACCTGCTTGTCACTTTTTCATAATACCACTGCTTTTCCATTATTAGAGCAGTCTTCATGAGGAACCTGACTTTATAATCTTAGATTAATATTTATGGTTTCTAAGGCAAATAGTAAGTTCTCATATTTTATTATATTATCTTTTTCATTAAAACTAACATGGTACAAAGATCAAAATTTGACAATGAGGAGATAAAAGTAAAAAACTGTAAATGTCAGATTCTTAGATGGCCATAATAGTTCAATGACTGATACTAGAGAAAACATTTGTGGAGACATTATATATATATATATATATATATATATATATATATATATATTATGTATATATTATATATTATATATAATTATGGATGTATAAATATATAAATCAAATATGCTTATATATAAAATGTTTAATCAACTGAGTGGTAATTTATAAATTACTATAAGCAGAAATAAACAAAATTAATTTGTTGTAACTCTAAAAATCATTTATTTCTAAAATGGATAGTTTTGCCTATTAAATGTGTATGATATGTATAACATATAACTTCATACTATATGCCATATACCTTTAGTAGTTCTAAATCATTATTATTTTCAAAAATTATTTGGTCATTATATGATTGTGTCATTTATTAAAATTTTAAGCATTTTTATTTCAATAAAATAGCTTTATCACACATATATATATATAATATTCTCTACATTTCTTTATAAACTTCCCTTGTTTCTTAATATTGTTTCTTAATACTTTCCTGTATCTTTTATTTATAGCAAATTTACTTGGTTTATTATCCATCACTTCAGCAATACCTTTGTGATACCAGTATAATAGATGAGCAATATAGTAACACATTAGGCATATATATATATGATTGATATATATACATGAATATATATGGCATATATATATGAATATATAATTGTGTTTTGCTCTTATCATTTTTAAAGGTAACTATTTTATAAAAGTAAATTTAAATCTGTCTCAGGCAAGAATAATCATGATTTTCACTCAAAATAATTATTTAAAGAGATTAAAACAGTATGTTTAATTTTTTTGACTAGGAATTGATTCCAGGGGCATTCTACACTGCTTCGCCCTTTTTTATTTCAAACAGGATCTCGTTAAGTTGTTGAGGCTGGCCATTTTAAACCTGCAAACCTCCCGTCTCACCATCTCATCTTTCCAAGTATTAGGATCATAATTGTGTACCACTGTACCCAGCTCAAAACAGTATTCTTTACACAAGGAAAGCAGCTATAGCATAGGCTTAATACCTTTGCTTTCATAACAAAGATCATTTGATTAAGATCTTATGGCAATGGAAGCTTCCTAAGTAAAATTAGTGCTAGAAATTCAGTAGCAAATAAAACAAAAATGATCTTTGTCATCTTAGTAGAGCCAAATGAAAGACATTATAAGAATTTTAGACAGTATAAGAACCATTATTTGAAAATAACCTCCAGTCTATAAAATTCTAAACATGGTTTACAAAAAAACTTTACATAATATACAACTTTGATACTATATCTTAAATTAGTATAAAGTTGGTGTTACTACAAACCTGGCTCATTAGGTAGTGACCAAATTTCTAAGGTGCCACTAGGTAAAAGATACACCTTGTATGAAAAAAAAGAATGAAAAAGCACTTTCAATTAGTGATGGCACAGCCTTGTTTATAAGATATATCCAATTCATAAATATTAGAGTTTGAGCTGGGCGTGATGGCACAGGCTTGTAATTCCAGTACTTGAGAGACTGAGAGGAGGATCGCACAGGTTCAAGCTAGCCTCCGCTATTTAGTGAGACTCTCAGCAACTTATTGAGACCCTGTTTCCAAATAAAACATAAAAATAGGTCTGGGAATGTAGCCTGGAAATAGCCCCTGAGTTCCACTTCAGTGTCACAAAAATAAAATAAATATTAGAGTATGAAAAAGGTGCATCTTAAAGTCAGTAAAATCTAAAGAGAAACTTAAATCTGTGCATATTCTAATGTTTTTATAGAAAATCTCTCTACAGTGTCTTAAAATAGTTCATGTCCCATACCAAGCATCAGAACAGCTATGGCAAGACTTATTTATGACATTATTAGTAATATCATCCTCTTTGGTGATAAACCAAAAACACACTTCAGAGAGCATCCTTTATGATATATCTTTGCCTTTACCATGAATGCTTCTATTGTCTGTAGCATAGATCTAATACAATTCCTGAGACTGAGGAAGTTCATGGTTTTTCCAAAGTACAGGCTGCCTAATGTGTTACTATATTGCTCATCTATTATACTGGTATCACAAAGGTATTGCTGAAGTGATGGATAATAAACCAAGTAAATTTGCTATAAATAAAAGATACAGGAAAGTATTACATGAAGTAAGGGTAAACAAAGTTGAAAATATGAGCTTCTCTGATCATCCAAACTTCTTCTCAGGTCACCAGTTTCCTGAATGACAATGATATCAGATGAATGAAATACAAAGACTGGCTTATAACTTTTAATACCTTAGTATCCTCTATTTTACCCTCAACTATGCTAAAGACCCTGGTACCTGCTTGATCAAAAGATAAATTAGCCAGTACAACTCCAGAACATGCCTAACTGGTGCAAGACCAACAGTGAAATCAAGATCAATTCCTGAGAAATACCATCTGTAGCCCAAAAGGACAATATTTTGTACTTCCTTATCATTTTATATATTTTCTTTTATCTTCCAATTTTTGCTTGTTTAGGGTGTTTGTTCGTTCGTTTGTTTGTTTGTTTGTTTGTTTGTTTGTTTTGTAGGGGCAGGAGCACTTTTTTGTAAAGTGCAATCAGAAGTTTTTCCTATTGAATTGGCATCAGGGACTTTGTTACATCTAAAATGACAAGAGCAAGCATTGTCCTATTTATAGCAACACAGATAATATCCATGTCTTAATTACTTAAAGTCTACTTACAAGTAGAATGACCTACAGAGTTCACATTGCAGAGATCACTATTGGAATTTTTATTTCTTAGATGGAATTTGCTGATATTCTAATGTTCCTTTACTTAAAAGAGAGAGAAAATATGTGGTCATATGGAATCTCAAAAAGTCAATTGCAGCACCTACCCAAGGGCATATGTAAAGGGAATGGTGAGAAAAATCATGTCTCACAAGAAAGAGATGCTGTCTCTGAACCTGAATTCTTTCAGTTTAGTTTCCACATCAGAAAAAAAATAACCATTAGGGATAAAAGCCTACACTGTTATATTTTTAGCTCTTTTAAGGAGAAAACTATTATTTTTTCATTCCTTGGATGAGGCAGAAAGTTATAACAATAAAAACAATTACTGGGAAAACATACTATATCTTTTGGTGAATGGGGGTGAGTTCTGAATCATAGAAGTAAAAAATTATTTTAATTTTCTCAAGATATACTTTGATTATAAATAAAACTTATGACAATCTACTTCAGCATGCAGTGACTGGAAATGGTCCTAAGAGGACTGTGGCTTTGTTGGAGATGGGGCTCATTTTTGTACAAAGTACTATGACGGGATGGAGACAGAGGATATTCTGATTTTCCTAAGTTACTTTCCCACTCCTGTGGTCCAGGGACAATGAGCACCAAGCAAATGACATGGAATGAGTTTCCCAAAAAGAAAGGGAAGAGCTGATACTAGAAAAAATTCTTAGCGAACATAAATAATACAGATTTTATTCCCCTCAGAGAAAAATTTGGATCAGCTCACATCCTTGGCTTGTGTCTAGAGTATTTCCCACTTAATGTACTCTCCTGACACAATGCAGAATAGTAATATCCCCTTCGATGTCATGACAGTCACTGTGCTCTCCCATGCATCTCCTGATGTAAGCAATACATCATCACCACCCAAACATTCAGAGAAATCGACCTCAGCCTAATTCCAGTCACAGTTTTGGTTTAATATTTCTAAATGGTTATCAATACCTGATCCATAAAATGAAACATAGCAATGTATTAAGTATTTTTGACTAATTATTATTAAATAATAAATGTAGTAATTGCTGTTTAGTATGATTTTGATGCTAGTATATGATCTCTATCCCACGCTTTTACTGTTTTCAGATTTATAGGGTTTTATTTTAAGGAAAACTTAGACCATTCTTATATTTGATGCTGAGTGTATTTTTAGTTGGTTTTTTTTTTGCTTTAATTATAAAGGTATTTGTACATTGAGAATTAATTGACATGCCAAAAATCTTCAGAGATTCATAGGAATATGTAATTTGCTTGTCTCTTGGAAAATTTTACCTAAATGGCTGTATGTATGTTAAATGTTTTAATAAAAGCTGTTTCAGATTATCATTAGTAAATAATGAGATTTAAAGAAATGCTGAAAATTAACATAATTTATAAAGAGTGTTGGAGTCTCATTTTATGAAGAGGGTGACTTTGCAAGCCTTTTTGCTGCCAAGTCTTACCCAAATGCACTCATCCTTCTGATTACCTAAATGTTCCTTTGTCTAAGATGTGCCTGATAAGCCCCTTGCCTATCCCATTCCTCTGCTTATGAAAAAGACCCATTCTCCAGCTTAGCTCAACTGTTTCAACACAATTCCTCTATACAGCACCCCAGCAATGATTAATTATACCCCCCACAACCCATCAAAGTTCCTCGTAAACAACCCATACAAGCTTCTGATCTGTGAGTATACACTGGCTCCAAACTTTCCTGCAGACTCTCCTCCACAGATTTCATTCCAATCAAGCTTGTTCTGCCAAGTCATATCCTGTCTCCTTCCTTCCTCAAACCTTCAAAACGATTATTGATCATGAAATACACATTTAGAAGTCTAAATCTAAGTCTACTTTATGCAACTATTTGATAAAACATATCATTAGCTTTGATGTAAGAGTACAGAAACTATTTTTTATGTTGAACTAGTGTTTAGAATTACTGTCTATAGCCAGGCATGATGATACACACTTGTAATAATAGTACTTGGGAGGCTGAGACAGGAGTGCCAAGGTTCTCGGACAGCCTCAGTGACTTAATGAGCTCCTCTGAAACTTAGTGAGAATAAAGAATGAAAATAATAAAAAAAAAATAGGGCTGGGGGTATGGTTCAGCAGTAGGCTTAATCCCCAGTGCTACAAAAAAAAAAAGAATTAATGTCTATAAACAATTTAAAGTTTTAGATATTTTTTGTGTATCTATCTATTAGGATGCCTTTAGCAGCAAGTAGAACATCTAACTTAAACTGCCTTACCTATTGAAGAATTTATTAACTCTTCTACACAGAAGACCAAAGTAAAGTGGGCTCTGGTTTGATTTCATCATGAGATTTTTCTACAGTTCTTTATCGGTTACTGTCGTATTCATGCTACAGCATTCTGGTCCTTACATCTATGCAGGACAACATGTAGATGAAGAAAAATAATATTCCTGTTTCCCTGAAGAACAGGATCAACTTTTCTGGAAGTGTTAAGCAAACTGTTCTCACATCATTTTAATCCATGAATAATTTCTAAAATCAAAAAACCGATCATTTTCATCTCCGCTTGGCAAGGAGTAAGCTTTTTAAAGTAATGAGCTGCATTAAATTAGAATTATTACAAGACAGAGGAAAGGACAATATGTGTTAGTAGGCAACCAACTACTGCTCATAGCATGACAGTCAAGTAATATATTTTGCTAGAAAACATGTATGGAATGACAAGAGTTTAAAGAGATGTCCATAAGCTGGTTTTTCCAACATCCTAAATGCTGCATTATCCTGATGATTGGATTTGCTAGATATTATCCTTGGATCTTTGCCAACACCTAGCACGAATGTTCTATTTGAGAAGTACACAGGCATGGGGGAGTAAACCATTATTCCCTTTCCGATTATATCTTTGGCTTATCTTCATAAAATAGTCTTAATTTGAACAATAAGTTTCAAAGTCCTGGGTATTTCAGAAGAATATTCATACATTTAACGTTCTTGAATTGTGAAGAGGTTTTTATTTTTTAATATAAGTGTAACAGTTTATAATATTAAAAACAAGATATAAAGTCACTAATAATTTCACCTATTTAATATTCTACCTTTATGTGCTATGGACATTATAAATATCTCTTTATATTATTATATAGTTTTAATATCCTTTATTCAGTTTTTTTTTTTGGGGGGGTTGGTTTTTTGGGGGTTTTTTTTGGTGTTTCTTTTTTTTTTTTTTTTTTTTTTGGTGGTACTGGGGATGAAACCCTTCTACCTCCGGGCTACACTCCCAGACCTATTTTATATTTTATATTTGGAAACAGTGTCTCTTAAACCAGCGAGACTGCCTTCGAACCTGCGCTATCCTCCTGTCTCTGTCACCCAAGCGTGGGGATTACAAGCATTCCACCACCAAGCCCGGCTATCCCTTATTCTTTTTTTTTTTTTTTTTTTTTTTTTTTTTTGGTGGTGGTGGTGGTACTGGGGTTCCTGGAAGCCCTTCTACCTCCAGGCTACACTCCCAGACCTATTTTTTTTTTTTTTTTTTTTTTTTTTTGGAAACAGGGTCTCTTAAACCAGCGAGGCTGGCTCCTAACAAGCGCGATCCTCCTGTCTCGCCTCCCAAGTGCAGGGATTACAAGCATGCGCCACCACACCCAGCTACCCCTTATTTTTAATCTGCATAAAATCCTGACAAGCATATATACATATTATAATGTACTTCACAATATTTAGAGAATATAAGTCTAAAATATTTAATTATTTCTTACCTTTTATTTCTTTAATGATGAAAAAGCTAACCTCTTTTTAAGCAATCCTAAAAATAAAGTTAATAATGAAATAAGTGTAAGTTTTAATATACAAAATGTATGCAAGGAAAACGACAAAATTCTTATAAAAGAATCAAATGAGAACTAAATAAATATTGATATGGATCATGTTTGTGGACAGGAAGACTCAATGCTGTCAGGAGATCAGTCCTTCTCAATTTATTTTACAGATTCATTACAACCCCAATCAGTATTCAAGCAAGTTATTTTGCAAATATCAACAAACTGAATCTGAATTTCATAGAAGAGGAAAAAAAAACAGAATAACCAACTCATATTGAAGGAGAAAAAAACATGCAGAAGATTGATGAATTGATGATATCCAACTTCATAAAGCTACAGTAACCAAAAAGAGGCAAATAAATAAGTAGAACAGAATAGAAAATACAGAAAAAGGCCATGTAAAGAGTCAACTCTAGCCAGGCGTGGTGGTGCACGCTTGTAATCCCAGCATTTGGAAGGCTGAGACCTGAAGGATCGCGGTTCACGGACAGCCTCAGCTACTTAGTGAGGCCCTCTGCAACCCAGTGAGACCCGGTTTCAAAATAAAGAATAAAAAATAGTGCAGGGGGTGTAGCTCGGAGGTCAAATGCCCCTGGGTTCCATCCCCAGACCGTCCCCCAAAAAAAGTCAACTCTTCTTTGACAAAAGAGCAAAGGCAACACAATTGGAAAAAAATAGTCTTTCCAACAAATATGCTGGAACAACTGCACACACAAATAAAAACATCTAGACACAAATGAAAATCAAGCCAAAATGGATATTAATAATTAGAGAGGTCGTTTGGGAGGTTGAGACAGGAGGATCGCAGGTTCACAGCCAGCCTCAGCTTAGTGAGGCCTCTGGAACTCAGTGAGACCCTGTTTCAAAACAAAAAATAAAAACTAGGGCTGTGGGTGTAGTTCAGAGGTAGAATGCCCCTAGGTTCCATCCCCATTATCACAAGAAAAATTTAAAAATTTAAAAATTAGAGAGGTTACATGTGTGGGGGACAGGAAGTTTATAGGAACTCTCTGTAATTTCCACTCAATGTTGCCATGAGCCCAAAACTTCTCTAAAACATATTTTATTAATTATTCAAACATAAAAATATGCCAGGAATGGTGGTGCACACTTGTATTCCCAGCATTTGAGAGGCTGAGACAAGAGGACCATAGTTTGCAGACAGCCTCAGCTACTTAGGCCCTTTGCAACTCAGTGAGACCCTGTTTCAAAAGAAAGAAAAAAAATAAGACTCTGAGTGTAGCTCAAAGGTAGTATGCCCCTGGCTTCCATCCTCAGTATCACAAAAAAATCATAAAAATAATAAGATTTTTGTCCTCATAAAATGAAGATAGCAGAATGACTGCTTATCTCTGACCTGAATGCCACTTTTATTGTTTTTATTTATTTTTATATTTTTTGGTGGTACTGGGGTTCCTGGAAGCCCTTCTAGCTCTGGGCTACACTCCCAGACCTATTTTATGCTTTTTATTTGGAAACAGGGTCTCTTAAGCCAGCGCGGCTGGCTTCGAATCCCTGCTATCCTCCTGTCTCCGCCTCCCAAGCACAGGGATTACAAGCATGAGCCACCACGCCCGGCCTCTGAATGCCACTTTTAAACAACAAACTATAAATCTGATTGAAAAACAGAAACACTCCATGGCATGATATAATTAAGGATCACACTGGTTTTGAATGCCAAAAGAAAATCAAGAATATCCTTCAGAAAGAAAGTGTACTAGTCTATTAATTAGAAGACACACTTAAATGCAATGCTTAGGAAGTCTCACAAGGGTCTCTTAACTCTTTAGTTTAGCCAAGCTGAGCCGGGCGTGGTGGCGCACGCTTGTAATCCCCATGCTTGGGAGGCTGAGACAGGAGGATCTCACAGGTTCGAAGCCAGCCTCAGCTACTTACTGAGGCTCTCAGCAACTTAGTGAGACCCTATTTCCAAATAAAATTATAAAATAGGTCTGGGAGTATAGCCCAGAGGTAGAAGGCCTCTGGGTTCCACCCCCAGTACCACCAAAAACTAATTAATAATAATAATAATAATAATAATAATAATAATAAATAGTAAATAAGTAAATAAATTTAGCCAACCTGTATGTATATTGTTCAAGTATAAAATAGAAAAAGTAATCCCTGTCTTTCCTGATTCCAAGAGGTAAGGGACTAACTTTGATAACACTTCATTGTTCTTAAAATAATACTTAATTTTTGGTTATAAAAAGAATATATTCCCATTGTGTAAGTTTTTAAAATTCAGAAAAATATAAAAAGTCAATATAAGATACTGTAAAACTACTATTCAGAGATGACTTTTAATATTTCCTTTAATATTGTTTCTACAAATTATATTTTCAATAAGATAAAATTAAATACATTTCATATGCTCTTTGACATTTCACATTGTGGTTTCATTCAAGCAAAAGCATACCAATTTAAATGTGACATGTTATGACACTGCACATTATATCATGGTAACAAGTCAAAGAGTGAGCTTTAATATATCTGTATCATATATGTCTCTATAAAGTAGGCAAAGCAAATCTGAAATAGTAAAAATGAGAGTATATGTTAGATTATAGGAATGGGCTAATGGCCCCACTAGTGCTAAGGATATTTTTTCAAAAAATTGAAAAGATAATAATTTGTGCATTCTATAAACCTCAGCTATAAGGAAAAACTCTGTTAGAACCCATGTACCACCTGCCCACCCACCCACTTAGCAACCACCAGGGATGTGTACACCACCACCTTGTATCTAATCCACTAGGTCCTATCTCAGGTACTTGATTTCAATCTGACCTCCCACCAATCCAGGGAGTAGAACCACCCACTTCATCATCTCAACACAATGTGTTATGAGTGTTAGCCTTAGAAAGACAGAGCAAAGAACCAGAAATCCACTGAGTCTCCATCAACAGATGAATGGATTGCAAAATTATGGAAAATACACACAATGGAATTCTACTCAGCAATAAAGAAGAACGAAATCATGTCATTCACAAGAAGATGGAAAGACCTGGAGAACATTATGTTAAGTGAGATCAGCCAATCACAGAAAGAGAAGGGACATATGTTTTCTCTAATATGCACAAACTAGGGAGTCTTAGGATTACCAGAGGGACTCCAGATAGTGGAGAGGAAACCTCAGCAAAGCTAGAAAGGAAGGGTAGGAGAGGAAGAAGGGTGAGGTTGATTAATGGAGGAGCTACATTTGAATATGTGTAAAAGTGTGAATGTAGCATGGTCAACCTGGACACTCATTATTAGGAGGAGGGAAGGGAAAGCAAGTGGGGGGAGGATACCAAACACTGGCTGAATGTATGCCATTATCAATATTATCCATATTTTTAAAAAATTAATTAATTAATTAATTAATTAATTAAAATAGTACTTTTCAGTTGTGGTCAACTTTACATTTCATGTAGAGGGCTGGTCCTGGAAAAGAAATTCAGAAAAAGAAAAGTTGAATAATAAAAAATCATTTTTTTCAATGTTTCAATATAATGATTGAGGCTTCTCTCTAAGATTCAGCAAAATATTCTCTAGTCTCTTTAGTCTGACAATAGCCAGTGCAAAAAAAATTAACATGAACTTCCTTCTCAGGCAGCAATACAATATGGAAACTTCTGTGTGTGAATGGGATGTGGTTGGAAAACTAATCACCAATTTTTATCTCTTCTTGAGCTATTTTTGTAATTCTATGCATTTAAGTTCATTATTTTGTTATGCATGTATTCTTTATCTGTCATCTCAAATTGAAGTTTCTCTTTTGTTAAATTTTTACTGTGACCATTCATACAAACAGCACGGTAATATTTGAAATCAGAACCAAAAGTTAGTCTTTATTTCATCACTGGATAGTTATGTGACTTTAGATAAATGCTGAATATCTCTAAACCTCAATGTCCTCATGTGAAAATGAGTGAATAATAAATATCAAACATTCTTGAGAGTTTTGAGTTTCTAATGAGCTAATGTTAATTTGAAAGTTTACTCACTAAAATGCAAATGCAATAACAGTTTTCATTGCTTAAACCCTTGAATGGTTCATCTTGCTTTAGAAAAAGACTTATGTAGAAGGGTTCCATCCCCAGTACCACAAAAAATAAAATAAAAATAATAAAAAACACTTAATGGAGAACATCAATATCCTACCCCATTTCTATCCAGTCGAGTCTTCTGCATCTCCAACCTGGCACTTAACATTGCAGGCACACCAGCTCAACTTCACTGAGCTATTTCATTTTCAAATAGAAATTGGGAGAAAGGTCAATTTAACCATCTTCTCAAAACATCTGCTACCTACAAGCTTGCCTCCAAAATAGCCTTTTAGGATATGAATAATTACTGGCAACCCTATTCATGCTGTTCTGTAGGAACTAAGCAAGAGCCTTTGAAATTCATCAGAAATGTGACATTTCTACCAGTGATATTGTTGTTTTGAGTTTATATTTGACTTTTATAAAAGATCATTTGCTTATTTAAAGTTGTAACTGTTACTAAATCTACAGGTGCTGAGCTCTGAGTAGATGATCTAGAGTGGAGTCAACAGCAGACGGAATAACAGCTTGGCATCTGGCTTTGGCCCTGCTGCAAAATCGCCAAGAGAAGCCCAAGTATCCTGTGTCACCTGCCTCTTCAGTTGTCATATGAGTGGCTTGTTTTGTGGCTCCAGCAATGCTTGAAATTGGCTATCTGGTATCACAGAATGTCTGACCCTGACCAGGGGGCAAATGTCAAACCATGCCAGAATGCATGGCGTGGTTTCAAAATCACTAGCAAAGATCATTTAGTAGGAAAAGGACATTGTATTTGTTTGATGCCAACTACTTCTGAAATTATTCCATATGTAATTTAAAATTTCAATTGCTTGATTGCTGGTATTATAAATACTGAAATTATACAATTGTACCTCCTACTTCTAGCCTTTCTCCTATCATTTACTATTACCATCTATCAAAAATTTGAATGAAAATACAAAATAGTCAGTGTTGTCTAAATTTGCTGAGTTTGTCTCAGCTGGCACTCCCTAGAAGCAGAACTTAAAATGTGTGTGTGTGTGCGTGTATTATACTGGAAATCTAACCCACAGGCATTCTACCCCTTAAGCTACACCACCAGCCCAAATTAATTTTGCTTTTGAAACAGATTCATTCTCAGTTGCTGAGAATTTCACTAAGTTGACTGAAACTGTTCTCTACCCTGTGATCTTCCTGTCTCAGCTCCCCAAGAACTGGGATTTCAGGCATGCACCACAACATCTGGCAAAATGTGTATTCTTGAGTAAGTGATATATTGAGAGAATGTGTTTGCAAAACTGAAAGAGGTGGAAAGTAGAGGGGAAGAAGATGGAAAGGGGTGGAGTTTCAGAAGACTGGCATCAGATTGTCTGGCATCATGAATTAAACCTCACACATGTCCTCACAGGAGCAAAAGTGCTGAACTGTCACCCCTCTGTCAGGCAGTTACTGGCTACAGGCCACTCAGGCATCTCCAGGCTAGATGACTCCTCTCTGCCAAGAGCCAATCTCCAGCAAAATGGTGTCACTGTGAGCTCTTAGCAGACAACACCCAAAGAAGCTGGGAATGGGAACACTGGCTTAGTAAAGGAAAACCAGGCAGGACACTGTAAGTTGTACACACTCCACAAGCTATTAAATTTATCCCATTAACCCTTGCTTTCAAAATTACTATGATGTTATCCAATCAATGTTTTCTATAAGAAAGCCTATATACATGCAAAATCTACATTTGAGTTCTAAATGATTTCAAACTCATAGAAAGAGAAAGAAATTGAGAATCTGGAAAAGACATAATTAACTTGTATGCCAGTATCTTATGGATAACTGATTGTGTTCTATAGGAAACTTATAGAATAAGGGATTTGACACAGTTATTTCTTTCTAAACCATTTTATTTCTATCCCACTATTGTTATTGCAAAGGGTTAGTCTCAGAAAACAAATTAAAAGATAAATGGTCCTTCAAGACTCATAACCTATGATGACAAAATAGTGATTTATCTCACCAGTTAGAATTCATCTTTATTTCACAGGAGCCAGCCCAGAATTGCAATCCTGAATGAAAACCACAGTTCTTTAGATGGCAATTTTACTGAAAAATAATTTTATCATGAAAGTCCAATGACTTAGATGGCTTTTACCCCTAAATTTTTCTTTGAGAGCTTTTAAGCATCCAATAACTGTTTCCAATATTCAGAAGCACTTTTTCACTTTTACCAGATTCTTTCAAGGCTAAAACAAATAGACATTTTGGCTTTTACTCCCCAGCTAATGTTTTGGGGGATTATTTGTTTTTTCCTGCAAAATATTCAGAGGATACAGGACACTAATGGGTCAAACTTAAACAGTTCAAACTGAATGGATTCACCATAAGATCCAGCTATAGCACTCCTGGGTATCTTTGCAAAGAGGTTAAAACCAGAGAACTGCAGTAATATATGCATACCCATGTTCATAGCAGTACAATTCACAATAGCCAAATTATGGAACCAATCTAGGTGTTCATCAACAGTTGAATAGATTTCAAAATTATGGGAAATATACACAATGTAATTTTACTCAGCAATAAAGAAGAATAAAATTATATGATTTGCAAGAAAATGGAAGGACCTGAAGAACATTATGTTAAGTGATATTAGCCAGTCACAGAAAGTGAAGGGTCATATATTTTCTTTAATATGTGCAAGCTAGGGAGTAATTGGGATACAAGAGGGACTCCAAGTAATGGAAGAAAAACTTCAGTGGAGCCCAGGGACGGTATCTAAAGGAAGAAGAGGAAAAAGACTGAGGTTCTTTAATAGAAATACTACCATTGACTATGTGTACATATGTCAATATACCAACATCAATCTCAGCACTCTATACTGAAAAGAAAGAAGATGGAGAGGCAGGAGGTAGGAGCCCACCAAGTGCTATATGCATGTATGTCATTGTCAACATGATTGCATTATGATATGAAACTATAATGTACCAATAAAAGCACATTAAAAAAGAGCTCAAACTGGCTAAACTCCTTTGATTCCATATAAGTGCTTGAAGCAATATTGCAGAACTCATGCAAATGAAAAACTTAACAGTGGAACTGGATAACCTAAACTGTAGACTAGTGAAGAAATTGTCTTCAGAACTTCCCCTTCTCAAGTGCATTGGAAGCAGAGACTTCTTTACCACAAAGATAAGGAAACATGAGTCAGTGTCTTTCCTTGGTTTCTTTCCTGACAAAGCCTGGAAGGGGCCTTATGATGTTTTCATGTAGTCATATATTTTGTAAGTTTTGCAAGAACAATGTATTTCTTGTCCTTTTATGTTTTTTACAGAAGACCCCCCCCATATTAACAATTCCATTCCCTATAGAACTTGGATACTGTCATACATATCCATTACTAAACCACATTCTTCTGCCTCAATAGGTTAGTGAAAAGTGATCAAAGGAACTACTTCTCTAGACCACTTGAGATCAACACATCTGAGACAAGGCAAAAGAGTCAGGGACTGCTCTCATTAATCCATCTTCCCTGTGATTAAAATCTTTATTTTGCAGTGCTAGTTGGGAGTATGCCCACCAGACCTAAAGATATAACATGCCGCCAGGCATGGGATGTGCAGAGTTCCTGGTCTCTTTTGTTTTGACTTCCCTGTTTGCCATACATCCTTAATAGCCAGAAAAGGTGCTCCCAAGCATTTATCTGAGGACACAAAACTGTCCCTTTATTAGTGTATCTGCAGCACCTGAGTCTGCATATGCCATTTAAAATTAAAAGGCCACAGCATTTCAGACCCGATCACAAAGCTGCCAATTAAGGGATCATTTGTCTTTTCATAAAAATCATTTGGGGGGAGTTCTTTTTCTTTTATCCTAGGCTGTCCTTTACTGTACATTTCTAGTAGTCAGTAAGGATCACAGCTGCCCGGCCTGTTCGAAAACTATCCAGTGGAGATTCATTTGTGAATGGACACTAAATAAATACTCCTTTATGTGATGAAATGGGAAAGATTTTCATTAAAGGTATTTGATGGAGATAAAAACACTTGTGAGCCAAAGTGACTTTCCCAGAGACCTGATTGAACCACTTCAACAGCTTTTAGATATAGAAATACCTCCTATTTATACCAGTGCCACAAATTACAGAATGTCTCTAAAACCTGAATCCTCTAATAGGGTCAGAAAATATGTTTAAAATATGAGAAGAGCTAAAAAAAATCACTGCCCCTCTAACAGGAGGAACCAGTGCAAGCTCCGTATCACACATTAAATTCTGTTGTTTGACTAAATACAGTCATTAAATAGATTCTTTTTGTGATTCTGAGGACTGAGCCCAGAGGAATTCTTCCACCTAACTGCACTCCTAGCCCGTTTTATTTGTTTATTTTATTTTGTTTTGAAATAGATTCTCACTGAGTTACAGCTTTCTGATCTCAAACATGAGATCCCTCTGTCTCAGCTTCCTAAATACTGAGATTACAGGCATATACCACTGTGTGCTGGCTCATTCTTTATTTTAAATAAAATATATCTCAAATATTTTAAAACAAGGAAATACATGTCCAGTATTTTAACAAAAAATTTACTTGAAGCAATCATTCATGCTAGTCAGATAATGCTCGTTCACTTTAAAAAAAATAATGCCACACATTTTCTTTTCTTCATTCTAACCTGAGGTGATATGCCAATAATTCCTTAACAGTTTTTTCAGACTATTCTTCTCTTTAGGGAAAGCTTGGATTTCATTTTGAAGTTATAATAGTGGAAGCAATGCAGTTTTAAAAATCAAAGGAGAAAAAATTCTGAATTCTTATCCTCTTTTGTTCTCCCCTGTGTTTCTAAGATCTAGGCTGTCCTGCTTCCACATTATGAGCAGGGTCTGGACTGTCCCCCAAAGATTCGTGTGTTGAAAGCTTGGTCCTTAGCTGGTAGTAGCACTATTGGAAGGTGGTGGAAATTTAGGAAATAAGATATAGTTGGAAGAGGCAAGTCATTGGACACAAGCCTTTGATTTTATTTCATTTCATTTCATTTTATTGTGTGTAAGGGTAGGTTGCTACAGATTGAACCCAGGGGCTTTCTTCCTTAAAGCTGCACTCAGTTCTTTTTTACTTTTTACTTTGAGACAGGGTCTCACTAAGGTGCTGTGGGCCTAACTAAATGGCTGAAGCTGACTTCAGACCTGTGATCTTCCTGTTTCAGCCTCCCATGTACTGGGATTACAGGCATGAGCCACCACACCCAGCTGACAACTTGGCTTCACAGATACCATTTTGTGTTATTGGTCAACCTTCTCCACCCCCCTCTTATGCTACTTTCCCAGCCTCCATTGACCACCATTCTGTTCTCAACTTCTATAAGATTAATTTTTTAGATCCCAAGAGTAGTGAGCTTATTTCACTTAATATAATTTTCTCCAGTTCCATCTTTGTTGTCACAAATGATAGGATTTCATTCTCTTTTATAGCCAAATAGCGTTCCATTGTGTATATGTATGTATCATAGTCTCTTAAATCATTCCCTAGCTGAAAGACACTAGGTTGCTTCCATATCATGCAATTAACATGAGAATGTAGATGCCTCTTCAACATACTGATTTCCTTTCCTTTCAATACTTACCCAGTAGTGAGATTACTGGATCATATGGTAGTTCTACTTTTAATTTTTTGAGGAATCCCCTTACTATCTTTCAGAACAGCAGTACTCATTCACATTGCGACCTACATTATCATTGCCTATTAATTTAACATGATATAAAAACAGGAAGCTCTGTGATGTGGCTCAAGCTTGTAATCTCAGCTTTCTTAAGGCTGAGACAGGAGGATCGCAGTTCATGGCCAGCCTCAGCTACTTAGTGAGGCCCTTTGCAACTCAATGAGAACTTGTTTCAAAATAAAGAATAAAATATAGGACTTGAAGTATAGCTTGAAGGTAGAATGCCTCTGGGTTCCACCCCCAGTACCAGGGGTGGGGGGAGGCAAGAAATTGAGGGATTTCTCTTTTTTTGGTCATGATATCTTGATTTGACCAAAAGCATATATAATTTTTAGTAAATAGACTTTCTATATTCAGCAATTACCTGTACTAATTAACTAGCAAAGGATATCTCCTTTGTACCTTTGACCCCTCAGGAACTGACCCTAAGTCTCATGAAAAAAAAATATCCACAGCTCAGCACAGGTCAATTTCCAAGGCAAGACTCAGTTTAGCACCATAGTCCTTACCATTTACTGTTGCAGAATGACTCTGCTAGGTTCAGTGACTACTTTGCTCTGTCTACAAGTCCAGAAACTTTTAATAAATGTTCACCTCTTCTTCCCCAAGGCTCCAAACTCTGGACAATTCTATATACAACAAATAGCACACAGGGATGGTCAGTCACAGATGCTTCCTGGATTATGATGACCCAATGTTTCCATGGAAATACTTTGAGGATTAGGCTATGCACCTCCCCAAATCCCTCATGACAGATCCAAATAAGATGATCCTGAGAAAAGTCAAATATGTGAGGTCTTTGAGGTGGCACTGACATATGTACACAGAATGACCTCAGCACAAGTGTCTGATTTTGAGCTTACAGAGCCAAAGAAGTATCTCTCAGAGGTTTAGTAGGAAAGAGGGCTGTTTATTGAAGTTCTTTGCTGAGAAATCCAAAACATTGTTAGGAGCTATATTACCGTATAGACCATTATTTATACTGCAACTTGCCAGTTAAATATATAGAGATTTAGCTGGGTATAGCAGCACAGGACTGTAATCCCAGTACTTGGGAAGCTGAGACAAGAGAATCACAAGTTAGAGGACAGCTTTAGCAAATTAGAGAGACCCTGTTTCAAAACAAAACAAAACAGAAGAGCTGAGGGTATAGCTCAGAAGTAGAAGGCTCCTGTATTCAATCTCCAGTACAAAAGTAAATGTGTAAAGATTTGATTAATGTTTTCATATGCATATTGTCAGTGTCACTAACAATAGTAATGGCAATAACAGGGAACCCTTACTAAGATTTATTGGGACCTGGCCTGAGGGCTGTGCATGTTCTTTAATTTGATATTTATATAATAGAAATACTATTGACCTTATAGTTACAATGCTGAATTTATATTCTCACTTTCCAAATTACATACAAAATGACCTTGTGGAAATGTGTGTGACCTGCAATTCTCTTCACCTCTTGCCTCTTAGGCTCACTTTACCCACGTGAAAAATAGGAATCCCAACATCTGATTTCCACACCCCACTAAATTATTATGAAGATCAAGAGACAGTGGATGATAAGCTTTCTATAAGCTAATAAATTCACAGGTAAGTTCTTTATTATCTGTATGATAAAGTATTTATTTATGACCTACTCTTTAGTCATTGTTCATCCTGAGAAGGAAAGTATTTTAATGCATCAATGTTTGTTTAAGTGTGACAGCCTTTCTGTTAGTATGAGCCATAAACCTCTTTTAATATGACCCACAAAAATGGAGAGTGCAGAATCCAAATAACATCTGGTTAGATTTCCATCGAGTGTGTAAAAGCTCTTACAAAAGCCAAGCAAATTCTGTGAAAGCTGCAGGTGGTGAAATTATCAATTCCATCTAGTTTTTATTTTAATATGTTCCTTTAAAGATGGTTTCTTTATTATATCCCACAGCTATCTAAAAGGTGTTTTAATAAACACTTCTCTTTTATAGCTGCCAATCTTTTTCATCATCTCCCTATGTTCCAGAGAAGTTATCAACATCTATGTGCTATATCTTGAAAGTCTTCATTAACCAGAGCTAATTATTTGAGAGTTGGGCCTCTCTTTTCGACTTCATGGTCTTATCGATGGTTCTGTAGAGCGTTGCTTCAGGGTGTGGGTTTTGTGAGCTGGGCTTTTTTCCCCCCTTCATTTTGGGTCACATCAGGGCTACTTCTGTGAAATTCAATTAGAACCTTATAATAGTTCTCTATAAATTTCATTACTTCAAAAACAAACGGTAAGAATCTTGAAAGGAGCCTACAACTTCTGGAGAGTGTTTATTAACACTTTGTCAGAAAATGTGATTTTTGTTTTAGGCAGATCAATCAAACCTACTTCAAACCTCAGCTCTTAATGTACAAGAGCTTGTCTTGTCCCTTCAAAAAAATGTAAAAAAACACCCGGCTCTTCAAAGCTATAACACTATTGAGGAAATTTCCCCTTTGGCTTTGGGAAAAAAGCCATTTTTCATTTGGTATAATAATTATCTGGAGACCATAAATGAGTTCTCAATAAAGAAAAAAAATGGGATTATTTTGGAGTAAGGAGCCTTGAGAGGAAGAAAATTCTGTAATTTTAACAAGATTTAAACCTCATTTGCTATACTCTTTAGAGAAAGTAAAGGAGAAGCCAGCTCATCAAATCAATGCAATTATAAGCATATTAAAAAACTAACACACACAAGGGAAGAAAATGGATCAAAATTAGGCAGTATCAGCATTTAAAGTTTATCCCTGAAACCAACAAGCTGCTGTTCAGTATTTTGTGAATATGTACAAGTAATAAATGGGAGGCAATGATTTGAGAAATGACTGTCATTTTAAAGGTATGACTTTAAAAAACTAGACAATAATAACAGCAAACAAACAAAAAAAAAAAACATATACACAGAACCTTTACTTTATCAATCTAGAAGGTTTGTGTTTTTTTTGTCTCTAACACCTAAGGAGCTAATTCCTTCTGAAATCACTGCAGCATCCCACTGCAGGTACTCAGGAGTAAAACATTAAGATTGAATGACAGCACCCTCAGGGCAGACATAATAACCTGTGTGGATAAGAAGAGAGCTTGATAAGAAAATCTGACATAAAGGAGGGATTAGGAACTGAATACAGGCACCCTCGGACAGTACTGGGATGGGTAAGGGGGTCACTGCAATAGCAGAAGGAGAAATTGAACAATTATCTTCACAAAATAAATGCATCATTTTGAATAGCTAGAGTTAGCTCTGTGATTGTTGGGCTATACACTCCTAGTACCATTTATGGGGCTTCATTTGTCCTCTTTCTCTTCTCAAATTGTGAACTATTAAAAGGCAGAAATGCAGGTTCTGTTTCTATTGTAACTAACTCTCTTTTACAGCACCTGTTCTGCACCTTTGCAATATTCCATAAAATGTATTAAATTTGCTTGATGGACTAGCTGGCTTACAAGTCTGGCAAAAAAAATGTTAGTATTTACACAGCAATAAAAATCAGTAACAATCATGTCAAATTCTATTCACTTTATAGTATGGCCTCTACATCAAAAGGTAACTCTTTTACTAACTGAAGAGTATTATGTCTGTCTGCCTTGGATAATACAAATAGTAAATAATCACAAAATGAATTCCTCTTTTATACTTTCTTATAATAAATATTTGTGTGATGCTTTGTAGTTTATAAAGTGCTCTTCTTAAATATTATCCTACTTAATCTTGCTCAATCCCAGAATATTTTGTCTGGTTCCTGTTCATTTTTTTTCTCCATCCTTGTTTGTATCTCTACCTTACTTTAAAGAATGTACTAAAGGAAAAATAAAAGTATTAACAAATGTCTATAATCACTGAATTACAATTCACAGTTTAGTTCCACCAATTGATTTATACATTGTAAAACTAAATTCAACTCTCTGGCCATGTATTTCTATCTTAGGAAGTGAAATTCAGAAAGAATATAATCACAACTAAAAATATACAACTGTCTGAAAAAACAGTTTGGGGCTAATTTGATGAATCTTTTCTCTTTACTGCTTTTATTGATTTTCATTCACAATTAGTCTCCTGTCAAAGTAGTTGAGTTATGCACTAAAGGAAATTTAAAGCTAAAATCACACTTAGACTATGCACCACAACTTGGTTTTAAATACTAGAGTTTGAGCTGGTCCTTCACAATATTCACAAGCCTTCAAGTCCTGCATTCGTCCATATGTTTTCTTCCAAATTCAAGTAACCTTAATGTACATTGGCATATAGGATCCCATATTTCAGTATCCAAAATTGTTATTGGTCAATAATCTCTCCAAGAAATAAATATTATATAACATTATCTTAGTCTTTGCTTCCTGTTAGAATGATTTCAAACAGAAAGCACAAATGGGGAATAGAAGAGGCTTATTTAGGATAATGGAAGGACAGGATAAAGAAAGTCATGATAAAAAAGAAAAGGAGGGGTATGTTCCAAATAAAAATCATTTCGGGAAAGTATAGTGCAATACACAGTACAAGCATGCACCACCACGCGTGGTGGTCATATCAGTATATTCTTGCATTCATATCACTGTTTCTCAAGTGATGATCGTCTGAGGCCTTGCTTTTAGGGATTTTGACATGCTATCTAGGACAGAAATCTTGAGTAATCTAATCTGAATTAAACTGCAAAAATTTTGTTCCAACCCAGACAGAGTAGTAGTCATACAAAAGAACATATACATATACATGCACATGCGTGCACACACACACACACACACACAATTTTTTCATTTTTAGTCCAAATATATATATATATATTTATATGCATATATATATGCATATAAATGTATGTATGTGTGCAGATACATGATGATGATAGATAGATAGATGGATAGAGCATATAAATTTGAATAAGTACTAAAGCAAAATGAGAAGGAAATGTCAAGAAAGGAAAAGTGATTCTGGCTTCTGGCTCAGGTATTTAAGAAAGCCAAAGAGCTTCTGAATTTTGTTTTAAAAGGTAAACTTTTCTTTCTAGGCTGAGGAGACACTGAAATAGGAAAGCTCAGGGAACACTGTAGAATGGAGAGTAACTGGAGAAGTGGAGGGGGTCACAGTGGGCTAAGGTGCATGGAAGAGTGTAATATTTTTCCTCTTTTGTTGTAAATTATTTTTTAATCTTTTATTGGTGCATTGTAATTGTACATCACAGTGAAATTCACGGTACATTAATATATACACATAACATCATCACTGTAAATTCTTAATAATTTGATGAGTTTATAATCTAATGAAGAGTGGGGGATTTTTCATCACTCAATAAAGCACAAAGACTCAAAAACTGAAATTTATATAATATTATTTTTAATTATAAAAAGTTAAAACCTAGTAGACTATAACTGTATGAAAGCAAGAACATAGGACTGAAAGTGAGTCTTAGAATTAATTAGAAGAAGGATTTGTGGCCCTTATTGGATTCATGTTCAAAATGATTTCAAAGAATTTTCTTGTGACTATCTAAAGCTAAAAATACTAAAGGGGGGCAGAAGCACTAAAAGAGCCACATGTACTTAGAATGAAAACACCCAACCTAAAGGAGAAGGAGAGAGACAGACTACCTGGCTCTTTTTTATCTCTTTGATTGAGAAAGAAAATCAAAAGTCTCTATAACTTAAGAGCATTATTCTAAGCCCCCCAAAAGTGGGGCTGAATGTACTCTCCATGGGTGGTGGAAGGCAAGCTAGTGTAAAGGTGGAGAGAGCAACGTTTACTGGACCATCTTTGGAGAAGACAACATATCCTCAGCAGTACCACCTGAGATCCCTCTCTCAAGACTATTCTCAAAACTACTCTGCTTCACAGCATAGAGATGAGGGAAGAGTCACCATAGCCGAGGTTTACACACCACATCTACTATTTATTTTAATAACAGGATGGAATAACACAGCCTATAATATCGTTCCAACCAGTCAAAAGGCTATTTATTTGTGGTATTTGGGGAGGAGCTGAAACTCCCACATCTCTTAGTACCAGGTTCTTTGCAAGAACATCTTTAGCTGAGCTTGTCACTTTATTTTCCTCATTCAATATATATATATATATATTTATATATATATTTATATATTTATATATATTTATTATTTATATATATTATTTATATATTTATATATAAATATATATTATAAATATATGTATTTATTATTTATAAAATATAAATATATATTTATTATTTATATATATTATTTATATATATTTATATATAAATATATATATATATTTTTTTTTTTTTACCTAAAACACTTTCTCTCTTGACCTTTATGTCACTGGGTTCTAGATTGCTTCTTACTTCCATGACCCTTATACTTAAATTCCTCTGTGGAATGTCTAAAAGTTTCCCTGACCTAATCTCATTCCTCATATCTCTTTTATTTATTTTGTTAATTATGGCCTTTCCAAGTCAGCAATTCTCGAATGTGTCTGTGGAATGAACAGATATTGCATCATCTGGAGATATTAGAAATAAAATTATTTTCAAGTTTCATCCATTTTCCTGCAAATGGTGTGACTTTATTTATACCTGAATAAAATTCCATTGTGTGTATATACCAAAGTTTTGTGATCCACTCATCTGCTGATGGACACGTAGGCTGGTTACATAATTTGGCAATTGTAAAATGTGTTGCTATGAACATAGGTATGCAAGTATGATTATAATATTCTGATTTCATTTCCTTTGGGAAGATGCCCAGGAGCACTATCACTGAGTCATATGTAGTTCCATCTTCAATCTTCTAAGAAATCTCTGCACCAATTCCCAAAGTGACTGTACTAGTTTGAAGTCATATCAACAGTGTAATAGGATTCCTTTTCCCCCATATCCTCACCATCATTTATTATTGTGTTCTTGATGACTGCCATCCTAACTGGAGTTAGATGGAATCTCAGTGTAGTTTTCATTTTCATTCCTCTGATTTTGAAAGATGTTGAATGTTTTTTCATATATTTGTTGGTCATTTGTATTCATTCTTTTGAAGAGTCTATTCAGTTCAGTTGTATATCTTGGATATGAAACCTTTGTCAGACGGGTAGGTAGTGACGAGCTTCTCTAATTTTGTAGGCTCTCTCTGTAGAATATTGATGGTTTCCTTTCCTGCACAGAAGCTTTTTAACTTAATAATATGCCATTCATTAATTATTGTTTTTATTTTCTGAACTTTTGGATTCTTAATTGAGAAAGTTTCTGCCTGCATCTATATGTTAGAGTGTTGATCCTATATCCTCTTCTAGCAGTTTCAAACTTTTGGGTCTAATTTTTAGGTCTTTGAACCATCATGAGTTGACTTTTGTGCACTTTCTGAGGTTAGGGCTTAATAACATTTTTCTATATATGAATAGTCATTTTTCCCAATATCATTTGTTTAAAATCACTCTGTATCTCAATATGATGTAAAATTACAATGCAAAAAAAATTTTAAATGAAACTTATTGGGCCCCGTAGTAGCCCTACTAACTCAGATACTTTTTCATAGTACCTGGAAATCTGTGTTATAACTAAATATTTCTCTGCATGATTCTGATGCACTCTAACACTTGAGAACTACAGCTGTGGAGTATCTCATTCAATCATGAATAATGTTGTTGTATGATTGTTCTTATATGTCTGTCTTATATGTTCTTATATGTCTGTCTGTCATCTGGAATTCAGATAGTAGACACAACCACTAACTTGACAAACACTAATAAATACCTCAAACTTAATATCACCAAAATGGAAGTCTTGATTATCCACTCTTCCAAAAACTGTCATCCCATTATTTCTCATTAAATGAAACCATATTTTTTTCAGTTGTTAAAATTTAAAAAACTTATATTTCATCTATAATCCTCTCTTTCACTCATTCCTTCACCAAATTCATATGAAGTATTTATGATCATTTTATTCATAATAGATACCTAGATGGTCAGTATGCCCAAGTAGACCATTTAAATATTGATACAAATATCACATTAATTATTTTATTCATTGTACTTGGCACCAACCACAAAGAAAATTTAAGCACTTGAACTTGTTAACACAGCTTATACCAGAAAATTATTTCACAAATAACATAGCCTAACTGTTTCTAATTAGATGAGACTTTTCTCACTTCATTGGTAGCTATTTACATTGTTGAGAAAAGTCACCCACTCTAGAATAATTTAAAATATAATTTCTGGACAAATTTAAATGATATAGAAAAACTATTCTGATAAAAAAATATGTAACTATCATGATATCATGAGAGGGCAAAAATATATTTCTTTATATACCTTACATCTATAACTATACATAAGAATGATAATGTATTGATGTAATATACATATATATACATATATATGTGTGTATATATGTGTGTGTATATAAGATATTATATATATATGTATATATATATATATGTATATCTTAATAGATTCCTTGGTTGTTAGATTTCAAAAATATAAACAGCCATGTGTGGTGGAGCACATTTGTAATCCCAGCATTTGTGAGACTGAAACTGGAAGATGGCAGTTGGCAGATAGTCCCAGCTACTTAGCAAAGCCCTTCGAAACTCAGTGAGACCCTGTTTCAAAATTTAAAAAGGACTGAAATATAGGATGGGGGTGTAGCTCGGAAGTACAATGCCCCTGGGTTCCATCCCCCAGTACCACAAAAAAAGAAAAAAGAGTATAAGCTAACCCTCTGTAAAGCTAAATCCACTTTATAGTACACAAGAGAATAGAATTTTGCCCCATAATTAAAGGTTATTTGACTTCCATCTACAAGTGCCAAAGTGCCCCTCTTTAAAAAGTTGGATTTGTTTTTCTTTTGTTTGTTTATTTTTCTAACTAATTTAAATTGAAATTCTTCTGTCTGACCGACCTAGTGTAATAAAGTTGAGTTCCATAGACTGTTAGAAGAAACCAGCACTATCAGACAACCCTGCAAGCATCACTCTGGAGACAAAGAAAAGACAAATCAACCAGACTAGGGAAGTCAAAGACCTAGAGCTGATTTTTGAAGGCTAAGAATGAGTTTTCAAGAGTAAGGAATAGAGTATCCTTACATTTACCTCCCCATATACCCATAATTTTCCAGATAAAGTTACTGTAAGTGTAGTTTGTGGACTGGATCCAGTCCACAGCTATTTATAGTCCAATCTAAAGCATAGAAATTAAGAGATTTTAAGAGAAATTTGACAGTATGTTCTATGTACTAATAAAAAGTAAAGAATTATATTTTGTAACCATTTTTCTGTTTCATTGTGGTTATAATTTACTTTAAGATTTTTTTAAGTATTTGTCAATGATGGATGGGAAACTAAAAAAAAAAAAAAAAACCTGAGTTTAAAATCTATGGAGAGAGAATGGCTATGCCTGTGTAGAGATGGGGGCCTATGAGGAGTCCCTGTACCTTCCTCTCAATTTGGATGTGATTCTAAAATTTCTCTAAAATATAAAGTTTATATAAAAATTACTCCTTTACCACAGTTGATTGGAAAGAGACTGCTCTAATCCCATTACTCTTCTACCCCAAATCAATCAGCTCTTCTGACCATATAAAATATTATGGAAGTGCCTGTGCAAGTCAATGGGGAGGATTATTCACTATATGCCACAAAACTTTTGGAAAAATTGGTAGTAATAAAATAAAATATATTATAAATGTATAAGGTGAAATAGGAAATCCCATAATAACTAAAGCCCCAGAAACAACAATAATCAATATAGTGAATATTATTCCACTATTTTCATCTTTATGGGACATTATTGTGCATATTCACTTGCTATTTTCCTTTTTTATTTACATTTTCTAATGCAAATACAGAAAAATAATAACTTGAATTAGGTAACTTTTTTTACTATGTGACAGAGAGTATTCTAAACAGTAAAACATATTATTTACTTACTTCCCATGAAATCCTATGTAGTAAATTTTATAATTATGCCCATTTTAAACAAAAATAAATTGAGACAAAGAAACAAGGTGATTTTCCTAAGTTACTATAGTTGTTGAGTGGCAGAACCCCCAAAAATAATATTTATGATTCTACTTCATTCTTTTTAATGACTACTTAGCATTCCAATTTTTAAATCTAACATCCATTTAATGCACATTTAAAGTGTGTTATTTCTTTGCTACTAAAAATAATACAATAACATGGATTTTCCTGGAGGACATTGTGTTATGTAAAATAAGCCAAGCACAGAAAACCAGTATCACGTGTTCTTATTCATACATGTAAGGAATAAAGTTGGCCTTATAGAAATAGTGTAATAGTGTTTCCAGAAGCTAGGGAATAAAGGAAGAGGTTGACTAATGGGTACAAAATTACAGCTGGATAAAGTAAGTTCTAGTGTCCTATGGCATGATAGAATAGCTCTAGCTGATAAAAAATGCATATCTCAAAAGCTACAAAAGAGAATTTTGAATTTTTCACCTAACACATAAAATGACACTGTTTGAGGTGATAGATATGTTAAATATCAATTGATGATCACACACGATATAAATGTACAGAAGTATTATGTATACCGCATAAATATAATTATTATGTGACATTTACAAATATTTTTAAAATCTGTAATATATTCTAACATATATCATTTTATTGACTTATGTTAGTGTCCTACATAATAATTCCTTGATGCAGAATTTTTAAGTCAAAACACTTATAATAATAGATGTTGGCAAATTGTCCTCTAAAATAATAGCATCAATTCACACTCATATCCACTTGTGTATTAAAGTTATGTTATTAATCTTTCATGAGCATACTATACTATTTCTTAAAATTATTTTTCAACTTGAAAGTCAAAAACTATATCTTTAAGACTCATTATTAAGACCTAATTCTTCTGGAGCTAGTTGTACATGACATCTGAGCTTCTAAGTCAAATTATTTCTCATTTCACCTTTTGTTCTGCTTATGGGCTGGGAAAGAAGAAATGGGCATTGTATTAGAGATCTCTAGAGTAACAGAACTAACAGGATATGTATATATAAAGAGAGACATGAAATCAGCTCACAGTCCAAAACAGCATAGTCCCACGTGGCCATATGCATGTGGAGAGCTGGAGCAAAAAGCAGCTGGTTGAACAGTCTAAGAGCTGTAGTATCAGAAGAGGAGCAACTGATAATATAGTCCCAATCCAAGATGGAAAGGCCAGGAAATGCTCTGATGAAACATTGGTGTCTGTCCAGTTTGAATAGCAAAGAAGGCTGAAGTCCAATAGCCCAGAGGATGCAGACATGCTTTCTCAGGAGGAAACGTGCATATCTCTGCTTCCTCTTTCCTCGCATCCCCAGCCTATCATAACAGTGCTGTCCATGTTCAGGGTGGGACTTCCCCTTTAACCTATCACTCCACATGTCAATCATCTTATTAACACATCCCAAATCACATTATCTTAGATGTTTCATAATCCAGTCCAATTGACAATCCCCACCCAAAAGGTTGGTCCAGACCCCTGGACCAGCTTTTGGAAATTACAAATTCAACTGTCACCCAACTTATGGCAGACAACCTCCTGTCAGTGACCCAACAGGGGGCCTGTGGATCTGGTGTGACAACTTTGCTAAGGGCTACTCAGGGAAGAAAAACTCCTACCAGACCACATCAGCAGGCAATACTCACTCCTTTTCTCTCTCCTCTACCCTAAGCCCACCAAACAGTACATTTGCATGACATTTCTTCACTGGAGCTGCTGTTTGCCCTTTAAATGGCATCTTAGCATTTGAGGTCCTCCAGCTGTCTTCTTTCCTCCCACCTTCCTTGGGCTGACAACTTTCCTGAAAGTTTGTGAAAAGGCCAGACATTCACAAAATCTAAGGTCTGCTGGTGAGACTGAATCAAACAGGAGTGGAAGCAGGATCTGTGCCATCCACCTCCTATTTCTGAAGTGTGGTTTGGCTCAGGTTACAAAGCCTGGGCCCACTCTACCACAGACTGAAGCTGTGGCCATTTTCCTCCTATTTTATGATCGTCCCTGTTTCATTACTTTATGTTTTCACTGCATCCTGGCCTAGCAGTCTGGAGCAGCAGGCTGGAGAGATAAGGCCTGCTAGTAATAAATAAAATAGAAGGTTAAAACCACAAGAAAGGGAATATGGGAAATTGTGATGACAGGCCATATGTTTAGCCTTGGATATGTTCTCTCAGAATAGTCAGGAGCCCTTTCCCTCTTTTGAGAGGACTTCACATTTACACTATACCTATCATCCAGACATTCATAAATGCATATGATTCACAGCCAGGGAAAAAGACTGTTTGACAGCACCCACTTCTTGTGATATGTTCCAGAGGGTAAAGTAAAAATGACAGGCACAGTGCAAGTGGCTTCCACTTGAGATAAAATCCTAGAGAATTCTGAATTGTACCAAGAAAAAAATTAGAAAAATATACATTTGCTGATGACTAGCCAAAAATAGGATTTTCCTCTCTACTCCTGAAAGCCCAAAAGTGTTCATACCTTTGCAAAACTAAAGATGTTCTGCAAAAAAATGGTACAAAAGGAGAGGGGAGGCGAAAGTGATGGGACACACCTAAATCAGAAGGATCACAGGTGTGAGGCCAGCCTCAGAAATGTAGCAAGACCCTCAGCAACTTAATGAGACCCTGTTTTATAATAAATTTTCATTTTAAAAAGGGGGTCAGCCGGGCATAGTGGCGCACGCTTGTAATCCCAGTATTCGGGAGGCTGAGGCCGGAGGATCGTGGTTCGCAGACAGCCTCCTACTTAGTGAGGCCCTCTGCAACTCAGTGAGACCCGGTTTCAAAATAAAGAATAAAAAATAGGGCAGGGGCTGTAGCTCGGAGGTCGAATGCCCCTGGATTCCATCCCCAGACCCAAAAAAAATAGAAAAATAAAAATGAAAATAAATAAAAAGGGGGTCAGAGGCAGAATGCCCCTGAGATCAAACCCCAGTACCCCCAAAAATTGAAAAGAATATTTTTCTTTAATATTGTTAATGCAAACCATGTAAAAAATTTTAGTAGAGAAAGAATTTAAGTTCATTTTACAAAATTAGTTACATTAAAAAAATAAAAGACTTCCAAGGAAGATGGTGACTGAGGGAGGCAGCACATACCAGTCCTGCTGAGACCTGATCTCCATCACCTAAAAAACAGTGTTCTAAGAGCCAGAAAATACTATCCGAAGAGTAATAAAACAATAGATACAAGAGACAGGGAAAAAGATTAGAAGTCTGATCAGAGAGCAGAAAATAACCCCCCCCTACCTCGTAGCAGTGGGCACAGCGGCAACTCCATCTTGCCTCAGAGCACCCAACTCCAAAAAGAAAAAGAAAAACACCTGAGAACCTGAAGTGAGCAGCTGCAGGCCATTGGGGTTTGTAAGCCATTAGTTTTTCCTGCACAAACACCTGCTACAACTTCCAACAGTGGTGGCTGAGCTCACCACATCCTCCAGGGATCCAGAGTGGAGCTTAACACCAGAAAAGAAACCTGCTCGCCTCACAGGTGATAAACTCCCTGGGTCTGAGACTTTGCAGATCAACTCAGCGAAGGAGAGGGTGGCATCTACAACTTGCAGTAGTGGCAGCAGAGCTTACCATGCCCTCCAGAGATCCATAATGGTGAAAATAGCATGGAAAGTGAAGTTGGGGTTATCACAGGAAAATGACCAGAGCAGTGTTCCCCCACCCAGCCATGATAAACTCCCTGAGTCTGAGACTTTGCAGTTCAACCTGGGGACAGGTAGAAATCCAGAGGATTATCAGAAACTACTTCAAAATACTATACTTCAACAAAATGGAAAATCTGGAGGAAATTGACAACTTTCTAAAAAAATACAACCCTCCGAAACTGAGTCAAGAAGATATAGACAATTTAAACCAACCAATTGCAATCAAAAAGAATAAAACAGCAATAAAGAGCTTACCATCAAAGAAAAACCCACGACCAGATGGTATTCCAAGTGAATTTTATAAAAACTTTATAGAAGAGTTAATCCTGATACTTCTCAATCTATTTCATGAAATAGAAAAATATGAGACTCTCAAAAATACATTCTATTAAGCCAACATTACATTAATACCAAAACCAAATAAAGACAGCTCAAGGAAGGAAAACTACAGGCCTATATCTTTGATGAACTTGTATGCAAAACTCCTAAGCAAAATATTAGCAACATGCTTTCAGAACCACATCAAGAAAATCATACACTATGACCAGATAGGAACCCTATGTTCCTATCTGAACCCTATGTTCCTATCTGAACCAGTGATGCAAAGCTGGTTCAACATACAAAAATCAATCCGTGAAACCAAGCGTGGTGACACACACTTGTAATCCCCGCACTTGGGAGGCAGAAACAGGAGGATCACGCAGGTTCAAAGTCAACCTCACTGGCTTAAGAGACCCTGTTTCCAAATAAAAAATATAAAATAGGCCTGGAAGTATAGCCTGGAGGTAGAAGGGTTTTCAGGAACAGCAGTACCACCAAAAAAATCAAAAAAATAAATCCATGTAATTCATCACATAAACAGAACCAAGGACAAAAGTCACATGATCATTTCAATAGACACTGAAAAAGCATTTGATAAAATCCAACATTCATTTATGCTAAAAGCATTGCAGAGAATTGGAACAGAAGGAACATATCTCAACACCATAAAGGCAATCTACAATAGACCCACAGCCAATACCATACTAAATGGGGAAAAACTATGAGAATTGCCCCTAAAAACAGGAATAAGACAAGGATGCCCATTATCACCACTTCTCTTTAATATAGTACTAGAGACTCTAGCCAGAGCAATAAGGCAAGAAAAGTAAATCAAAGTAGTACAAATAAGAAAAGAAGAACTCAAATTTTCACTATGTGCAGATGACATAATACTATACTTAGAAGACCCAACGAACTCAACCGAAAGGCTTATAGAACTGATTAACTAACTCAGCAAAGTGTGTGGATAAAAATCAATCTTAGAAAACCCAAAGCTTTTCTGTATACCAACCATAAATCCACTGAAAAACATTTCCACATAGAATTTCCCACAAAAAAATAAAATATTTAGAAATGAATTTAACCAAAGGGGTAAAAGGCCTCTACAAAGAAAATTACAAAACATTGAAAAAAGAAATCGATGAAGATCTTAGAAAATGGAAAGATATCCCATGTTCATGAATAGGCAGAATAAATATCATCAAAAGGGCCATTCTTCCAAAAGTGTTCTACAGATTAAAAGCAATATCCATTAAATTACAAACATCATTCTTCACAGATATAGAAAAATCAGTCCTTAAATTCATTTGGAACAACCAAAATCCCAGAATAGCCATAGTAGTTCTCCGCAACAAAAACCATGTAAGAGGAATCACAATACCTAACTTTAAACTATACTACAAAGCTAAAAATAGCATAGTACTGGCATAAAAACAGATACATAGACTAATGGAACAGAATAGAAGACTCAGAAACAAATCCACATACTTATAGCCAATTGTTTTTTGACAAAGGGGCTAAAAACATACACCAGAAAAAAAGGTAGCCTGTTCAACAAATGGTGTTGACAAAACTGGTTAACCATATGCAGAAAAATGGAAATAAATCCCACTTTTTCACCCTGTACTAGAATCAATTCGAGATGGATCAAAGACTTAAAAATTAGACCAGAGGTCTTAAGGTTCCTCCTCCTCCAGTATTGAGGTCCAACATTGCAACACAAAGGCACAGATAAAAA
Source organism: Muscardinus avellanarius (assembly GCF_963383645.1). Classification (NCBI taxonomy): domain Eukaryota; kingdom Metazoa; phylum Chordata; class Mammalia; order Rodentia; family Gliridae; genus Muscardinus; species Muscardinus avellanarius. Next base: position 71,910,620 of record NC_137795.1, read on the forward strand.
CTTTCTCAACAAGACTCCAAAGGCACAAGAAACTAAAAGGCGAATCAATACATGGGTTGGCATGAAGCTGAAGAGCTTCTGTACAGCAAAGAAAACTATCAAGAACTTCAACCAAGATCCAACAGAATGGGAAAAGATTTTGGCCAACTATTCCTCCGATAGAGGACTAATAACTAGAATATATAGAAAACCCAAGAAACTCAGCACTAAGAAAAGAACCCAATCAAAAAATGGGCAAGTGAATTAAATAGAAACTTCATGAAGGAAGAAATTTAAATGGTCAATAAATGCATGAAAAAATGCTCAACATCATTAGCAATCAGAAAGATGCAAATCAAAATTACCATGAGATTTCACCTAACTCCAACTAGAATGGCAATCTTTCAAAACACAAACAACAACAAATGTTAGTGAGGATGTGGAGAAGTGGGAACTCTACTGTTGGTGGGTTTGCAAATTAATGCAACCACTTTGAAAAACAGTATGGAGGATCCTCAGAAGAATAAGAATGAACTTACCTTATTATACAGCAATACCACTTCTGGGTATCTACTCAAAAGAAAGGAAACCGAATTACTAAACTAATGCATGCATATCTATGTTCATAGCTGCACAATTCACTTTTGCCAAACTATGGAACCAGCCAAGATGTCCATCAACAGATGAATGGATTACAAAACTATGGGATATGTACACAATGGAATTTTACTCAGCCATAAAGAAAAACACAATTACATCATTTATAGGGAAATGGATGGAACTGGAGGACATTATGCTAAGTAAGATTAGTCAGTCACAAAAAAATAAGAAATCTCTTCCTAATATGGGAAAGTTAGGGAGAAATGGGCATAGGAGGAACTCTAGATGAAAAAGGAGATTCTATAGATGAGCAAATAAGGTGACCTGAAGGGATGGGAGGGGGAAGAGGGAAATCTTCTAATGCACATAATGTACTTTAGCAAACATATGGAAGTCAATAACTAAACCAAGCATGAGAAGGAGGGAAGGAGAGGTAATGGTGTGGGAACTGGGTTAGGGCTAACTGGGTGATGTGTGCATGTGTCTCCATCATCTTGTACCCCATTAAGATGTTTGACTACAATGCATCAATAAAAAATTTTAAAAAATAAAATAAAAAATAAAAAGAACAAAATTTACTTTGTAATTAAGAACCAAAAGAAAGGTTATAAAGGAATGCAGAGAATATTATATATTCTGTAAAGCAACTTTATTAAAATAAAGATACTGGAAATTGTTAATAAATCAAGGGACAAACCATCTAATAACTGAAGAATGCTTATTTATAAATAATAATGATTTACAACTGTTAAACCTATATGGCAGATAATATGTAGCTATATATTTTATATAGTCAACCCTCAGGACCAGAATAAAAAGAGACATGTGAGAAGAGGAGGTTAAATTAAAACATATTGTATTAATTAAACAATGTGATCAATGGTAAATAAATATAAGATGAGGATACATTTTTTTCTATGATCTATTATGTTATCTTTGACACATACTAGATTAAATCACAACTGAAGGAAAATTCCCACAGTATCTTACACCTAATTTTACCACTCACTTAAGTCGTCAACTATAAATACGGATTTTAATTTTATTATTAAGTGTATTCCAATAATTTAGTAATCAACAGGAAAATAAAAGACATTTTAAACCTCTTTCCTATGCAGAGGGGAACATTTTAATTAAGATTTATTAATATGTAGGATTTTATTTTCTGTAGCTCAATTTTTTTCAGATATTTTTTCTGGCCATCTTAATACACTGCTTTTCCATGATCAAAGGAGAAATCAATGTTGGACAAAAAAGCTACAAATGGAAGGAGTGGCCTGGGAAGCAAAGATGTATTTAATAAAGCACAAAAGCTCCCCCTTGTGATGCGGAGCAGCCAGCCAGAGGGAGAGAGACTTGTGCTAGATTTCAGGTGTGCATTTGAAATACTACTTATTGGATCTTCTTATTGGTTTGTAATTGATTCAGGTCTCCTCCAACACATGGGAAACACTATAGAACTGCAGGAGTCTAGAGGGAAACTATTAAAAATAGCTGCATGCATTCTATAAAAATCACAGTGAATTCAAAATGAATTAAAGACTTAATTACAATAAATTATATAGTGAAATCTTGTTAGATTTTATTATCTCTGACTGGGGAATGATTTTCTAAACAGGACATCAAAGTCATAAGCCATAAAATAAGAAACTGCTAGAATTCATGCATACAGTTCCTAAACTTCACCTAAACTAAAATGCTTCAACTAAATTAAAAGAAAAGTAAGAAAGACATTTCTAAATATACAACGGGTCGATAGTTCATACACTTACCAGAGAATGAGCTTTTAAATTTTTTAAAAAGAGATGAAGATCATGTTATAGGTGGCAAACACAGTGAGCCACATCAAACTTTATTGCTGATAAAGAATAAATGAATAAAAGTTTAAAGACTAGTGAGATAGCATATTTTCATTTATTTTTCTGGGCTCAGACTTAAAGAATGACAATACCCATGGATGATTATATGTAGACACTTTAATACATAGATGGGAATATATCTATACCTACAAGCTTTCTGGGGTAGAATCTAGTAATATATAAAAATATTGAAATGGGCATACTCTATTAACCAGAAATGTAATCTCTACAAATTTATCAGACATGCTAACATAAATATAAAACAAATATCCAAGAAGTATTGCCTATAATAACAAGATGTTATAAGCAATGTTACATGTTTGTTTTTTCAGATATGATAAACACATTGATACATTTTTACAAGAAAATACTTTGCAGCTATATAAAATCATGATATAATTGTGCTTATGAGTCCATTAAACATACAACATATAATTATTAAGTATAAAAGGTAAATATTGCATCATCTGATTTTCTATACTATGTTTCTAAATGTTTCAAAATTCTGGAAAATTAATACTTTCATGTAAAGTAAGGTTCTGTCAAAATAGGGGAAAGAGTCTAAAGAGAGAGAAAGATAATTTATGATTTTTCACGTTTCCTTATTAGGTTTCTGTTTTCTGAGTTTTGTGTAATACATATACACAACTTTCTACCTCTGAGCTGCACCCTCAGCCCTATTTTTTATTCTTTATTTTGAAACTCACTGAGTTGCAAAGGGCCCCACTAAGTAGCTAAGGCTATCCAGGAACCCCGATCCTCCTGTCTCAGCCTACCAAATGCTGAGATTACAAGCGTGCGCCAACATGCCCAGCTTTATACACAACTTTTATGTCAAAAAATATTGTTTTTCCTTATAAAAATAAAAAAGTCTTGCTTTAGACTTTTCTCTCACCTTGACTCCTTTTTAAAAACTAAAAATGCTGACTTGAGAACAGCTAAAGAAAGAAACTCTAATACGTAGAATTTTTAATCAATATTTTGATAATTCCTAGCTTGAAAGGTAATGTCCTCCAGCAGTTGATCGTGAGTATAAATAATTATAGTTATAATAAAACTTTTTAAATAAAGTAGGAACTTAAAATTATGTCCTTCAATTGTCTCATTTCACAGGTTAAAAACTTTGAGTTTGGGGAGATGGAATGACTTTGCCGAGTCATAAGCAGTGGCCAGCAAGTCAGAATGGACATTCAGATATCCTCAGTGCTAATTAACTTCTCATAACACTGAAAATTCACACTTTATGTATGCCTTTAGATACAGCATTTATGGCTGTTCCCATAGTATACCAGTGTTATCTTGAATGATGACAAATAACAAAGTCCGACTGCATAGAATTTTCTTATTCAGAAGAAAATATTCAAACTGCCCAGGACCCAAGTGTGCCACTGGTGATTACCATCATAATGGCAATGATCATATATACTACCACTGATGTACTGTATTGTGAAAGCCAGTTCTCACAACTGAGATAGAAGCTTAGCATTATCTGTATCTTATTAAGAGAAAATCAAATCTTAGAAGAGTGACTTACCCAAGATCATAGAACTGGTATGACATTCTGACACCTCCTTGGCGTGCCTGACTAAAAATAAAGAACTTTTCATCAATCCCTTAAACTGCCTGACATACATAGCTAACGATTCAAGAAATATCACATCTTTCAGATAGTGGGCTACCAAGCACTATTCTCAAAATATCTAGCATATTATAATGTATTATAGGCCATGTTGCGATATATTTTATGCCTTCTTTTAAAATAGTCTTATAAATAATGTTGTTAATAAGTAGCCAACCTCTAATGTACACCTAGAAACACTAACCAGTTCCATAGTCACCAAAAGATAGTGTGAGTCTTTCCACCAAACTTATCTGCAAATAACTTAAAAAGGAGTGGAGAGAATACCAATAAAGTATACATGGCACATATTCAATTATATTTAGACTTTATATTATATATAAGGTCATGGATCCACAGGAAAAAGAGTATGAAAAAACCGTGTGTGTGTGTGTGTGTGTGTGTGTGTGTGTGTGGTACTGGAGATGAAACCCAAGGGCCTTCCATTTTCGGGTTATATCCCCCAGACCCATTTTATATTTTATTTAGAGGCAAGGTCTCACTAAGTTGCTCAGAGCCTCACTAAGCTGCTAAGGCTGGCCTTGAACCTGTGTGACCCTCCTGTCTCAGCCTTCCAAGTATTAGGACTACAAGCATGTGCCATCATACCCGGCTGAGAAAACCATTTTAAAACTGATGAATGAAAAAAGACCTCTCTACTTATTTGAGCTAAGATTCTTTGTACTAGGTAATAATAATACAGGCACCCACAGGAGCCTGAGGTTTGCTTCTGACAGCCACATGGGCATTTCCTGGAACCCTACAAACAAAGCATGGGGCACAGATGAAGGAGGACCCCTCACAGGAGTATTGTAACCTCCTTGCCCATGCCAAAAAGTTGCTTCTTTCTTTTCACTTTTGAATCTTTTTTGTTTGAATTGCTCTTTCACAATATATATCAGCTCTCGATTTGGTATTTTTCAGGAGTAGCCTTATATTAGGGAATATTTGTCCCCTGGAGAAAGTTTGTCTTGTAAAATGAATGAGGAATCATGACTTTTCTCCTCCATATTTTTATTATTGGATATTTATTCAAAACTAACAATATATACCTCAAAGCACTAGATAGTATAAATAAACTCAGAATTGTAGTTTCACTGCTTAATGAAATAAAATTTGCTAATCTTCAGAGGGAGTTTATCAAGTGAAGTTCAACACTTAAAATACTAAGCCTTGCTGAAAATCTATTTGATTTGTTGAGGTTTTTTATTAATAATGAAAAATCAATAAAATGATCCCAAAGGCTCTCTAAAATACTGCTTTAAAAGAAGTTGAAATAGCAAAGAAGAAAGAAAACATACTTTATTCTTACTGCAGGTTGTAGAAGAATTGGTGCCAATTCTCAGATGTGTCCAACATGGGTAGAAGCAAGGATCTGGCTATCTTTATAGTATATACACTGGGGCTTAGGATAGTATTACCAAGTATCTGCTACATGAAGCACTGAATAAACAAAATATGCCTCATCCACTCTGCCAGCACTGAGGATTGTATCTAGTGGACATTATGGGTAGAATTCTAAGATGCCCCAATAAACCCTGTGTAATTCTCACCCTTGAGTGTGAACCAGACTGTAAATAGGATGAGATATCCCTCCTACAACTGGGTTATAGTAAATGGTGCCATTAGCTTTAAGAAAGAAACCTGACCTAATCAGGGGATCAGGGATTTTAGAAGTTAAAAATCTTTCTGGAAGAAGATATGTGTAAGAGGATGGAATTGCAGAAGAGATTCCAACACAGAAGAAAATTTCCACTGCTGACCTTGAAAGGAGAGGGGAGCCACATGGTAACTCTGCCCACAAGGAACTGAACTCTGCTAACACCTGGACTAGTGTTAAAGTGGATTCTTCCCCAGCTCCTACCAACACACAGAAATGAAGTCTAGTCTACAGCTTGGTTTTAGCTTGCAAGACCCTGATCAAAGAAAGACCCAGTTAACCCTGCCTAGACTTCCAACCCACAGAACTGCAGCTGAGAAATGTCTACCATCTTAACCCTCTGAATCTGTGGTCATTGTGATGCAGCAACAGAAATTAATACAGGGGATAACATGTATCACTTAAAATTTATTCAGCAGAAAGGAGGTACAAGTAGAATTAACCTAAAAAATAAAAAAATTAAGTTAAATGTTAACAGTTAAAATAACCTTGAGGACAACATTAATCAGACCTAAATGGAGGTATGTAGTACTAACTACCTGACCAACACTCTTTAAAACTGTCAAGGTCATGAAAAACAAGGAAAGGATATGACTAAATGTAATGTGGTATTCTGGATGGTATCTTGGAGCAGAAGAACATTCATGGAGAAGTTAAATAAGGTCTGGATTTTAGCTTAAAATAATTAAATAAACTAACAGAATCTGCAAGATATCATAAAAACATATAAATGAATTTAATAATGATAAAAATGAGGTTTAAATATCTAATTTACCCTACTCTAAATTATGTTGTTTTGGCCATATATTAATTTGATAAAATATTACAAATATAAACCTTATCACCATTATTTTAATAAATATAGTACTTTAGGTTTAAAAATAATAGTACACATGTCATACAAAAAAAAAAAGTATGGCTCTGACATACTGATCTTTTCTTTTTGGCTTCAGTGGATCCCAAGGTCAAGCCAAAGCAAAAAACACTGATGTATAATATCCATATCCTAAGGCTTTTTATACTATTCCATTGCTGACAGAGGTCAGGAAGTAGCCAGAAGATTAGAAGATGTCATCCTCTAATCTGAGCTTCTGATACTTAAGAGATCACTGGAGAACCCACAAGTTTAAAGATTCTCTTCCAGAATGTTTAATGTACTTTTTAAAGGTGAACTCAAAGATTTACCTGCAGAGGAGATAAAGATCAGGCCCAGGGTCCCGCAGCAGCCCGCATGACACTATTAACATCAAATGCAAGACATTCCTTACACCGCTTTAATTATCAATGCTAATAGGAGAAGCACAGGGCAATAAATTCAGATTTAGTTGGCAAAGGAAAGCTAGTTTTCATGTTTCATTTTTAAAGACATTATATTCCTATTTAACTTTAAGTGTCCTTGCATGTTCTTTCAGACGACTCCTTGCTAAATTCTACAAAGCTCTCATTGAACCACAGAAAAGAGAAAGCAGAAGATGTCTACGTTTTAACTTCTTAAAATCTTCCATTATTTACTGCCAACTCTCATAAAGAAAGCCCACAGAGTGTGCTATGCTGCCTTAAGATGATAAGGGGTTTATCTGATTTTTTGAACTATTATTTGTAGGTTTGAGAGCATGTGTACATGATATTGCATTTATAAGACATTTTCAAATGCATCTCCTTTTTCTTTTTGTTTTACTCAGAACAAGCCTCCCTGGGAGCTAGAAAGGCCAGAAATTATTATTCCCTCTATGTAAATTTTAAAAAATTGAGGCTTGGACGAATAGTGTGAGTTGACTGCCAATAGATGTGTATCCTGATATTTTGGTAGTCCTGGCCCAGGACTGCTTTGTAAGTTAATATGCCTTTAGCTATTTCTTTCCCACTTCTTTCCAGCCACAGTCATACTTAGTAGAGACCCCATGTCTTTGCTGAGCCCTGGCTACTGAGGTTCCCCAAAGTCCAGGCTTTTCTACTACTATTGCTGACTACCTGGAGCCTCTTAGTACTTAAAGCCCTTTGATTTGTTCCAGGAAAGGCCAAACTCCCGAATAACCAGAGTAGCATTTAACCATGGGCCACACACAAATGGAAAAAGCTTTAGACCTCGGCACTGTTTCTACACTCATTGCAGAACTTTAAACTTGTGTCTCGTCCCCAACCATACGAACTACTTATGGGGTACCAACACATTTGAATCTTTATAATCCTTATACATCTGTAATTTCCATTTAAATGACATGGTAACATTGCATTGTTTTTTGGGGGGTTTTGGGGGCTTTTTTTGTTGCTGTTTTTTGGTGGTACTGGGGGGTGGAACCCAGAGGCCTTCTACCTCTGGGCTATACTCCCAGACCTATTTTATATTTTTATTTGAAAACAGGGTCTCACTAAGTTGCTGAGCGCCTCACTAAGTAGCTGAGGCTGGCTTCGAACCTGTGTGATCCTCCTGTCTCAGCCTCCCAAGCACAGGGATTACAAGAGTGCGCCACCACGCCCGGCTGCATTGTATTTTTAAGTTATATTTTTTTAAATTGACATTTGTAAATCACCACCATTTTTGCAGAAAACAAAGAAAAATTAAAAACAGAAAAGTAGAGGTAGTAAACTAGCAGAAGAGCAAAGCAATCTCAGTGTTTAGAACGATTCATCTAACCCTTTTGCATCTAAAATAATGTGAGTTATTTCTAACCCTTTTCAAACACCCCACTCCTCATTCAATTCATTTCAGAAACCCACATGCTCTGTTTCTGCCAAGACAATCGCCAGGGGTTCCCACTATTTTTTTCTCACCCTTTTAATGCCCACATCCCTTTCAGGGTGTGGCACCTCCTAAGGAATCCCTTAAAGCTCTCTTTCATGCATGAGCATTTTCTCAGAAGCAAAAACAATTACATAAGCAATTATGTATACAATTAAGTGTACAATTGCTCACAATTATGAGTACAATTCTGTGTACAGAAAAGCACCATGGCCAGACATTGTTAAAAAAAAAAAAAAGGAACAAATTAAATTAAAACTTTAGTGACTCTGTCCTTGAATTTGATACCTGTCTTATTCAGAATGCTATTTTTCTCACTAGGGATATAACTCAGTGGTAGAGCATTTGCCTAGCATGTACCAGGCCCTCAGTTTGCTCTTCAGCAATGGTAGCCCTTTTCAGAAAACTATTTTCCTTCTCCTGTTTGCCCTTTATATCTGGCACTGTTTGTTTTATTGAAAAACCCTTTCTTTGAATATCAACTGCAGCCATCACAGGTTCAGATTTAATTTGCATTTATCATGAATAAAGGTACATTTCCATTCCCTCCTACTGTTTGTAACTGCAAACAATGTACTGTTTTTAACTCTAAGTAATTTGTTTTTCTCTTTTTAATGAAGGAATCATGCTAACTGTCCTGGTTTGAAGGTTTTCTTTCTTAAGGAGCTACAGCAATAAAAATTGGCTCCAATCCTCATGCCTACAGCCAAAATTAAAGTATAAACAACTGCCTAAAAGCAAACCAAATGTTTCTATAAAAAAAAAAAATGTGTATACTCTCCCTTACACCTTAAGTGTCTCTCTCCCTCTCTCTCTCTTTCTCCCCCCAATTGCCCTCTTTCTGTTTGTTGTTGTTTTTTTGTTTTTGTTTTTGTTTTTTTTACATGATTCTGTCTGGAAAGGAACACAATATGCTCCATTTAGGCAGATTTCAATGCTTTTTTTTTTTTTTTTAACTAAGAAGCTGGTGGAAAAGGTCAAAACCATAAGAGGACAAGTTGGCATAGCTGCATGTGGCCAAAGGTAATGCATATTGTGTAAGCCAAATGGATATTTTTCTGATGATCGAAAACACTAATTTAGTAAGCCAAATTTTCCCTGGTGCCTGCCTGATGCTGGTGAGAGCCCCCATGGAAGTGATAGGGAAGTAATTCTCCTTTTTTAATGATGAGAAAATGAATGCCCAGGAAGGTTTATGAGTGAAACAGGAATCTATCCTCCATGACAGTTTTAATTTTTTTTTATCTCTTAAACTAACCTGCCGGGAGTCAAGAATCCACCACTCTAAGAGTGAATTTAACTATGCAAAGTATCTACCATCACTCCCCTTGATCATTGGTTCCATTCATCACCACTTTCTTTATTGTACTATCTTTAGTGATGACAGATGGCAGAAAAGACCAGAGAAACAAAAATGTCGGCGAGCGGTTGCCAACCAACTTGCATTCCCATGCCACATTTAGAAGCTCAGAATCCGGGCAACAAGCAAGCCTGAACCCGAGGCTAGAGGCAGTAGCATCAACACACATTTACAGATTATGAAAAGGGCAAAATGCTCAGAGTGTGCATTGTTCAACACAAAGAATCCCCAAAAGCTTCAGAGATGTGTCCTTTTAATGAGAAACAATAGTTTGCCTCCAGATGCTCCTCATCATTATGAACACGTTAGCACTGGAAAGAGGCGTAAAAAAGGGACCACAAGCCCAGCGCTTTGAAAATAAAGACCTATGCAGAAAAAGCACTTATTAATATAAATGGTTCTGAATAGATTCTGCTTCTGCTCCAAGCCTGTCAATTAACAGCAATAAAAATAATATTTTCATATCATTCTAATAAAAAGACATCAAGTATATCCAGAGACCTCTCATTTTTCTACTGTGATCATATGTGTTACATGAATATAAAAACAGAAAATATTTTCCCTTGAAAATACTGACACTTCTTAGCTTGGTTTTCCACTAAACACAAAACTGCTAACATTATTTGAATTTGCAGCTGTTTTTACTATTGAACAGAAGTAGTCCAAATACTGCATTTCCATTTGGCAGGAGAAATGAGACCATGATCTTCATAGCAAAGTTGTCATAAAGGAAACCTGAGCAAATGAAGTAATGATATCATGCTGCACTGGTTGCTTCTCTTTTCATGTTGACTGGAAGAAATGGCTGTTTAATATTCATTTAAGAAATAAAATCAAAATAACCATAATTTTGATAAAGCATCATCAAGCTGTAATTTGAAAGCAGATGGTATATATTTAAATCTCAATCCTAGCACTCCCTCGCTGCATGACCATCAATATTAGTCTTCCCCTCTCTAAACTTCTGCTTCTTCATCTGAGAAATGGGCACAGTAAACGCATGCATTGTATGGGGTTGTGGTGTGGAGTAATTAAAAAGATCCACTTGGAGCCCTTCACACAGGCTCTGGCATTTAACAAACCCTCAATATGTTAGCTATTTTTATTAACATCTATAATTTAAAGGCATGTTAGGAGAATTTGAGAATTGCCATCCAGAAATTTCACAAGCAATTTTACATTTGGGAATTGTGAAAGGTATTTTAAATATGTCCATAATATAAAAAAATCAAAAATCAAATTCACTGTCTAAGCTATTTTTCCATAGAGGTGCATTAATGCAAATTAGACAGAATGACTTTTCGCAGTTATAATTGGGCTGAAATGAGGTGGAAGGAACAGAAAGACAATTAACTTTAGCTTTTTTTTTTTAATCTCCAGCAGTTGGGAGTAGGTTTTAGTGCCTGATGGTTGTAGACTGTCAATGCTGCCAGGCGAAATTATTCAGAGACCTTCAAGGGGCTTTGTTTATCTCATTTTTCAATTAACCTCTGTGTTTTAACTTCATCATAATGCCTATACCAATTCACACCAAAGAAGAAATAAAAAAAAATCCCCATTTGCTGTCATTATTTCTTTGCTTCACAAATCAAGTTTTATTTCTCATTTTTTAATTCATACAGAAAATGCATGGAGGATGTAAATTCAGGTTGCAAAAGACCAGCAAAGCGCCAAAAGATTTAATATAAATGAAGTTTTCATATTAACCTTTTCCTCTCTCTTTTCTTTTTCTTGATTCATCATGGGAGGCAACAGCAAAGTTTATCCCTGCTGAGAGCAAAGATCAAAGCATGCTTGAAGGCTGGGATTTTTGTTATCCCCTTAGTTTGAGATTTTCAACCTATATGGCACATGTATGACAAGAAACCAAGATCCATTTCTTCTTCTTAGATAGTCAGTGTCACTAGACCTAAAGCTAAGTCTGTACGTTTCCTTCAAATATATCTTCAGAGGACTAAAAACATCACCCTTATTTTTATTAAATCAGTACAAAAAATAAATAGCTTTTAGATAAGCATACCCAGATTTTTCACATCATTTGAAATAAAATTGAGATTTTAATCCTTAAACTGATAAAATTCCATCCAGACAATTAAAATCCATCTTAAAAAGTGCCCACTGATGCAGAAAATGCACACATTTTTCTATTTTAATGATGGAGTGAAAAAAATTGCTATGTTTTCCATATTTAAAAATCTTTTTAGAAGCACATAGTAAGTTTAAAAATGAGTAAGACTGAAGGTACAAGCAATATGTAATCTCTGGGTATTGAATGTCTATAATGGGTTAATGCAAGATAAGGGCTAATTGGGCTATTTAAAAGCATTGAGGAAAAGAAACAATCAAGAACACAGAATAAAGTTGCTTTTGTTAGACCACAGCTGTCAATATTGTCTTGGTCTTCTCAAACTGCTATTACAAAATGACATAGACTGTCTTAAACATGAGAAATTTATTTCTCATAGTTCTAGTAGCTGGGAAGTCCCACATCTGGGTGCTGAAAGATTTGGTTCCTAAGGGAAGGGCCTGTTGGGTTGCAGGAACATCTTTTTCTCTTTTTCTTTCATTTCTCATAAGATCATTAATGCCATGTTGAGAATATACTCACCTCCATCACCTGCTCCAAACCTAGTTATCCCTCAAAGACCTCACTCCAAATAGCACCCCATTTAAGCTTCAACATATGAATTTGGGGTGATAAAAGAATTCAGTCCATAATAACAGAAATAAAATAAAGTGTTATGAGAATGTTTAGATGATGTATTCAATAAAGGCTGTATAGACACTCTTCATATGAGATAAGCAATGTAAACATGAACCAAAGGGCAAAAGTAGGAATGTGAATTTTGAAGAGTGAAAAGGTAGATATGGCCAGACAAGTAACATTATTTTCTTCTGAGAATACACATTTGCAAATAAATAATTTACAAAAATTTTATACCTTTATTGGTACATTGTAATTATTCATCTCATTGAGTTTCAAAGTCATACAAAAAAACATGCACACATGTCTTGGTGTGTGCTACCTTTCCCTATATACAATGGTGAGATGGGTAGTGATGCCCTCATACATGGGGAAAGCATGATTTGAACTGTTTCTTTTATCAGTTCTTTCTTTTCCCCTTTCCATTTTTCTTCCCCGTCCCCTTTAATATTCTTCTAGTCACTGTCCTCCATTTAAAAATCATTTCAATAAAATTTTTCCTCTAAATTAGTGACTAAAATACAGAGTTAATTCCTATTTACACTGATCTGATTCATTAGATGCCCTTGGAGATTCTTGAGAACCAGTCCAGTTTTGTCCTGAGTAGATCATATCTACACATTGCAAGAAAAAATAAAAAACCTTTAAAGTCATTACAATGCTTTATTTTCCCCAAGGTACCAAACTGAAATCACAATTCAATATTTTTTTTCCTTTGGCATTGTACATACATTAAAGTAAGAGTTCATCTGAATTTATCAGTCTTAATTTGTAAGCCACTGAAACAACCATCAGTTACAGCTTTTTATCATTGCAGGCCTGAAGTAGATTTGAACTAGATGTGTAACCTACCAAATAAAACTCTCTGTATGTGATCATTCAGTACTATAAGCCGGGCAGAAAAAAAAATGATATCTTATTCTTTAAAAGGAATCCACTTAAAAATCACAAGTAAAAAGTATATTTAACTTCCAGAGAAATAAAGAACAACAAAAATTAGAAATACGATTATAAAGAAAAGAGTGCAAAAGCTCAAGTACTTTTTTAAAGTATAAAATGTTGAAAACATACTATTAATTCAGAAAAATAAGTGTTCTGCACTCCAAGATAGTAAGCCTCCCAGATTCTACACTTTAAAAGGATCTTAAATTGCAAAAGGAGTAGCCCCAAGGAATTTAATATAGCACTCTCTTTCATCTTTCTGGCGTTAACAAACTTTTCCTAACTGACACAATCCAACTTTTAACTTGGGTAGAGTCAGAAGGAACTGCTAACTTCTGTAAAAAATTTTCTGAGCATATGATGATTTCACAAAGTTTCCATTTTGTTCAAGACAGATTGGCTGCCAAAGGACTATGAACTGTGCCTTCTTCAGTATTAGACATCTCACTTTCTAGATCACTGAATTCAGAGATAGTATCTCAGAGCCTGGTAAAGTGGAGGAAAATGAAAAAAACTCAACAACATTCTAGTTGACATCAGATGCTCAAGCATGGGAAAAGCCACCACTTCCAACACTTTCACAAAAGCAAGCTATAAGAAAGAGCACACTGAACTTAATGTTATATTTTAGAAATTTACATATTATTCTTTGATGTAGTATTTTGTTTTATTGCTATGCAGAAAGTTTGTATTTGCAAAGAAATGTTTTATGCTTCTCAATATTAGTATATATACATATCCATATATGCATATATATGTATGCATATGTGTTTATACATTGAGTGAAACAAGGTAAAAAACCAATAGTTTCTTTAATTTTTCTTTTCAGAAATATTTTATATTGAACGAAACCAAAACTCTGAATAAACATTTTATAATTTAAATGCAATAGATTTTATTTATAAGAAACTATATTTTGATTAATTAAATGTTCTAATTTTTAAGCTAAAGTTTTATTTATTTAGTTATTTATTTTTTGGTGGTACTGGAATGGAACCCAGGGACCTTCTACCTCCAGGCTACACTCTCAGACCTATTTTATATTTTATTTGAAAACAGGGTCTCTTAATGAGAATCTCACTACTTGCTGAGGCTATTCTTGAACCTGGAATCCTCCTATCTCAACCTTCCAAGTACTGGGATTGAAAGCTTGAACTACCAAACCTGTCTTTTTCTAATTCTTTCTGTGTAAAGATTCATTTAAGTTTTTCAATAATTATATTTCTAGTTATAAAAAAGATGGCTTGTATAAATATCTATTCTTAAATTTGTTTTATACCACATATGCAAACATTATTTATTTATTTATTTGGTTATGGGGATGGAACCCAGGGTCATTCTATCTCCAAGCAGCATCCTCATCCCTATTTTTTATTCTTTATTTTGAAACAGGGTCTCACTGAGTTGCAAAGGGCCTCGCTAAGTAGCTGAGGCTATCTGCAAACCTGGATCCTCTGGTTTCAGCCTCCCAAATACTGGGATTACAAGCATGTGCCACCACGCCTGGCTGCAAACATTCTTAATAAAATGAGGTTCATACTACAATCACCTGGTAGGGCATAAAAGAAGATGAGAAGAGGACCTGGGAATGGAGGTTGTGCACACACACACGGGGGGGGGGGGGAGGAAATTAATCAGGCTCAGCAGAATAAATGAGTAAAGTGAATTCTTATAAAACTCCAATTAGTATTAAAATAATAATGTTTAGTTAAGATACTAGTATCACTATATGGAATAATTTTATTATTATTTAAAACCACAAATAGAACAGATGCAATTCTGTCAACTCTGCTTGCCTAAGACCTGTAGGAGAGGAATTAGAAAAATTGCTGATGATAGAAAGGGTACTTTTCCAAGTAGTGCCATTTCATTTTTTAAATAACTGACTTCCATGATATATATTTTTGTTATTACCATTTTACTAACCTTCATTTTATTTAAAAAAGAATAAACATGTAAATAGGAAATGACTCAATACCCAGTCCAGTGTTGCAGACAGACATATATAAGTACATCTGCACAATGGACTGTGAACTTAAGAGAGTGGTAGAGATCTACCCTGGGTTCTGTAAACCTCAAAGAATAAATTGAACTCATCAGCAAGAGGCAATGTATTCCAAGAGGCACATGAAAAATGAGAGGCCTCCATGCAGCAAAAGGTGATAAGAGGATGCTCAGGAGAGCCACCATATGTCATCCAGTCTATGACGCTCTCGGGGCTAAGACATGCAATTATTTTATGTACTGTTGAGAATGTTTTCTTAATGTTGCCAATCATAGTTATAAAACAGCATGGATTTGATATGTCTTTCCTATTTCAGAAACAGAAGAGGGACAGTTGTTTGAGGAGCTTAAAGATATAAAGGAGCTTGTATGTCCAAGAACAGAAATTACAAAACACAAAGCATAATGGCTTAGCAAGGGCAAGTTATATATATTTCTTTTTGGGGAATGAAGAGAAGAGGACAGTACCAGATGCAATTTGAAGGCAAAATGGGGTGGTTTGGATGATCTTGCATTCTGGGAGGGATTATAGGCTAGAAAGCGGAATAGGCATGAGGAAAATCATGTGACCCATCTTTCTGTACCAGGTCAGGCTGATATGTCTGACCTCAGTTTAATAATCCCCACCAACTTTCAAGACCTAAAGCTCCAGAGCCCGGCATAAGTTAAGATGCAGAAAGTAATCATCCTGTCTCAATTTGCATCTGGGCAATTGTCCATGGTCTTTGTTAGGACTTCAGAGAAAATGCACAAAGAAAAATGGCATAGAAATTATATATCCCTTGGTGTGGATATTCCTTTCTATATTTTAAGTAAACATTTTGTTAAGGTGTTAACAACAGTCTATTTCTCTTTAATATTCATTCAGAGTTTCTACTGACCTTAAAGTAGAATTAAATACAGCACAACTGTCCTGAGAAAATTAATCATTTCTTTATCACTAGTCAGGAATTATTTTCCCAACCGCCAACTCTTACCCTCTAATAATTTACTTCTACCTCCCATGGACCGGTGGTTTCATGCCCAAGCCCTCCTCTGACCTCAGCAGGATGAGTTGGCCGCAGTGTAGGCTGTCCTTGAAGACCACCTGGGAGCCTCAGATTGTGCCCAGCGTGGCAGCCTGTCAGAAACGGGCCACTGCCAGCGCAGAGCAGGGAACACCTGTGCCTCACAGTCTGCACTGGCCACTCTTCCACGCTCAAGTGCCTTGTAAGTTACAGGTCAAGTTTTTCCCCATTAGAACTTAAGTACTGGTATTTTGCATTTCCTCTACTATACCATAGGAGTTGAGTGAGGGATTTGGAAATGGGCAGAAACAAATCAGACATTGGGAGGGAATAAAGTTTCCTTTAATTTCCAAAGTGTCATTTGTGCCATGAAGATTGTGTTCTCTGTCCCTGCAGCTACCTGCAGTTCTACTTGTTATAAAGTTGTCCCAAATACACACTCGTGTGTGCACACACACACATGCACACACACACCATGTAAACAGATCATTCGTCTTGCACCATATCTAATACAATTGAGTTAATTGAGAACAATTAATCCCACAAGTCTATGTCAAGTTTTCAGTTTGTGCCTGGCACTGTGCTGGCTGCTGGAGTTTCAGACATGATCCCTGCTGTCAAGTAGCTCATACTCTGAAGTAAAGGGTAAAATACAACCCAGTACATTAATAAAATTTAGAGCAGATAGGGAAATGCTAATGTCTATGAAGTTACTTTTCCAAATCACACATTGAAAAGATCTTTCAATTTCAAGTAAGATCTTCCATCTGTTAAGAAAAATAGAGTTCAAAAAGTGGAAGATGCTTCGATTTTCCTAAATCTGATGCAAAACTTAGTTGCTACTTTTCTTGATAAATTTCTACTTGGTTTTTCATTTAATATGACATCCTTCATTCGTTTTCAAAACATTTTGAAAATGTATCCCGACACTGAGTTGACGTAAAGAAAAAAACCTGAGTTTCAAGACTTTTTTTTTTCAAAACACATGGAGATCTGGGTCAATGTCCACTGCCCAGTGAGGTTGCTAGAGAGTTTCTAAATAGTTTTGTTCCATCAACTGTGACAGTATTCACTAGTAGTTTCTTATTTATAGATAACAAAGAGGATTTTTTTAATCTTACATCATCATTAGTATGTATAAAGAGAGAATTATAGTGGAAATTTTTTTATTGGGGTACTTATATTATGTAAGTACAATTATTTGTTTCAAGAATGCAAAATCTCAGAACCCAGATTATATTTGGTTGTCATTACTCAGAGATTTAAATGAATCACAATGTTAAGAACCAAATAACCTTGGACTTCAGAATTTCCTTTTTATCTATAAGAACAGAAGTTTGAGTACAGTATATGTACATCAAATTTCAATTGTATTTTGAAAATCTGACTGATTAACCCTGATTTATTTACAAGATCCTTATGACAAGCCACAAAAATTGTCACTGAATTAGTTACTCAATTTTAACTGCCAGCAATGTAAAAAACAGAAATTTAACAACTGAATTTCAGTAAACAGCTTACAATTAACTAGAAAATATAATATAAAAACAAATTATTGGTTGGCACTCACAAAATAATTTTAGATGATTTTCTTAAATTATTAATGAGCATATTAAGATATTGGAGCAATGATGATGATATAGCTCAATGTAAAGATCTTGGCCAGCGTGTGTGAGGCCCTGGTTTCTGTCCCCAACAACACATATACACACACAAAGATGTTGAAGCATTTGAAAAATTAGTGAAAAGACCAAAGGCCTAGATTCTGAACTTTGATTCACCATTTAATAATAGCAACAATTAAATTCCATTTAAATCTTTTTGTATATCAGTGCTTTTATCTACAAAATGATGTTGATAGGATGCCTGAATAAAACCTTTGTAAGAGTTTAAAATTAATAGAAAACATTTATTGAGTGCTTGTTTCTATTATTAACCCTTTTAAGCTTTTTTTGTTTGTTTTATTTTTTGGTACGAGGGACTGAACACAGGAGCATACTATCTCTGAGATGTACACCCTAGCCCTTTTTATTTTTAAAACAGAGTCTTGCTAGTTTGCTGAGGTTGGTCTGGAACCTGAAATCCTCCTGTCTCAGCCTCCCAAGTACTGGGATTGTAGGCATGTGCTGCCATGCCTTGCTTAAGTTTCTTAGATGTGTTGACAAGCCTTGCAATTATCCTAAGAGGTAAGTAGTTCTGTCATCTCTATGTTATAGTTGAGGCATATGAATCCTTAAAAGGTTGAGTGGCCCACCTGCGGAGGCCAAGTGCTCCCCAGAAGAAGACAATGGCATCACAGCCACAAGCTCTGCTCCCAGTGCAAAGTGAGTTGAAATAGATCAACTGACTTCTCAATCATCAATAAAATGATGTTGGGTAAATGACAGCTTACCTTTCCCTACAGAGAAGTGTTCCACCAGCTGTGCTAAGAGAAATCATATAGTTTCCATTATTACTTTAAGAAATACTTTGTTGAAACTGGACATGGTGGTGCATGCCTGTAATTCCATTACTCAGGAGGCTGAGACAGAAAGATCACAGGTTCAGTGCCAGCCTCAGCAACTTAGTGAGACTCTCAGAAACTTTAGCAAAACTCTGTTTCAAAATAAAAGTTAAATAAGGTTGAGGGTGTAGCTTGAAGGTGGAATGCCCTTGAGTTCAATCCTCAGGTCAGAAAGAAAGAAGAGAGAGAGAGAGAGAGAGAGAGAGAGAGAGAGAGAGAGAGAGAAGAAAGTATTTAGTTGAAGAAAAAAAAAAACCTAAAAAATATCAAATCCATGTACAGAAAATTTTTCTTTCATACAACCTCTATGTTTTATGCCTATGAGTAGAACATAATTAAAATGTATGATTGAGAAGTGAAAATTTTAAAAAAGACAAATGACTATGTTTTATTTGGGTATTAATAAGGTAAATCATATTATCATGTTTTACCTGTAAAAAGACATAATCTCAAAATGAATTCCTCCACCTGGACACTCTACTTCCCCCTTTGGATTTTATTAACTGAAAAAATATACCCTGAAGGTCTCTATGTAACTACATACATATTCTTCTCTTGCTCTAGAGAAATTTTGTATTCAGTCTCTAAAGTGCTTTTATAGCAGATCCAGTGCTGTGGTTTGAATTTAAAATGTTCCCCTTACCTCACAGAAACAAGGCAGCCATGTTGGAGATGGGGCTTGGTTGTCAAGAAGGAGTCCCAGAGGTGCAGCCTTAGGGATTCGATAGGTCCTTCCTTCCCTTGTTCTCTGTCTTGCTTCCCATCTCCAAGACGTGAGATCAGAGCACTTCTCTCTTCCTCTCTCCGCTCCCCCCCCCCCCACACACACACACACAATACCCCAAGCTCCACAGACTTGGCCTGATATGAACTAAAACTCTGAACTCTCAAAAAAACAAAAATCTGTGGTTAAATAAATATTCTTTCTTCTAAATCATGTGATCAGGCTTATTGGGTCACAGCACTGAGAATGCTGACTGAGACCCCCAGGAAATAATGTAAAATAGAGTAAAAGAAATAAGAGTTTGCCTTATATTTTCAGTATTGAACTTGACTTTTTCTGATCACCCAGACTCCAAATCCTGTATTCATTTCTTTTTCTTCAACCCTCAAGAGTACACATTTGCCTTCCTGAATACTTCTCCAAGCTTCTTATGAACAGCCCTACTCTCTTGCCCTTGTAGCCTAATACTGTATTTGATTACACTGAGGGGCATGAGATTCCTGAGAACAATTTTAGCTTCCATGTAAATTATTTAAAAGCTAAATGATAGTCCTGAGTTAATTGTCATGAGAAAGGTAGTATATTGCAATATGAGATGTTAAGTCAAAATTAATATTGTCAAGATATAAACCCTAAGAAATAAAAAAAAAGAAATAGTAGTTTCTTTTAGCACACATCCCCTGTGTTTTCTCTTAGAAATTTTGGATAAATCCAGAAATACACTGAAGATCCCTCTGCTGATTTTCTGTTCCAAGTGCCTCTATTTTCTATCTCTTCTGCTTTCCTTTGGGGATAAATTATACTTGACTCCCAAAAATAAGATTTATGTGTCCACAGCATTATTCCAAAGATGAGCAAGAGTATCCAGGATACTTTGGCCAGCACTGAGATGGGGGGAAAAATGATGGCTATTAGACATAGAGCTGGATTCTCACAAAAAAAAAATCCAGTGAAAAAATACAGAAACATGAAAGTAGCTTAGCAATAATCTTCATGTTTTGATTTAATTCAAAAAGAATATATTCTATTGCCGCTTTCAAGCACGACACCGGAGACGATCTTCTTCGGACTCTTTATTATCCCAGGCTCTTACATACTCTCCTTCTCTCCGCTCCCCGCTCCCCGCTTATATATCCCAAGCAGCCAATCAGCACTCAGATCACTCGCTTCATGCAAAATTAGCTCATTTGTTACAAACAGTGGTATGTTGTGTTCCCGTGCGCCCCATGCTCCGGTTACCGGACTTCCTGAAAGTTGTTTACTGCTTAATGGGCCTCACAGAGCTTCTGCTCGGCGCTATTTTTAGGTCTTCGAGCTAGCAGGCAATGGGTGGGGCTCTTCACAGTTCCCCCTTTTTGTTTTTAAGCAGAAGAGGATAGAGGACTCAACCCCTGCTATAGTTTATGCAATTATTTGCCACCACCTTTTTTGCAGGGACGGGCGAGCAATACAGTGGTAACCCGTATGCAGCTGAGCATATCCTCCTTGGGATGCACCCTCCCGGGGTCCCAAGTGCAGTCCTTGCTGACATTCTGCTTTATGATTTTTCCATTGCGGCTAGCCAAACAGTAGGCGATTGTCCTGCTTCAACCGCCATGAAAGCCTGAGCTAGGAGCATCTGATCCTTGGCCCTCTGCAGAAATAAACGTCTCAGGCAACAGAGACATAGAATGCACAGGAAAACAAAACAAAATCCCAATGCTCCCAACCCGGCCCATTCTTTTAGATGGAATGCTGCCTTCTGGATCCGGGACGCCAGCGTTTGGGCCACTTTGGGGTCGATTCGGGTGGTGTTGACCTTGATGATTTCAGCACGTAATTGTTCGGTGAGTTTATCAAACTCCCAGCTCCAGTTGCCTGTAAGATGTTGGGAAAACTCCCGAGAAGTTCTAGAGATGCATTTGTAGTAAAATTTCTAGGGAAGGTCTGGGAGGAGCAACTCAATGGTAATGGAAATGGAAAAGCTGTAAAAATACCCCATTGTTGCTCACTCCATACTGGTTTTGTCCAGATCAGCATGGTGATCAGGTGTATCCATCCCTGAGGCGCCATCTTGCGATATTATTTGACGAGTCAGTCTCTCTGGGATCCAAATCGGATCGGTTCCGTCCTGTGGGAAAACACAAACAGAGCCTCTGGCCCATGTGAGTACCGGATCAGGTCCCTTCCATTTTCCGGTGAGGACATCTTTCCATTTTACCATATCATGGGGAATACTAGAAGGACAAAAATGGCGATCTGCGGCCGATTTGCCATTAATATCTAAATTTAAAAAATTTAAAGTAAAAAGTGCCAAAGATAATCGCTGCCTTGGTTTCAGATTCTCACCTATTCCCCCTTTTTGTTTTATTAGACATTCTTTTATTGTGCGATGGGCGCGTTCAACAATGCCCTGTCCTTGAGGATTATATGGAAGGCCATGTTTTAATGTTACGCCCATCTGTTTACAGAAAGACTGAAATTTTTGTGAGGTATAAGCCGGACCATTATCAGTTTTTATTTCTTTTGGCACATTCCATGCTGCCCAAGCTTCAAGACAATGAGCGATAACGTCACGAGCTTTTTCCCCTGTGTGAGTAGAAGCATATATAATTCCAGAAACAGTATCAACAGAAACATGTACATACTTAACAGAGCCAAATTCAGGTATATGGGTCACATCCATTTGCCATAAATGTAAGGGGAGCAACCCACGTGGGCAAACACCAACATTAGAAGAGGGGATAAAGGGTGCACAAGTACCACAGGCCTTGATGATGTCACGGGCTTGACAACGAGGAATTTTAAATTTAATCTGTAAAGTTTTAGCATTTACATGAAACTGGCGATGAAAATCTTGTGCCCGTTGAAGTGGGGTGAGAGAGAAAATCATGGGCATCTTCGTAAGCTTATCTACATAATCATTACCTTGGGCAACAGGCCCTGGTAAGCCTGTATGTGCCCTAATATGTTGTACATAAAAGGGATTTTTCCTCATCAAAATTAAATGTTGAATTTTAGATGCCAAGTAGTGGATGGGCATATGTGTTGATATTTGCCCCGCACATTCAAGGGACTTTATCATCTCTACAGCATAGGAGGAGTCCGATAACAAATTAAAGGAAGAATCATATCTCTCAAACACTTCTAATATAATATTTAGTTCAACTAGCTGAGGTGATATATGCTGATATTGAACAACTATGGGTTTTTGTCCTTCTATCATAAAAGCTCCAAGGCCAGATTTTGATCCATCAGTAAAAATATTGATAGCGAAGGGTATAGGTGTTCTTCTGGTTATGGTTGGAAAGATAATAGGATGTTGAGTTGCAAAATGTAATATAGGATCTTTAGGTAAGTGATTATCTATCTCTCCATTAAACACACATCGTAATATAGCCCAATCATCCAGGGAGGTTTGTAAAATTAATATTTGGTGTCTACTATAGGGAACAATAAGCTTATTAGGGGTTTGGCCAAAATGTTGAATACATTGCTGTATGGCAAGAACAGCAACCTTTGCCACCATAGAGGGATAATACTCAATAACCTTTTGAGGAGATAGTTTAGGATGAATCCATAATAGAGGTCCTTGTTGCCATAAGACCCCAGTGGGTTGGAGCTCAGTAGCCAGTATGCATGCCCAAATAGAATCCCTCGGTGAAATGCGCTTAAGGGAAGCCTTAGTTAAAGCTTGTTCTACCAAACTTAAGGCTTCCCGGGCTTCAGCAGTCAGCATTCTAGGAGAGGTTAAGGAAGAATCTCCTTTGAGGATATCATATAAAGGTTTTAGCATAAAATTTGGGATTCCTAAAGCAGGACGTATCCAATTAATATCTCCTAATAACTTTTGAAAATCATTTAAAGTGTGTAACTGGTCTGTACGAATGGTGACCTTTTGAGGCGTGACAAAATTGGGATAAAGAATATTTCCCAAAAAATGGGTGACGGTGCCCTTTTGAACCTTTTCAGATGCTATAACTAAACCCTTTTCCTCAAGGGCTTTAACAAGCACACAATACGCTTCATCCAGTACCTTTTCATTTTCACAGGCTAATAGGATATCATCCATATAATGGAGACAACGCAATGGAGGGAATTTATCCCTAACAGGTTGTAAGGCAGCATCCACATATAGTTGACAAAGAGTGGGGCTATTCGCCATACCCTGGGGGAGCACTCTCCACTCATATCTCTGGTCAATTTGCTCTTGGTTTAGGGATGGCACAGTAAAAGCAAAACGTGGGGTATCTAGAGGATTTAATGGTATAGAGAAAAAGCAATCTTTTATATCAATCACTATAATTGGCCAGAATTTTGGAATAGTTGAGAGAAGGGGGAGTCCACGTTGGACTGGTCCCATAACTTGCATTTGTTCATTTATGGCTCGGAGATCATGTAATAGTCTCCATTTTCCTGATTTTTTCTTTATTACAAATATAGGGGTATTCCAGGGTGATGTGGATGATTGGATATGTCCTAATTTTAGTTGTTCTTTTACTAACTCTTTTGCTGCTTCCAATTTTTCACGGGGGAGAGGCCACTGGGAAACCCATACTGGATCCCCCGTCTTCCAAGTGATGGGAATTGCCTCCCCAGTGGCTACTCCACAAAACCCAATCCCTGTTTAGTGTTTTGTCCTTCAGTGGGGACAGGGCTCCTCCGTCCCTGTAGGTTTCGCCCTAATCCAAATGATGGATGAAAACCTTGCTTGTTAAACATATGTAGCGCCTGGGGAGAATATTCATTATGTAATCGGAATCCCATGTCCAGAAGTAGATCTCGACCCCACAAGGAGACCGGAATTTCCAGCATATAGGGTGTAAAGGTCCCAGAATGTTTTTCTTGGTCCTCCCAATGAAGGGGTCTAGCACTAATATCAGGTGTTTTAATGTATCCTAATCCTCTAAGCTGTGTGTCAGCCTTTTTTATGGGCCAGGCGGGGGGCCAATCCTTAGAAGCAATTACACTAGTATCTGCCCCTGTATCAAGCAATCCTAGAATCGGCTTTCCCTCCACTTTCAAAGTAATTAAAGGTCGTTTTCCCATATCAAAGGCGAGAGATATTATATTAGTACCAGAGGACCCAAACCCTTTTTCTCCTCGCTGTTCCTTTTTTGAAGGGAAGAGAGAATGTAGACTAGGTAATAATAACAGCTGCGCTATCCGATCACCAGGAGAGATGGCAACAATTCCTCTGGGGGCGGAGACCATAACCTTTATAACGCCCTCATAATCTTGGTCAATAACTCCAGGATGAGTTATTAGGCCTTTCATGGTGGATGATGATCGCCCCAAAACTATGCCCACCGTTTCTGGGGGTAATGGCCCTGACATATCAGTCGACATAATTTGAATTCCCATTCGAGGGGTTAATACCAGCCGGGTGGTGGCACAGAGGTCCAATCCCGCTGAACCGGGAGTGGCTCTCCGGATTCCTTGGGCGGTTGGAGATTGGGCCATTGGGGTGTTTGGTGTGTCTCTATAGCATTGTACATTTGTTGGCCCCCATACTTGTAAGGGCCCTGGGGATGGGGGCCCCGTTTCCTGTTTTTTGACAGCGGGCGACCCTGTCCCGACTGATCATGGGACGGTAGGATATTGCCGTCAATATCCTTAACGGACCGGCACTCTGAGGCGGGATGTCTGCCTTTTCTACATCTCTTACATAGGTCTGGTGGGCTCTTTTGAGAGAGAGAGCCTCGTTTTGGGCAGTCTCTTTTTAAATGCCCTGCCGCCCCACATGAAAAGCAATTTCCTAGTCGGGTGTTGTTATTGCCCTTTTGCCTGCCAGATGCTTGCATGATAGCCGCAGCGAGCCCCGAGTTGGTTAAAGGTCCGCCGAGTTCTCTACATAACTTCATCCATACTTCTAAACCTTTACTTTTATATGGATTTATAGCTTGTTTGCATTCAGTATTACATTGTTCGAAAATAAGCTGTTTAACAAGTGGCATGGCTGCATCGACATCCCCGAATATTCGTCCAGCAGCTTCTACCATCCTAGCCACAAAATCAGAAAAAGGCTCAGTGGGACCTTGAATTATCTTAGTAAGATTGCCTGACACCTCCCCTTTATTAGGCAAACTTTTCCATGCCCTGGTGGCCAAATTGTTTATCTGATCATACACTTGTTGAGGGTAACAGGTCTGGTTGTTAGCAAATTGTCCCTGTCCCAAAAGCATATCCAAATTCCAGGCAGGTTGTCCTGCGGCCTGATTCACCGCTGCTTGCTCTGCTGTGAACTCAATAAGGAAAGCCTTCCAATCTAAATACTGTCCTGGGGTCAAAGCCGCTCGGGCCAAGTTCTGCCAATCTCCAGGGGTCATGGCATACCTGTAAATGCTTTCTAAGGTGGCTACGGTGTATGCAGCATTGGTACCATAAGTCCGCACGGACTCAGCAATATGTTTTACAAGCTTATAATCTAAAGGCTCATGATACCGAGGTCCTCCTCCTTGTGGTTGAAACACGGGGAAAGCCTGTCTGGATAGTAACATTTCCGGCTCACGCCATACCTTTTCATTAAAGGAGCGGCCTCCGCTTTGTCCTGGAGCTGAGGGATTATAGGGCGGAGGAACAGAGCCCTGTGAGGGGCCCGTAGCTAGGGTTAATCTGCTGACTTCCTCCTCTATTGCCGCAAGTTCCTCGTCCGAGTCCCCCTCCCCTTCAGAGCCTAGTTCACTAGCTGGGTGAGAGGAAGTGGACCGTTCCTCTTTTAACAGATCAAGTGCCACTTGTCCCTCTCGCACTAGCGGTTTGTAGTATTTCTGCTCCAAACATGCCCTGACGAGGCGCCACAAAGGATAAGTTCCTCCCGTGACTTGATTGTTTTTCTCTGCCCTTTTAATATCCTTCCCTAACTTATCCCAACTTGCCAGGGTCAAGTTTCCTGATACTGCAAACCAAGGGGCCACCTCATCCACTTGGCTCAAAAAACCCTGAATAGTCTTATCCCTAAGTTTTAACCCCTTTCCGTTTAATAAGGCTTTTAAAGCCTTTTGTATTGGATGAGATGGATTATTTCCCATACCTATTCAGCCTCAGGTCCAGCCTGAGAGTATACTACCCTATAAATCCTCCCCTCAAAGGAGCTCCCCTTCGTCCTCAAACGGAGTTGGGAAAGAACAATCTTATGATCCTCTACTTTGTAGAGCCTCCCTCTTCACAGGAGAACTTACCAGCCGGCTGCCCTGGAAAGTCCAAAGTTCTGACCGTCTCGTTGAGAGAGATTCCCCGTACGGGCCACCACTTGCCGCTTTCAAGCACGACACCGGAGACGATCTTCTTCGGACTCTTTATTATCCCAGGCTCTTACATACTCTCCTTCTCTCCGCTCCCCGCTCCCCGCTTATATATCCCAAGCAGCCAATCAGCACTCAGATCACTCGCTTCATGCAAAATTAGCTCATTTGTTACAAACAGTGGTATGTTGTGTTCCCGTGCGCCCCATGCTCCGGTTACCGGACTTCCTGAAAGTTGTTTACTGCTTAATGGGCCTCACAGAGCTTCTGCTCGGCGCTATTTTTAGGTCTTCAAGCTAGCAGGCAATGGGTGGGGCTCTTCACATTCTATATAATGATACAGAATACTAGCAGATAAATTAAGGAATTCAGTAGCTTGTGTGTATGTATGTTCTTTTCAGTATGAAGTACATTATGATGTGAGACTATATATAATGCACTAATAAAAGTATAAAAATAAATAAATTTTTAAAACCCATGGCCAAGAACTCTAAATAATTGTTCATAAGCAATTTAAGAGAAAATATGCATTACAAATGACATAAAAATAAATGTTCCTATAGTGTTAATAGTTATTCCTTGATGGTCCTTCTCTTAGAAATATTCTGATTATGGCAGCTTAAAAATAATCCCTATTCACTGATCCTGGAAGAGGATTTCTAGCAAGTAATTCTATTTAAATTACTATACAAAATTAATCCTTTTCATTGCTTAAGGCAAAAAGAAAACCAGAGAAAAACAAAGAATATAAACTGAGGTTCAGATAGTTACATTGAATCCTTTCTTTCTTAATTGAAAAAATTGAATGAAATGTTATGTATTATAAGTAAATCCTTCTTCTACATTAATTTTGCTTCCTTCTTAGGGAATAAAAATCTTGTATTCCAAGGTGGGTTTAAGAATAGTTGTGTGACTGAGTTAAAATGTATGATCATTTTTAAAACACATAAAACTAAGATTCTTGTGCAACAGAAACTAAAGAAAATAAAAGGACACCATAAAGAAATCTTTTTCCCTTCTCTGATTCAGGAGAAAATCCTCAATTTTTTCTATTTTTATAAGTTTGACAAAATTTAGCTTGTAAAATGTGGCCAACAGACAGATCACTGAAGCTTTACATGTTCTTTTCAATTCTAAAGTTCTTTAGAAAACAAACAATAAAAAGATAATTAATAAGGAAAGATTACCTCATCATCAGAATGGTAGTTATCACCTTATTTAGTGATAGACAAGGAGGAGGAAGCTATAGAGAAGAGGCAAAAAGTGCATTTGCATATTCATTATCTTTAAGGGACTTTGTTCACCTTTCTACTTATATGCCATTGGTCAGAACTGAGTTAGAAATCCATCTAAGAACAATGTAAACTGGGAAATTCAGTCTATACTGGGTTATGCCGAGTCAAAGACTAAGAGCTCTATCACAGAAGGAACAGATATCAAAGGCCATCCAGCAGGCCTGAGATAACCCTTTGGCCACCTATGAATTCACTCTTTCCATTCATGAAATACATTCTGCCCCTCCCCAGGAGAGCCCCTGCCAAAGTTCTAGGCAGTTTCAACATTCAGCTCAAAGTCTAGAATCTCTGGGTAGTAAAATGAACAAGTCTGGATATGACAACTCATGGTCAGACAGGCTGCAAAATAAAATACTAATTACTTGCCTCCTCATATTACCTAAGGAGGATATAGGAATATGGATTCTTCATTAGAAAAAGGAGAAAATTGTAAGTCAAAGCCACTACTGGCCCTGACAACTACCAAAACCTGTTGGCCAGAAATTATGAAGATTTCCTTCTCTGATTCAGAGTAACTTTCCTGAATAGATAATCTGGTAAGCCTGTTTTTTTGTTTTTTTTTTTTTTTTCTGGGAGGAACTGAACTTCCCTTTTTGTTGTTTTGCCCTCTGTTCTACCCTTTGGGAACCCTCCTATATTATACTCCATGGTCACTTGTAAGGTAGGCATTGGAGTCTGCCCTTTGGGGTTACTATGCAGATTTTGTAGCCTGCTTTTTGCTACTACAGCTTAGTGTGCCTGAAGACTGCATTAGCAGTTGAGCAATTACATGCTTTTGTAGCCCTGTCTTCTTTGTTGGGATGGAGATGCCCAGTAGACAGCTTTTACAAGTCCCTCAAAGAATATTCACTCCCAGTCAATTCCAGATGCAAACAACTACTTTCAAAAACTTATATAGGCATAGTTTTTAAGCATAAAAAATCTATTTTTTAGTTAATAGACTCTAACCCTGCCCATTCCCTCTCTCTTTCATTGCTAGACCCTCTCTTTCATATTCCATGGGAATATCTGAAAAATAGATGTATTAGTTTGCTTGAGCTGCCAAAACAAAATACCACAGGATGACTGGTTTATACAACATAAATTTATCTTCCTACAGTCCCCAGGCTAGAAGTCCAAGCTCAAGGTACCAAAAGGGTGAGCCCCCAGCAGGTCCTCGTCCTAGCTTGCAGACAGCGCTTTCCTAATGCGTCCTGCCATTTGAACACACACAGAGCAGAGAGAGCTCTGGTGCATTTGACTTTTCTTATGAGAACACTAATTCTATCCCATTAGTATCCTACCCTAATGACTTTGACCTTGATGGTCTCTTTATAGGTCCTAAAGTCACTTACAGTCACATTGGAGATAAGAATTTTACTGTACAAATTGGGGGTCTGAGAGGGGCAATTCAGTCCATAAGAGTAAGCTTGAAGAAAAGGCAGAGCCTTTCGTCTAATCCCTGCCACT
This sequence comes from Muscardinus avellanarius, assembly GCF_963383645.1. Classification (NCBI taxonomy): domain Eukaryota; kingdom Metazoa; phylum Chordata; class Mammalia; order Rodentia; family Gliridae; genus Muscardinus; species Muscardinus avellanarius. The sequence goes on from NC_137795.1 coordinate 71,940,287, forward strand.
AGCTTTACTCTTATAGTTGGCTTAGAAATAGCTTTACCTTCTGCTAAAATTGCTCTGTCATTTTGGGTTACAGAAGCAGCTGGCTATTTTAACCCTGAAAAGCGTTAAATTACCAAATTCTCAGTCACTTTGCATTCCAGCTAGTGGCAGGGATGGTTGAGCTTAGCTTAGCAATATTTCCTTTATCACTACTCCCAGCCTGGCCAATTCTACCCTAAGTGAATATGTTACCACTATGGCCTTATTGAAAGCAACAACAACAAAAGCCCAACATTTTGAATTAATCTTATCATTTTCCCTAAAGCTTATCCTCAGCAAGCAGATAGACTGCCTTCCAAGGGACCATTGCGGATGGTGTTCCCAATGTTTGTAGCAATATGAGAGAGGCCACCAGCATTCTAACCTGCAGTGAGGTCTTATTAACTGGCCACTTATACTAATGAAGCATCACATTTTAATTGCAGATTTCCATTTCTAAGAAAATTTAAATAAAGTAAAATTAGATTTAGGTGGGCATGGTGGTGCATGGCTATAATCCCAGCACTTGGGAAGCTGAGTCAGAAGAATCACAAGTTCAAGGCCAGCCTCAGCAACTTAGTGGGACGCTCAAAAACTTAATGAAACCCTAATTCAAAATAAAAAAGAAAATATAAGAGGGCTATGGGCATATCTTGTAGGTAGAATGACCTTTGATACAATGTTTAGTACCCTCCCCCCAAAAATTAAATTCATCTACAAGTGACTACTACTAATAATAATAGCAGATTAAACAAAGTGACAGTTTGTTTCTTTATCATTTAAACTCTGGTGTATGGTTCAGAACTGGTTACATAGCCTACAGGCCCAAGGACCTAAATCCTATTTTGTTGATTCTTATTATTCTAGATTCTTCTTATTAACACTAGAGCACATTCAAACCTATCTGTCATGGTAAGAATGCAAAATACTTTCTAGACTCCCTGACAGCCTGGGTTCTAGACATAATACTGGTGGTGCCAAGAGAGCACATTTATAAGAAACCTGGAAAGTGAACGAGAGGCAGAGGTCATTGTCCAAAAACAGATACAGTGGTGACCCTCAAGCAATTTCCAACAGAGATGCAGTGTGAGTCATGAAAGATGACAACAGAGGGTACAGGAGGAGCAGCAGCTGCCTGACCTCTCTACCACACGGGTCTAAAGATACAATCTTAAAATCAATCATCCTGAGACAGTTCTCTGACTTTTTCTCTGCCAGACCTTCTGACTATTTTGTAGATACCTAATTCACGTTATTAAATCCTTTGATGCTTTGGCTACCGAGTGTGGTTTCTGTTTCCTACTCTGATCCCTGGAGGATGTATCTACCATATTGTCTTCATGCACTTGCTTTAATCCAAAGCCCTCTCACCAGCCTCACATGTATCTTTCCACCTACAGAAAAAAGGATAAGGTAATCAGAAGCCAAGCAGTTTCTTCTCCAGAGCACAGCCTAAAAGTGGCACACTTCATTTCCCCTAACACTACAACAGTCAGATGACACATAGAGCCTCAAAGGAACCAGGAGAATAGACCACACCAGGGCAATCGTGATCAGTTCAGCCCCAAGGAATTTTTCTGCTAAAAGGAGGAAGAGGAGAATGAGGTATTGCGAGACATCAGTCTCTTCCACAGATCCCTAGGTACTTAATACATTACCCATTTTCACAACAAAGCAAGTGTGGTCATTAATAGAAAAGGGAAGGTTTTAAAAAGAGATGAAGAAGAAGGGTTAGAGCCCAAACCAGATGGTGTTAAGTGTTACCATTTCCAAAAGAGCCAACCATAGTCAGAAATAGGAAATGGTTACTTTGTCATAACTTTAATTCCATCAATAAGACTCACTTAAATTATTGAATTCCTTTCCTCCCATTCCGGTCCATTGAGATCTACTCCAGCCTTCTGCACACACAATCAGGTGGAATTTAGTAAAGGAAAAGCCTTTCAGTTTCCTGCTTTGTGTTAGATCAGCTTCTTGTATGTCCCTAGAGCACTAATTCACCAAAGTGTTTAGGGCAGAAAATTCAACACCATATGTATTCAGGTATTTTAAGAAATTTTTATCATGACCCTTAGTCATAACCTTTATTTTTATGTGTGTGTGTAGCCTCTCTTTTCAAATGGTTCTGTTAAAAAAAAAATCAGGCCCCAATTAGGAGACATTTTCCTTGCTTGGAAGAAGGTGGTGGCATTTTCAAAGCTTTAAGCTTAGTGCCTTAAAGAGTTTGGACAGAAAGCAGCACTTGAATCCTATAATTATACTGTGTTTTGAAGCATGAATTATGACAGGTGTGCAAGCAGGACCAAGTAATGAGAGAGTTGGCAAAACAGTTGAATTTGCACATAATTTACTGGTCAAAAGCTAATCATTAACAGTAATAACAACAGGTCTTTAGGAGAACTAGAGTTTTGACTCTGGCTCAAAGTAATTTTTCCAAACAGAATTTCACGTATGTTTTAATATACCAGCTTCAATGTTTGGTCCAATATTTGGGCTTTCAATTCCCTCAAAAAATATCTCAGATAATTCCCACATTTCTAACCACAGAGCAGAGGGTATTGTAGCCCATCTTGTTGAGCCTCCTATTCAAGAAGGGATATACTGTTAGTGAACTCTCTTAATATGGCTTTAAAGCCTCCCAAAAATAGTATCTTAGTTTGTTCTCTGTAAAATGACCAAGATAACCTACTTCAAAAGTTGTTCAGAGAATTTCTTAGTTACTATCTATAAATCTCTTAGAATAAATCCTGAAAACATTAAATAATAAATAAATATTTGTTAAATCAAAACAAGCTAGCTACTCAAGAAAAATAACTGTGAGTACTTCTTCCTTTGAAGTAACTCTTAGAATGAGAATCCCGGTGCTATTTAGAAAGCTTGTCCTAGATACACATCCTTTTCTGGGCCCTGGACTTGGTTTTCTCTCTTACTTAGCAGCAGCACAGCCTTTCATCCCCATCAGTGCTCCCCAAATCAATCATTACACTCACTATTTATATTTCCTTAAAATCAAAATTAAAATTGGAAGCAAATGCACAAGATAGCATCTACAGGGAGGATTATTAGTTGATGTTGTTTCAAAATAAGAAGGCTATATTAGTTGCTTTAGAAAAGATTTTTTACTAATAATCAACCTAGACTCATATCATGTCACTTCTCAGTTCAAATCAATTGGGATAAAAGCCCAAGTCTTTAAAAGACCCAACAATATGGCCCCTAACTGACTTCTCTAGGTGTCCTCCTCTTGTCCTTCCTACCACACCCCGCTTCAACCATCTCACTCACACTGTCCAGCCAAATGGGGGGGGGGGAGTGCTCCCTCTATTGCTCCAACATGCCATCAATCCCACTCCACCCTCAAAAGGTTTTCTTTTGCCTTTTGGTCTCATCAAATTCTCTTGCCCAACGCTCCCATATATGCATAGCTCAAGGTCCCACTTTCTTTATCTCTTTGCTTATAGGGAGGCCTTCTCTAGATACTCTATATAAGATATAATCAACCTTCTCAAACCCACAGCCCCAGTACTGTACATCTTTCTTACCATTCCATATTTTCTTCCCTGATAATTATTATATCAGAAATTTATTTGTTAATAATAAATTATTTATTTGTTAATTCTCTTTACATCTATATCTGTCTCACAACAGGATTTGAGCTCTGTAAGGACAAAAACTTTGATCACTAGTATAGTCCTAGTAACTAAAATGTGCCTGATATATCATACATGCCAAATAATATTTGTTGAATAAATAAATAAATAAATAGTATTCATTAATATTTAAATAATATGTAGCATACTTACCTGATTCACTCTTTCTCTATTAACTCTGTCACATGTACAAGGCCACCAAATTTTTCAAGTTTTGCTAGGGAATATTTAATAATTGAATCAATAAAACTTCTTGAATATGTTTATCTCAGCACTGACCTAGTCACTCTGTCAATAATGTTTGCAAACTCAGTGTGCCCCAATGGTTTCCTTTCACAGAAATTCTGATTCAATAAGCCCTTAAAACTGTTCTAATAGAGCAGATTCCTACACTGAACTTGAGTAAAGGTTACACTGTACACTTAAGAGTAAATCAAAATCTGAAAGAAAAAATAAAACAAGAAAAGATAAAAGCTCTTTTTTGGAGAAAAAAACGGGGAGTATTGATTTTATCTTTGTTCTCAACTCTAACATAGCATATAGAAAACGTATGACACTCAAATTTTTATATTGAGACAACAAAAAGTGAAGTGTTCAGAGCTGCATTTACCTAATACAGTAGCCACCAACCACTCATAACTATTTACAGTAATTAAATAAATAAAATTTAGCCGGGCGTGGTGGTGCACGCTTGTAATCCCCGCGCTTGGGAGGCGGAGACAGGAGGATCGCGCAGGTTCGAAGCCAGCCGCGCTGGCGTAAGAGACCCTGTTTCAAAAATATAAAATAGGTCTGGGAGTGTAGCCCGGAGGTAGAAGGGCTTCCATGAACCCCAGTACCACCAAAAATAAATAAATAAATAAATAAAATTTAAACTTCAGCCCTTTTGTTTTACTAGTCACATTTCAAGTGCACAAAGCCATATGTGGCTAGTGAGTATGGTATTAGATGGCATAGATATAGAACATCTTTAACATCACAGTAAGTTCTATTGGGTAGCATGGGCTAAGAGACAGGATGACTAATTATTACTATAAAGCCCACTATAGATATTTCTGGATTCCCAGGCCTATTCCCAAGCACTCGTGTCTTAATCAGGATTCTACAGAGGAAAAAAGCAAACAGAATATATATAATTATAAGAGGAGACATATTAGACTGGCTTACATGATCAGAAGCTGAATAGTCTCACAAAGTCCACCTACAGGATAGGGAGCCTGGAAAACCAGTAGCTGCTCAGTCCAAGGAGCTGAAAGCCTCAGAATAAGAAGGACCAATGGTGTAACCCCAATCTGAGGCTGCAGGCCTAAAGGTTCCCTGGAGAACTGCTGGAGCAAGTCCACATTCAAAGGATGGAGAATCTGATGTCCACGGAGCAACAGCGGCAGCAAAACAAACAACAACAAAACTCATCCATTCAAGACAGGCGCAGTGCCTAAGTGCAAGTTCCTCCCTTTTTCTACTTTGTTCATTTCATCCAGATCCCCCCCTACTGGACGGCATCAACCACATTCAGGGCGGGTCTTCTCCCCTTCCTTTCCCTAACCCGCAAGCCAGTCTTCTCGGGAAACAGGATCACAGACACACCCAGAGGTTTACTTTACCAATTTTCTGGCGTCTCTCAATCCAATCAAGGTGACAACCAAAATTTATGTGAACTATAGACGGTGACATGACTTCACTGAAGTCAGTTTCTTGAATTATTTTGAGGATGATGTGATACCATGTGTTTAAAAGATTTAAAATTGTTTCTGGTACTTAATGAATGAACAATTATTAATACCATTAATACTGTTACTATTATTAATAAAAACTGAAGTATCCAGGGAGAGCTTCAGAGTGTAAAGAAGAGTCAAACTAGCTTTTGCTGTCCTGTGCATGTCAAACAACAGTAAAGGAAACCTTTAATGACCACAATTGTGTGTGTGTGTGTGTGTGTGTGTGTGTGTGTGTGTGTGTGTGTGATATTAGGCACTGAATCTGGGACATTCTACCTCAGAGCTACACCCCCAGCCATCTTATTTTGAAACAGTCTCACTAAGCTGCTGAGAGCCTCACAGAATTGCTGAGCCTGGCCAAGAACCTGTGATCTTCTTGTCTCAGCTTCCCAAGTACTCAGGTTTAAGGAGTGCACTATTATGCCCAACTCTGACAAAGAAATTTAAGAATAGAGTTGTAGGCTTAAAATTCTACTTAGAATGGCAAATATCTGTAAAGCTGTCTCTCTGTGTGTGCGTGCGTGCGTGCGTGCGTGTGTGTGTGTGTGTGTGTGTGTGTGTTGCTGGGGATTGAACCCAGGGGTATTCTACCTCTAAGCAACATTTCCAGTCCTATTTTATTTTTATTTTAATATGGATTATCACTAGGCTGATAAGAGTCTTACTACTTGCTGAGACTGTCCTCAAACTTTCAAAACTGTCTCAGCCTCCCAAGTACTAGGATTACAGGCGTACCCCAACACATCCAGCTAAAGCTGCTTTTACTAATGGTTAGAGAATAACATGAAATTAATCAAATGTTTTATATGCCTCTGTTATTTAAAAGCTGAGATCTTACTTGAAGAATCTCATAGACTATTTCCCTTAAAAATAGAAAATATGAAGGTGATTGACATGACTTCATTGGATAGCAGCAAAACCCAAAAAATAAATAAAGCTGAAAAGTAGAAATTTTTATTTTACTGGAAGCATAAACTGAGGAAACCAGATAATTCTCTTCTTTGTTTTCTCATGGATATAATAATATAGTGATAACTTTGGGCATCTAGTTGCCCCTGTATTTTTTGGATATTTAGCATAATTTTATAATAGTGTGAATACTCAAGTAAAAAATTTCTTAGCTTATTCTATCATATAGAAATCTATTTATACTCTATCCTAGTAATTTTCACATTTTTATCTCTGGAATACATAGAATAATAGGAACCCATATGTGCAATATTGTAACCATCAGTTTTATCAGACATATAAGGTAGATTTTACTTAGACATAAAATTCATAGATTTCAGGACTGATTCTTTAGAGATTACTCCTTAAATATTCATTAGTTTTTCAACTTAAACTCTTCTCAAAAACTTCTCAAACCCTTGGGAGAATGTTAGTTGCCAAACATGGTGGTGCACACTTGTAATCCCAGTACTTGGGAGGCTGAGACAGCAGGATGTCAGTTTTGTGCCAACTTAGTGAGGCCCTTCACAACTTAGTGACACCATGTTTCAAAATAAAAAAAAAAATAGGACTAGGGATGTAGCTCAGAGATATAATGCCCTCTGAGTTTAATCCCCAATAATAATGCCACAAATATACACACAAAAAAAAATTGTTAGCTATTGCTACATGATGCTAACAACCTGTGTCAAAATCTTAATGACACAAGACCATGAACAAGAACTTATGTTTGCAGGTTGGCCATGGAAGCTCACTTTCAGGTGCTTCTCATCCTCTTCCTGAGCTGGCAGGCCAGTGAAACCTGTCCTCTTCTGGTGGTGGCACAAACTCAAGAAAGTGAACAACACACATTAAGACTGCCTGGTGACTTCCCATAGGCCCAAGTGATGGTAAGAACATTCACTTTGCTAACCTTGTGGTTGGGGAGGGGAAACAGTAAAGTTCTGTGGCAAAGGTTACAGATATAGAAAAAGTGAAGAACTGGAATCAGTAACCCAATACACTGAGATCAGATCTAGAACATTAGATACATGTGATAAAATAAGCTCAGACCTCATCTTCCCAAGTGTCTGAAGCTTCATGTACTCCGTATCACAACAGTCTCAATAAGCTCAAAATATTCGTGATGAGGACAAATGAGTACGAGAAGTGTATAGATCTCGATACATTTATCACAAATCCAATACATGTTTTCACATGAAACAACAATTTGTAATTTTCAAAAGAAACCATTTGGTGTTCACAGTCATAGATTTTATATTGTTCTAAGTCAATATGGCTACATGGAGAAAGGAAAGGAGGCTTGAAGACAGAATCAGATTAAATAACGCTATTTACTAATATGTAGTGCCATATAATGTGTCACTACCAATCTCACTGACATGTACGGGTAGGTAGAAGTGAGGGGAGTGGGATCCAGAGGGAAACACCAAGTGATGTGTGTATGTGTAAATATTTCACTTTGAGTCTCACTATATGGTATTACTGCACTATACAAATAAAATTGTTTTTTAAAAGTGGCTACATGGCACTTTTGAAAAAAGAGCTACAACACTGAGTATTCAGTATGGGCCAGAGTATTAATCTCTTTTTGTTGCTACTAACACTTGTTTTTTAAAAAAAATTACTTTGGTTCATAGTTCTGGGTCAAGGTGAGGAGCTGTATCTCTTGATGGACTTCTTGCTGGAAAAGCTCCAAGGGCATACCTGACAAGAGGCAGGGTGTGTGTGTGTGTGTGTGTGTGTGTGTGTGTGTGTGTGACTTAAAACAGCCAAACAACATCACTTTTAAAAGCAAGCCTGTTGAAGTTCTACACTTATTTTAATAGTACAGCCAGAACCAAAGTAGTTTTGAGATTTCTTGTTGCAATTCCTACTGCAGTCAGTAACATGTTACATATGTTACATTCAACATTCTTAGTTTTGTTTTTAATTGAATTTTGATTTGATTTTCTTATAAGTAGCCAAAATATCTCAGCGCTAATTCTGACCACAGAGTAATAGAGCAGATATCTTTATAAAATCTGAAAAGATAATTCAAAATAAATTTTTCCTCAGTGGGGTACCTTAAGAGATGTTATTTACTTAAATAAATGAATTCTACTGAGTTTATTTGAAATATAACTATCTTACTTAGCTTCAGAAAAGAAAGGATTTACCTGAAGGAAATTAAGCATCTCTCAAAATCAATTAAAGAAACAGACCCAGGAACTGGGCAGGAACCAGAGAGAGCACAATGATAGGTAAAAGCCACAGACACAGAGTCAGCTTCAAGCTCCTTTTCCAGTCATCTGCCCCATGCAATGATGCTGCTGACCCTGAATAATGCTTTTGATGGGAAGCTTCAGCCACTGGACAACCCTAACAGTGCAATTCAAAACTGAAGTCCTTTTCCTGAGTCTCTGGCTCCTGACTGTGGCCCTAGTTGTAAGCATCCATTTAGTTAAGGAAGGACCTGGCAGTGAAGAGGGAAATTCTTTCTCTGGGATTCTAGAGAGGGAGGCAAGACCTGAAAAATAAAAAGGAACCAGTGCCCTCTCTTTCAGTCATCTCTCTCATATTCCACTAAATATTTTATCCATAATTCAAATTTACACCAAATTCATCTGATCAGGGTCCTTTTTTACACACTACGTTACAGGGATCCATGAATTAAACCCCACAGAAGTCTTATGACATAAAATAACAACAATACGTTAGATGGATAAGGAAAAATAAAGACCAAAATCAAGAGTTTGGGGGGGGGTTATTTTGTTTTGTTTTACAAATAAATAAATGTGAAAGTATTTTAAGCCAACATATTCTCTGTTCTCATAGTTCTTCCTTTACTTATTTCTTTGTGGGGGGGATTAGGGGATACTGGGGATTGAACCCAGAGACATTCTACTTCTGAGCTACAGCCCAGCCTCATGTATTCCTGGGAGGGGGAGAGAATAAAGCAAGGAAGTGTATCTTCTTCATTTTACTATCTCCTTTGAACTTTCTCCTCAGTAGCGCACTGACATGGATAAAATATTTTGTGGAATATGAGAGAGATGACTGAAAGAGAGGGCATTGGTTCCTTTTTATTTTTCAGGTCTTGCCTCCCTCTCTAGAATCCCAGAGAAAGAATTTCCCTCTTCACTGCCAGGTCCTTCCTTAACTAAATGGATGCTTACAACTGGGGCCACAGTCAGGAGCCAGAGACCATTTATTCTGAAGCAGGATCTTGCTAGGTTGATGAGAGTCTCACAACTTGCTGAATGTATCCTCAAACCTGTGATCCTCCCATCTCAGTCTCCCAAGTGGGATTACAAGAAGGCACCAATATACCTGGCTTACTTTATTTTCTAAAGAAAATATTAAGTACACTCTTCTCATCCTCACATTGACTATTATTTCTATCATAGTCATCAGGCTTTTACCTAATACTTTCTATGAACTGTGTTAAATGCTTTACAAACATTAAAACCACACCGTTTTTGCAAAACCACTGCAAGCTATGTATTTTAATCTGAATTTCACAGGTTTGGAAACTGAGGTAAGGAGGTTAAGTAATTTGCTTAATGTTCACAAGTCTGCCAACCTTAAGCCTAATTATATTCCTACCATTCCATAAAGTTGAATTGAAATGTCCCATCAAAACAATTTCAAGGTGAGGGCTACTGAGGAGAAAGTTCAAAGGAGAACTTTGAACTTTGAAGATACACTTACTCGCTCTATTCTCTCCCCCTCCCAGGAATACATGAATATGCTCTGAGCTTTCTTACCATTAGTTTAATTTGGCATCTCTTTTGATAACTGTTGTGACAAGCCAATGTTTCAGTTGGAGAAAAATAGAAGTAAAAAGAAACATATTATAAATATTTGATCTCTACTGCTGTTTTCAGCTGGGCATTTTATTTCTAAAATTTTAGTGGCAATGATCATATGTTTAGCAGATACATTAGATGCCATAGATACAAAGCATTTCCTCCCAAGATAGCTCATGTAATTTAAAGATGGTACTCCTCACTGCAGATTAACTACACCAGACATATGGAAACCTTTTCTGAGCAGAGGAGAATGCATTCTCCACTGAATATTCTTCTCTGAACAAAACAATTTGTGCATACATAGCTAAGAGCATTCATGAACTCCCACTAGCCAAGTATTAGTCGCACCTTGTCAATATTTAATACCTTTATCCCAAAGATTTGAAAACAGTTTAGTAACAGGATTGTTAATCCAGAAAACTCCCCTTTGAGGAAGAGTGACTTTGGTCCTCATCTGAATCAAAGTCTTAGGAGGGTGGAGTTTTGAGGGAAAAGTCTTATCAAATAAAAGTTGTCTTAACTCATATCTATATTCCACCTTATATATGGGCATGATTATACCTTCCCAGCTGTGCAGTCCATTTGGTAATGAGACAAATACTGTAACACTGCTAGTATTACATAAATGAAAGGCCCAGCCTCTAAATTAAGCACTGTTCCTGCACAGCCACACATAAACTGCTTCTGTTTCTTAAAATGAACTGCAAAGACCTTTCTTACCCCTAAGGAAGCAAATTCAGTGAATCTTCCATGAAAAAAATTCATTTATATTTCAAACAACAAAGAGCAGGTAGCTATTAGAAACCTCAGACACCCATGCATCAACTTTGAATGTCTATAAGACAGAAGGAGGCCACAAAAACTGCTTTGTTCATGGAAAATATTTCTTTAACAGTCCTTTGCCTATTTTGCTAAACAGAGAATTTGCTGGTTAGATGACAAGCAGTCCTTTCTTAAAGCCATCTGCTGCTCTGGGTTAATCCCATGAGAAACAGTTCATACTAAATTTATCATCATCACAGCTTTTTTTCCCTGGTCAACAAAGTGGCAAGAGTAGAATTCCAACTCTGTGCTTACTCCATCTACACAGAAATTACTGTAACCCAGCAAATAAGTTTGGGCTTTACAAGTATGGGGCCAAGCCAACCTGACCAAGAGTTGAATGTCACTACAGATAGAGGCCTCTCTTGACAATGAAACCTTTCCTATTCCATACAGTTTTGTCTAGAACCCTGAGTAAGGTTTTGGTAAACTCGCCTGTCTCTTCCATAGGCAATAAATAAATAGATTTTGTAAAAGACAAAATGTTTTGTTACAAACACAACACTATATAAGAGGTATTCATGAGAATTCTTTGAGCCCAATACAACCTCTCTTAAACCACAATGAAAGTTTATTACAGGGGGTCTAGGTCATTTTATAGAACGATCAAGTCATGAAAACACAGAAGTGAAGGTGGGCCCAGAATCCTTGGAACCAGGGATCACACATCATTGGTACTTCGCCTCTCTCAGCTGCTTCAGCTCTCATCATGCATGTTCTGATGCACAGAAGCAGTCAACAATCACTATTAGAACAATTACTGTTTGGCAATGATGTACATGCATAAGCCAGTTGCTACATTATTAATGCAAACCATTATAACACACACACTGCTTTTGAAATGTTAAAAACTGAGAATATAGAATAAATGGAATATTTTATATAAAACTTAAGAATTGTTGGTGGCCATTTTCCCACTGGGTGAAGAAAGCTGATCTATTACTACAAAAGTCAAGAATGAAGCTATGGTGAAGACATCTGGGGACCATCACAGCGAACACTCAAGAAATGATGCTGTGGGAAGCTGAGAAAGGAAGATCGCAGTTCGCGACAGCCTAAGGTACTTAGTGAGGCCCTTTGCAACTTAGTAAGAACCTGTTTCAAAATAAAGAATAAAAAATTGGGCTGGGGGGTGTATTTTGGAGGTAGAATGTCCCTGGGCTCTATCCCCAGTACAGAAAAAAAAAATGATGCTTTATTCCCACTGTTATGATGCCAGATTACACTGCATAGAAAATGTAGTCGATATCAAAAATTCTGTCAAAGAGCAATTCAAACTACATCAGATTCCTGAGTCAAAAGTACTATTAGGAATGCTTTAACCAATATCTTTCACTTACATATTCTTGTTTTTGTATGGGGAAGAGTAATATATCGTTTTTAAACCTCTTAGTAGGAAAGTCCTTATAAGGAAATACAACTAAGAACTAAAAATGAACTCATGAATAAAATTTGTTCTAAAATGTTACTACTCATTTTTGTTTTGAAGTTCTCACTCATATTAATCGTATTTCATTTTGCTCTTTTGGAAACAAACAAACCTATATATTTTCAAATCTATGTTGAAAACTGCAAGTTACCATTCAATATAGCAACCGCGGGAAGCATTCAATATGGCAATCTCAAGTTACCATTCAATATGGCAACCGCGGGAAGCAGCACATCTCAGTAGCTGTAACAAATAAAATTCCACTACTGAGAAGGCAGCATCTTGACTAAAATTTAAAAAAGCATTGGAAGATACTTGCGAACAAAAACACAAACAGGAACCATGGAGGAAGGAAATCCAAAACTCTTAATGGGAGATCCACTGAAAAGAGCCCAAACATGACTGACCTGGTGTGGTGAACCATGATTGCTAGCTTAGTCTGCATAGCCCCAAGAAGTTCCAACAAGTGAACTTGAAGTGCAGAAAGCAGTGGCAGGGCTCCCACATCTTAAGCAATCAGCACCACACTTCAGGGATGCAGAAAAAGATCCAGAAGACCATGTGCTCATCAGAGGCAGCACCTACAGTGGAGCACTATGCCCTCCAGAGACCTGGCTTGCAGGAAAGCTTGGTAATCACATTGTGTTACTTGGCAGAAGACCACCCAGAGCAGCTATGGGACCCTGGCAGGCTAAGACCTGGTGGCCCGTCCTGGAGGTGGTCCAGTTAGACCCTCCAGCGACACAGAAAAGGCCCATACTGCTCAAGGCATGGTATCTGCACAGGGTCACAGGGAATTCCTCCAAGACTACACTGGACACCCACCACCCATGCAAGTAGAGAGGCACAGGCACAGTGCAGGAAGGCGCAGAGCCCAAGCCCTGAAAACACAGAGTCCAAGATCAGAAGGCAAAAACACGGGACCAGAAAGCACAGAGCCCATGCTCAGAAAGCACAAACTGAGGGCCTGAAAGCACAAAGCATAGGGCCTGAGATCGAGATCACAGGGCCCAGGGCAGAGAGTACAGAGCCAGGGCCGGAGGGAGCGGGGCACAGGGCCAAAGGGTATGGAGCACAGGGCCAGAGAGAACAAAGCCAAGGGCAAGAGAGTGCAGAGCCCAGAGCCAGAAAGTGCAGAGCCCAGGGTAGGAAAACACAGAACCCAGAGCCTACACAGAACTCATTTAGAGTGATACCCAATGCCCTGACACCTGAGCACAAAGCTGTCAGAGACAAAATAGGGGCACAAACACTCATAACATGGGTCCAAAATCTGACGATAAGTTACAGAGCAAATGAAAGACACTGAAATATACTCCAGAATTTTCCAGAGTAAACAGACATACAGATATTATAAAGGTCTGGGCCCTATATATGTAAATCAGCAGGAATGCTGTTTTGGGGTTTTTTTTTGGGTGGAGGGGTGTTTGTTTATGTTTTGTTTTTCTTTCACACTGTTGCTAGGTTTTTTTGTTCTTTTCTTTTTCTTTTTTTTGTCTTTGAATTATATGTTAGTTTTTGTAACTTGTTTTGTTACTTTATGCATGTTTGTTTGCTCCCTTTCCCATTTCTTTTACAAACTTCCTCCTGCTAGCCTTTCTACTCTCTTTTCTCAAAACTTTTTTCCTTACTGTATCTCCCTATTTAATATAAAAGCTATTTCATATGCCTATACCTAAATACTCTGTACTAACTACAACACCTTGCTATGGAATTCTACTCAGCAATAAAGAAGACAAAATCATGCCGTTCGCAAGAAGATGGAAAGACCTGGAGAACATTATGTTAATGAGATCAGCCAAGCACAGAAAGAGAAGGGACATATGTTTTCTCTAATATGCTCAAGCTAGGGAGTATTAGGAATACCAGTGGCACTCCAGATAATGGAGGAGAAATCTCAGCAAAGCTAGAAAGGAAAGGTAAGAAAGGAAGAAGGCTGAGGTTGATTAATGAAGGAGCTACATTCAAATATGTATATAAGTATGAATGTTTCATGGTCAACCTGGATACTCATTGTTTTGAGGAGGGAAGGGTAAGTGGTGGGCGGGCACCAAGACTGTGTGAATGTATGCCGTTGTCAATATGATCCACATTATGATGTGAAACTATAGTCTACCAATAACAAAAAATCTCAAACTACAGGGAAGTTCTAGATTTAATTTTTGTTGTGTGTGTGGTACTGGGGATTGAACCCAGGGGCATTCTACCTCTGCACTACACCCCCAACCCTACATTTAATTCTCTATAATCTTAGGGTCTCACTATCCAGAGGAGCTCACTAAGTAGCTGAGGCTTGCCTTGAACTGCGATCCTCCTGTCTCAGCCTCCCAAGTACTGGGATGACAAGCATGTCATCCTGGCTTACAAACATCCCAAACATTTAGAAAATAATGAAAAAGAAATTCATAACTTGTTGCCTAGAATTTTTGAATATGTTACCATATTCTTCTCTCTCTCTCTCTCTCTCTCTCTCTCTCTCTCTCTCTCTCTCTCTCTCTCTCTCTCTCTCTCTCAACAAATTAGAATGCATCTTAACATGGAAGTATATTTTAGACAAAAGTTAAATGACTACAAATAAGTGTGAATACTGATTTTTTTTAAATTATAACATTCAAATGCATCCCAGATGTTAGTTTTTCTCTAATGTTTATTTTCCCAAACTGGGTTAAAAAATCAATGTATCAATGTTGTGGATTCTTTTCCCCCGTAGCATATTTGCAATTAAATCCAATTTATTTCTTTATCATCATTATTATTATACTAGGGATTAACCCAGGAGCATTCTACCTCTGAGCTACACTCCCATACTTTTAATATTTTTTATTTTAAAACAGATCTTGCTAAGTCGCTGAGGGTCTTCCTAAATTGGTAAGACTGCCTTCAAAACTGCAATCCCCCTGACTCAGCCTCCTAAGTACTGGGATTATAGGCATGCTCCACTTCATCCAGTTTTGGATCCAATTTATTTCTTTAAATGTAACCAGAAGAAAATTCTACCTTTGAAAATCAAAATATCTGGTTTTTGGTTGAAAGTACTTTTTCCAAGATAGGATAGGATAACAAGCACAGCATATTGTTTTATTGCAACAAGATAAGCTATTTATTGAGAGCTTAAATTCTTACTCTATTTAGTGGCAAATTTAGTTTGTGTGACAGATCACTCATATCTTTCTCATGACCTTAGAATTGGGACAAGGGTAGAAATGACCAACAGCCAAATTGGTTAAAGAACAATAAGAGTTTACAGTAGAAAATAAATTTGTAGAAAAGAGTACATCTTCATTATATGAAAATTTGCTTTGTATTATGAATAAGCAGATATATACTGTTTTGTTCACAAACCATTCTGTCATACTTTGGCTTTTTATAGATATCTTATACTTGATTTTATAAGTTTCCTGGGCAGTGTTTATTTATCACAATTAATAACTTATTATAATGCACCAATTGTCCAAAGCCATAAGTTCATTAGTAGGAGGCCATTACAACTTCTGAGCACTGAAATATTTCTTATTCTCAATAAAATATTTATATTCATGTAAAAATTTAAATTTCTGTTTATACTCAATTCTTTGTTCCCTGATGTAGTCACAACCTTAGCATTGTTATCATTGCATATATATCACACATTCACCACAAATGTATGCATGATGTTTTTTTGGTGGTACTGGGGTTCCTGGAAGCCCTTCTACCTCTGGGCTACACTCCCAGCCCTATTTATATTTTTTTATTTGGAAACAGGGTCTCTTAAGCCAGTGAGGCTGGCTCAGAACCAGTGCGATCCTCCTGTCTCTGCCTCCCAAGCACAGGGATTACAAGCATGCGCCACCACGCCCAGCTATGCATGACATTTTTAATGCCTGTTTACTTTTAAATATTTTCCTAAATATAATCACATAATATGGATCATTTTACAACTTACTTTTTCAAACCAACATTAACCTTTTAAGACTTATCCATCTTGATACCTGAATTAATGTGTTTACTTTACATTAGACTTTCATTTACCAGACTTCAATGATTTCTTGATTACATGATTGTATCTATTTAGTAGATCTTATTAAGTGAATTGCAAATCTCTCAGTGGGCCACTTAATCTCTGAAGACTATGATGTTTAGTTTGTGAAAGGTCACTCTTTAATAGCAAGAGGATATTTTGGCTTACTCAGTTTTATAAAAAGTCACGTTCTGGGTTCACCTGAGTTGTTTCCAGAGATAAAATCTCTCTTTCAGGGGCCATATTCGACTAATAACAGTTGATTCTATTTGAATTACTAAAGTAAAAATTTTCCCCTGTGAGCCGGAGTTCAGACGTGAGTCCTTTGATTTGTGATAGTTGCATGAGAATTGGAAAATGAAGTCATAAAGGTCAACTGCAGAGTTCTCAAATAAAGGCGCAGAGATACCAGAGAAGGAACAAAGGAGAAAATAAAAGATCAAGAGAAAAGTGTGTACAAAGAAAATGATCCAGCTACTCAGTCAGACTTGAGGTCAGCATTCAAAATCATGTCCATTTGCCCTGGGTCATTTTTCCTTTATCTACAACTGAGGCGCCATGTCAGCTTGCCCTGGGCTCCCTCTCCTTTGTCACTTCAATCAGCTGGCAGAACTTTCAGCCAATTCTTCAGTTCTCTCTCCTCCTTGCTCTTCATAAAACTTCCTGTACATGTTCTTTGTATTTCATATCTGTAGAGAAAATACAGTCCAAATTAAAGTTAACTTTACTTTGTCATTATGTTCATTTAATAGCTTTTATTCTTTCTTTTTTATTAAAGTAAAGTAAGCTCCATTCCCTCTGGAAGTTTTAGATTCCATCTTGCTAGAAGACAGGGATGGTAGAGGTAAACCAGAAAACTCCTTTCTAGTCATGTGGTCTCACTTCTGAAGTTAAACTATCACTAACCAAATATAAATAAACCATGAGTAGAAAAATCAAAATTAAATAAATCAGTCATTGGAGTACTATTTTTATATTAATTATAAGATGAAAACTTAATGTTTAGTTGCTGACTAAAGAGTGCTGGATTTTCTAAAATTGTATTCATTAGATAACTGAATTGGACTACAGTGTGCATACTTTTGTGAAATTAAAAAATTTTTTTACCAAGTCAATATATCTTATTATTTTGTACAGCTCTTAGTTGTCTATAATAAATTTTTAAATACCACCATGTGAATTATAAATTAATAAATTAATTTTACTCAAAGCTAGAAGAGTCAGAAAAGCAAGAGAATTAGTTGTGACCCTCAGGACTGCTAATATCTGCTAAACAATGTGCAGGGTTTTTCCAGATATTTTCATAGTATTTATGATGTCATCTGTATAAGTTTGTTAGGGCTACCATAACAAAGTACCATAGAGTGGGTAGTTTAAGCAACAGAAATTTCTTTTCTTACAATTCTAAAGATTCACAGTTCAAGTTCAGAGTTGTGGAAGGGTTAGTTTTTCTGCAGTCTTCGTTGGCTTGTGAATGGCTGTCTGAGCCCTTTATCTTCACAGTGTCTTCCCTCTGTGTATATCTGTGTTCATATCTTCTTATAAGAATACCTGTTATACTGATTTAGGGTCCATCTTCTGACCCCACATTAACTTCATTACTCTTCAAAGAATTCATCTCTGAATAGGGTCACATTCTGAGATTTAAAGGGGTTAGAATCTCAGCATATGAATTGCGGGAGACAAAGTTTATCCCGTAATACCATCATTGCCAAATTTCCACATAAAAAACTACCTTGAATTTCTCTTAACATAAAAGTTACTTGCATTTTGTAAATTTCTTTTCATCTTTGTCCATTTTAATGCATATTGCATAATTTATACAGAGTTGTATTCTGATTTTGAATAAATATTCTATGAGGGAAGGGATACTGCTATCTCTTTTGCCAGCTATATCTGCAACATTTAGCAATACACACACACACACACACACACACACACACACACAGTTGTCCCCTTGGTATCTTTGGGACATGGGTTAGGACCTTCTGTGGATACCAAAATCTACAGATGCTCATGTTTCTTAGATAGAAATTACATAATATTTGTACACTACCTATACACATCCTCCTGTATACATTAAATCATATTTAGAGTCCACATACTTAACTCAGTATAAAAACTGTGCAAATATTATTATCTTATTTGGAGAACAATGACAAGAAAAATGTCTGTGTATGTTCAGTACAGATGGGATTTTCTTCTAAATATTTTCAAGCCATAATTGGTTCAATCTATAGATATAGAATCTATGAGTACAGAAGGCTAAATATATACTTACATATATCTTATTATATTTTGTATTCACATATTTATATGTAAAAGCTTCAGTTATTAGCTGGGTGTGGTGGCTCATGCTTGTAATCCCAGCATCTGGGAGTATTGGGACAGGAGGATCACAGTTCATGCCCAGCCTCAGCTACTTAGTGAGGCCCTTTGCAACTCAGTGAGACCCTGTTTCAAAATAATATAAAATAAGGCTAGGGGGATGTAGATCAGAGGTAGAATGCCTCTGGGTTCCATCCCCAGTACCACAAACAAAAGAGAGAAAAGCTTGGCCGGGTGTGGTGGTGTATGCTTGTAATCCCAGTACTTGAGAGGCTGAGACAGGAGGATCACAAGTTTGAAGCCACACTCAGCAGCTTAGTGAGGGTCTCAGTAACTTAGTGAGAACCTGTTTCCAAATAAAATATAAAATAGGTCTGGAGTTATAGCATAAAGGTAAGGGGCCCTTGGGTTCCAACCCCAGTACCACAAAAAAAAAATTCAGTTATCAATAACCTAATATAAATTCTTCCAATGTTAACTCAAAAACTAAGAATATAGAATAATGACTTGCACCCTGTAGGCTCTCTATGAATGTTATTAAATGAGTGGGTGAGCGAATGAATTCTCATATAAGTGAGCAGATACTTAAATTGCTAAAAAAAAGCATTATATATTGTACATCTCTCTGAAGTTGCCAATAATTACTATTTTGCAAGTTCTTTAATAAGACAAACACTTCTCTATAGAAGGCGACAGGTATACTTCAATCTTTTTCTCTTGCTTGAGTCCAGCTATTCAAAAATATTTTATCATCAGGTAAGCTTGATCTATAGAATGAGCTACAAGCAGTTCATTTTTTCCAACCAATTCACTTACATTTCCAAAGGAGGTATTATCTCTCTTGGGCAAGCAATAAAACCAGCAGACAGTGCAACAGCAGCAGGAGACGCTCTTTGGAGATAATATGTGGTGTCTGATCAGTGATATGGCCAAATAAAGACAGATGGGAATTGATTGATTTTAGTACTGCACCACGGCAGAACAATGTGGTCACTGCAGACTTCCTATGAATGTAGTTCTTTTCTGATTTTCTCAATTATTCACATTAACTCGATTTTAAAACTAATCAGTTTTGATTTTTTTCAAATGACTTTATACCTTAAATGTTAAAAAATTAATGTGAATTTACAGTTTTAAATACTAGAAAAATGTACTGTTTCCTTTCTGGACATGCTCATGGTATTTAATTCACACTATAAATCTTCAAAGCCAGTGTTATTTTGTCTGTTAATTTCAGTAAGAGAATTAAAGCTAAACAAAATTAAGTCTGCATGTCTTGTTATTTTAACCAAAGCTGCTACCTTCCAAAGTCCATGGTCTTCCAAACATGTTGGCTGGATCTGCTTTTTATGATATATTTTTGGTTGAGCTGTGGCCTGTGTCAAAACTCACTGTTTTGTCACTGGCAGAATCAGAAACTCTCCAGCTGTTCTAGACCATAAAAACTCAGAAGTTCTCAGTGCAGGAAACATTCTCCACTAAAAGGGTCTGAGCATCTGAGACCTGGCAAAAGCAGAAAGCGTTAGTCCTAAAAATGCTAAAGAATCCAACACCCGGAACCTGTGCCAACACTCAGCAAAGCTGGGACTGACTATATCTTCCCTCTCTGCTTCTCAAATCTTCCATCTCCCCTTCTCAAGTCTTCCTCATATCTGTCCTTTCCACTAAAAGCTGCACCAAAAATATGAATATTCATGAAAATATATATACATATATATATGTGTGTGTGTGTGTGTATATATGTATATACATATATATACATATATATATATCTTAAATTAAAATTTCAATGAGAAAGCTAAACAACCCTTTTGCTTCAGACGAACTTTAGATGGGTAATGGTTTTTTTTTTTTTTTTTTTTTTTGGTGCTATTGGGGATGGAACCCTTTTACTTCAGGGCTACATTCCCAGACCTATTTTATATTTTTATTTGGAAACAGGCTCTCTTAAGCCAACAAGGCTGGCTTCAAACCTGCATGATCCTCCTGTCTCCGCCTCCCAAGCCCGGGGATTACAAGCATGCGCCACCATGCCCAGCTAGATGGGTTATGATTTGTTTGTTTGTTTGTTTTGAGTGTGTGTGGGGGGGTACTAGGGTTCCTGGAAGGCCTTCTACCTCCAGGCTACACTCCCAGACCTATTTGTATATTTTTATTTGGAAACAGGGTCTCTTAAGTCAGCGAGGCTGGCTTCGAACCTGTGCGATCCTCCTGTCTCAGCCTCCGAAGCGTGGTGATTACAAGCGTGTGCCACCATGCCCGGCTAATGGGTTATGTTTTAATGTTTCTTAGATTCATTATGGATCTTGGACATCAATAAATAAAGAGAATAAATTTGGAAGGACATCACACACATGTTTATTTGGAGACTTGTCCAGACAGTTAAAGACTGTAGAACTAAATAAATAAATTAACTTTGTAAAGAGGTTTTTTGCTGACAGATAATTAGAATTTTTTTGGAGTTTAGGGGAGGTGAAGGTCAACTCATTTTATAGCAAAAAAGATAAATACATACAGTTCATCTTATATCTCATCTAACATCCATGTGAAAAGTAATGTTAAAATACTGTTTCAACTGACATTTCCACTTTTCAACTGGCTTATATTTTGATATGCAGAAAATCTAAGTTGATAGTATATACATAGATGTGACAAAAACTTGTTTATATATAAAACAGCACAAGCCAAGCTTGGTGGCTCACACTTGTAATCCCAGAGCTTGTAAGGCTGAGACAGGTGGATCTCACAGGTTTGAAGCCAGCCTCAGCTACTTGTGAGATCCTGTTTCCAAAAAAATATATAAAATAGGTCTGGGAGTGTAGCCCAGAGGTAGAAGGGTTCCATCCCCAGTACCATAAATAAATAAATAAATAAATAAATAAATAAATAGCACAAAGATCACTCTAAAGTTTAATATTCTTTAAAATATCGTTATTCCTTAGGTATTAAAAGTAAAGACAAATTTACCAATGACATATCATTAAAGTGGTTTCTTCAATTTTGTAATAAATTATGTTTAAAAGTTCACTAAAACAAAAAGCATCTGATATCATAATAATTCCAAGACAGGAGGATATAATTCTCAGCAGAAATAAACCACTATCCCTACATTTCAATGTAAAATTTAGTTCAAGATCATTACTCTTAAATCAACAGATAGTTCTCTAGTCAAAGTAAATTGTTCTGTTAAGATGGCATATTTCTTGAAAATATTACAAGAGAACTAATATTCCTGAAAGATGCAACTGGGGACCCAAGTTACAAAAACAAGTGAAATGATTATTTGTGCATGCAAATTCTTAGTTGAAGAGGTTTGTAACTTTTTTTTTTGCAGTGCACTTCTCTCTATAAGGAATCACTAATGATGAAGAAACAGTTGTAAGCAGGAGTACATGTAATGTGAATTATGCATGAAGGAGAGAGTACCAAAAGGCATGGCAGAATAATGGATCACTCAGAAAAAAATGTCACCATATACAAATTTCCTACAGATGGAATCAATTTCCCCAGATCTTGGGAGCCTTGTGCTATGGGTCAGGTTTCATTCATGTTGATTCTTTTTGACTGACTCTTGAGAAAAATGTAGGTTTCTTCATTTCACTGGAGCACACAATGGTGATGAAAATTTCAACTTTGTCTTTAAAAATAGCTTATAGCCAATGTGCTATAATTTACAAGACCTTGTTTCAAAATAAAATACAATGAAATAAGGCTGGAGGTGTAGCTCAGAGGTAGAATGCCCTGTGTTCATGTTCAGTGTCACAAAAAATAAACAAATAAATAAATAAAGTAGCTTGTTTCTATGGAGTCAAAGATGTTTATTGCTTTAGCTCATGGTTATTATTTCAGACAACCTGTGTTTAAGACACTATCCTTAGAGTCTACTGGAATCCAAGCTGCACAAGATGTGTCTTGTTCACTGAGGTATCTATCTCTAGCACCCAGGACCATGCCTGGACTAAATCATAATGGCTAAGCACTGGACTAATCTGTTTAACATCTCTATGCCTCAGTTTGTTCATATGTTAAATAAACCTATTTCAAAAAGGAAATGTAAGTATGACAAAGTGCCTGACCAATGAAAGCATCCCTGAGTGCTTGCTAATATCATTTAACTTAAAATCAAGTTTCTCCTTTTTATTTTTTACTTTTGTATTGAAGATTGACCCCAGAGGCATTCTACCTTTGAGCTACAGCTACAGCCGTTTTGCTTTTGTTTTGTTCTGTTTTGTTTTTTTGTGAAACACATTCTTTGCTAAGAATCTTGCCAAGTTGTTGAGGCTGATCTTGAACCTGTGATTCTCCTGTCTTAGCCTCACACGTATTGGGATTATACATATGTACCACCATATAGGCTCAAAATCAAATTTCATATATATATTTATATATATATATACATACACACATATATGTGTGTACGTATATATACATATATATGCAAACATATTCTCTCTCAATACACACACAGTAAGGTCTCATAAAGTATATATAATTTTTCTTAACTAATTGTTTATTATCACTTTAAGAAAGTTTCAGAAATTTATTCCAGCTATTTATAGATCTTTCCTAGTTTCTCAACTTCATATTTTTCCCTGCTAAGCCCAAATATTTTACCATCTTAAGGATATTTCTAGTAAATTATAAGAAGCTACCACTCCTTTTTAATTTTTTTATTGGTGCATTGTAGTCTACACTTTAGTGGGGTACAAGATGGTAGGGGCTTACATGCTCACATCACTCACTTAGCCCTTACCCAATTCCAACCCATTCCCACCCCTCCCTCCTTCTCATGTTTGTCTTAGTGATTGACTTTGATATGTTTGTTTATGTACATCATGTACATTAGGAAATTTCCCTCTTCCCCCTTACCATTCCCCTCAGTCAGGTCATCTTATTTGCTCATATATAGTTTCTCCTTCTTCATCTAGAGTTCCTCCTATGATCCACTTTCTCCCTAGCTTCTGCATATTAGGGAGAACATTTGATTACTTACTCTTTGTGACTAATCTCTGTTAGCATACTGTTCTCCAGTTCCATCCATTTCCCTGTAAATGATGTAATTTTGTACTTCTTTATGGCTGTGTACATATCCCATGTTTTGTAATCCATTTATCTGTTGATGGACATCTTGACAAAACAAAAAGTTTAGTGCATGTGTGTATGTGTATGCACGTTCATCATCATCATATTATTATTGTCATTTGAACTGAAAGTTTTCCCTCTCTAAATTTACCTTTATCAATAATTAAAATGCAAAGCTTGCATTTTGCCTTTTGCTAAATAAATTCCATGAATGTAACATTTGCTGTTATTCAATTTACATGTTTCATAGAAATGTTTCTATACTGATTTACTTGTAAGTCTTGCCTGTATAAACAGAAAGTGTGAATTTCTTAGTCAGGGAACATATGAATAATTATCATTCTACCTCTCAAATATAAGTTCTGCTGCTAACAGTATATCTTCCTACTCCTTTCTCACTTTCATCAAGTCACAGAAGATTCAAAATAAAAGGGATGAGATCAGCCATTTTTAGAAAATACTATCAGCTAAGGTGACCTTTGTATAAGCCCTCAAGAAAGTAGAAATGAACTAAATATGCAACTAAGAATATCTTGTACAAGCACAGTTGCATTTTAACCTCTAAAAAAGGAGAAAGAGACACAAATAAGGATTTTTAAGATGGCCCCTCTAAAAGAGGATTCCACTTCTGCCATACTTGGGGAATACTTGCCACTTCTGTTCATCTTCCATACTTGGGGTCCAGTGGCTGCAAAGCACAGGGAATCTTGATCCCTTCACTCGAGCCTGCATATCACACAACTCATTCTGATCTTTTCTCAGGCTCACCAAATAAACTTCTAGTCATACTTTGCCATTAGGAAGAGGTTCGCTACAGAGAGAAAATGTATTGATCAGAAAACATGATTTTGGGATTCTCTAAACACATTCAGTTCTCAATGTGAATTAATACATTGGCTTTCTGGTTTTTATTAATCAATCTCTATTAGCTTATTCTGTACAAGTCTGCCCCCGAAGCAGATCTGTTCTTGGTTAAACAGACAGATGATATTTTTAAAGCTTGTCTGGCCAGGGCCAGACTCCAAAGTGGGTGAATTCTCTCTGGTAACCAGACTTAAGTGTATGCTTTTCCATTTGGGAAATCAATGACCCTAGTCATTTTATGTCCAATCTGTTTTTTTTTTTTTTTTCCTGTCTTCCATCTTTACGGCTTTGACTAAGGGTATATCTATACACCTGCCTCTAAGTTCCCAGCCTCCCAAGCAGTGTAATAAAACAGAGTTACAATGTGTGGGTTACAAGTAGTGATGCTTTCAGCACTGACAGCTTGGATAGTGGGCTGGAATCCTCTGGCTGGATACCACTGGCCACCTGCTGCCTCCTCCATTCACCCCAGTTTCTTATCTTACTATTTTTCATTATATGAACAACATTGGGAAGTGCTTATTCAAACTGCTCTAGTTTTCAGTCACTTTATAGATCCGCATTGGTTTTATAATCAAATAAGAAAGATACCACAAACTTCAAATCCTTTCAAAATATTCCCATTTATGCCCACTCAATGTGACCTCTTGCCCAAACTTAGCTATACCACTCATCCTTGTCAGAGAGCCATACTACAACCTAAAACATTCCTTTTCTCCCTAATTCTCATCCTCAGATACAACTGACCTTCAATTACAAATAGTCACCCTACTTCTGAGACCATTTAGTTTGAGAAGCTTTCTTTACTACATTTGAGCAAAAGTCTAGATTGCGACATGAGTAACCAGTTTCTTTGCAATTTGTGCCCAATATCCATTTTCCTATTCTTACAAAATAATACAGATTTATGTAGGCACACCCCTCCAAACAAAGTTAAATGTCCAAGTCTCCTCTGCAACTGCTAACCTTACTAGGTGTGGGCATTTGGAATTTGAGTGAAGATAATACTTTATTTACTGAAAATTAAGCCTACCTTAAGCGATATCATTCTCTTCTGCAATAATGCAAGAATTCAAATGTTTTGAAAATTGAGGTTTTCCTTTCAAAGTATAAACCATACTTTTCCTGAGAAAACTGGAAAATATACTTTTTCTTCATCTCATTAAAATCTTAATGTTGTTCTTTATAGCTTGGCTACATGCACACTTTACCTAGATTATCTCATCCCTAAAGCACAAAAATATTTTACATTGAGTAGTATCAATAACTGCAAAAAAGGACTTCCGGGAAGATGGCGACCAAGAAAAGTGGGGCTTAAGAGCCTCGCTAACAACCAATCTCCATTACCACAAAATCAGCACCTTTCATAGCCAGAAAACACCATCACCAGAGAAACAAAAAAATCACCAGGCTCCGGAGAGAAAGCGGTCTGAAAAAAGAGCTCAGAGCCACAGAGAAGATACATCGGCCTCACGCCCAAGGACACGGCATCAGTGCCATACTTCCGGCGGCAGCGGCAAATTCACCGGACGGCTACAGCAAGCCGAGGTGAGCCTCTGCGGAACAGCCAGGCAGGATTTCTCGCCACAGGTAAAATCTAAAGCTCACAGTGGCTGAGCTCAGCACACGCTGCAAGAACTCAGAGTGGAATTCAAAAACAAGAAGAAATAAGCCAGCCTCATGGCCGAGGGCGTACCAGCAGCACCATATTGTCACCGGCGGCAGCAGCAACGAATTCAACGAGACCAGTACAGCTACATCTGCGAACTCAAGAACAGTGAGTCAAATTGCGGGCCACAGAGGAGAAATCCCAATATTGTACTTCCTGGGACTTGACCCAGTGGGGGAGTGGCAGTGGCAGAGATATCACACCATATGAGAACGTGCAACCTGGCACCCCCCGTAGTTTAAAGCAGCCTCTATCGACTCCCTGGGTCGGAGACTCTGTGATACAACCCAGTAAAGGAGTAGTGGGGTCTGAGATACTACAGACTTGAGATTCAGAGCACCTTAAGTGAAGTCATAATGACCCAAGGGAAGAACTCAGAGAAGGCACAAACTTCCGAAATCATGGGAAAGAGGAATAACACTGGAGCAATGAATGCCCACAACCCCACAACATCAGAACCCGATAAAACAGAAAATCAGAGATTTCTAGAAGATCAAATCAGAAAAATAACTGTAGAAATAATAGAGGTGCTTCGAAAAGAACTCAAAAAGAGCCAAAAAGAGATAAAGGATGCAATTAATGAAGTAAAAAACTCAATTCAAAGCACAAACAACCAATTAGACCACATGGAGAACAGAATCTCGCTCTTAGAAGATGATCATTCCAAAAATGAACGCATAGTTTCTAATCTAGAAAAAAATATACAACAGCAGGAATCTGACATTGAAGAAATATGGGCCCATTTTAAGAGAGCTAACCTAAGAATAATTGGAATAGAGGAGGGAAAAGAAAGTGAAACCAAAGGGATCAACAATCTCTTCAAGGAACTAATAGCAGAAAATTTTCCAAACATAGAGCAAGAGGTTGATACACAGATCCAGGAAACTTATAGAACTCCCTTTAGACAGGATCGGAGAAGAGGATCCCCACGCCACATAATTGTCAAAATGACCAATGTGGAAGCCAAGCAGACAATCTTAAAGGCAACAAAAACAAAGGGCCAACTGACATTCAGAGGCAAACCAATTAGAATCACTCCAGACTTCCCAAACAAAGTCATGAGAGCCAGAAGGGCTTGGAGTAACATATTCCAAACTCTGAAAGAAAACAACTTCCAGCCAAAAATTTCCTACCCAGCAAAACTTTCTATCAAATTAGATGGGGAAATAAGAAGCTTCCACGACAAACAGAATCTGAAGGAATTTATGTCTTCAAAACCAGCGCTAGAGAAAATACTCAAAGAGATTAACTACAAAGAAGAAATAGGTAACACACACCAGAACCAGAGAAACAAGATTTTCCATCCAACAAACAACTAAGATTGGTTATCTGTGGAGATTCATTATTTATGTTAGTCTTTTACCTATCTCTAAATGGTATTGTTTGTCTTTATTGTTGTTAATTTTTAGGATTTCTAGTTGGAATATTAATATACCTTCAGATATTGCATTTGGAAATATTTTATCCATTCTATTAGTAACTTTTAACTCTGTTTACATTGTCTTTGGATATACAATTTTTTTTATTTTTTAGGGAGTTTGTATACTCTTCTGTTGCCTGTGCCATTGAAATCATATCCAAGAAATCACTGCCAATTTCAATGTTGTGAGGTTTTATGACCCAGATTTTCTTCTAAAAGCTTATAGCCTTAAGATTTATATTTAGGTCTTTTATCTATTTTGAGTTAATACTTGTATATGGGATTAGGTAAGGGTCCAATTTTATTCTTTTCCATATAAGTATTATTTTTAAACAATATTTAGTTAAAAGATTATTATCTCTACCACCAAATGTTCGTGGAACCCTTGTCAAAAATAACTTGATAATATAGTGAAGAATTTAGCTCTAGGCTTTTATTTAACTCCAATGGTTTATATATCTGCCTTTAGAATAGTACTACACTGTTTCAATTATTGTAGCTTTATATGGTTTGAAATCAGAAAATATATATCTTCTAGCTTTGTTCTTTTTCAAGATCGTTTTGGGTATCTAGAATCCATATTCCATATTAGGATAGATTTTTTTCTGAAAAATAAATATATAAATATATGATAGTTTCACCTAAAAAAATAGGAAAAAAAATATTCTCTGGTAAGAAAGAAAGCAAAAAGAAATATTGAAATGTTATCTTTAAGTCATCAAAAGCTTGGTATCAGACAAATGAAACTGTTATGTGAGATTATCATTTTTAATTTTGGATAATTTGCTATAATACTAGATGTCAATCACTAAGCCAAGCATGGTAGGGAGGGATGGGGAGGGAATGGGGTGGGGATTGGGTGGGGGCTGACTGAGTGATGTGTGCATGTATGTCTACAAAAGTATGTATCCCACTATGGTGTATGAATACAGTGCACCAATAAAATAAATTTAAAAAAAATAACTGCAAAAAAGTCTGAAATATTCCCCCTATGCCCAAAACAAGTTGGCTGCCACTGGTGTATAAACTTTTGGCAGAAGACATGATACTCTTGGGTCAAAGAACATCATAACGCATGCTATAACAAGGACCATGAACTTCAGATTCACATAAATTCTTCTTGTCCCTGAATCCCTCAAGAAAACGTTCAGAGGCCTTCATGTATGTTACAGGTACACTGGTTTTGTGTCACACCTGAGAGACACTGAACTTAAGAAACCCTCAATATGCCCTTTGCCCCAGGGACAGAGTCAGTCTCTCTCCTCTTCCTCCTCCTCCTCCTCCTCCTCCTCCTCCTCCTCCTCCTCCTCCTCCTCTCCCCTCAGACTATTTATTATACTGAATCTTTGAAAAGACTTTGAGGGAGTATTTCACTTTCTAAAGGTGCAGAAATGAGGCCAATCCATGAAGAATTGTCCCCTAAACACGCAACAATATACAATGGGTCAGACCTCAAAATAAGCTCTGTGAAGAACGAGATGAACACGTCGGGCTGAAGTAACCTCTATTTTCACACCCCCTCCCACCAGTCCCCTGCCAATGACCAAAACTAAGGTCAAGGGTACTACCACCTGTAGAGTGAGGGAGGTGGCCTTGGAGAAAGCGAGGGGAGAAAAGGAGAATTAATGAAGGAAACACTTCTACTGACATTATGCACACATGCGAAAATACCAATACCAATCTCAATATCTCGTATAGGGAAAGGAAATGGAGAAAGAGAAGGAAGAATGGGGAAGGAGCCAGGGGAAAGCTCACCAAGTGCTGTGCGCAAGGATGTTACTATCACCATGAACTACATTTTGATGTGAGACTATAATGGACCAATAAAAGTATTTGAAAAAATTAAAAACAAGCTGTATGTGCATCCAAAGTGGAAAGAATTTCAAATAATTATTCTGTAAATTTGGATCATAGAGTAGTTAATCCATGCTCTGAGAGGTCCCCCTCCAGTTCAGGCAACCCTGTCCCTCGTGCCTCAATCTCTATTGAACCAGAGAACAAGGACTTGAAAGCAGTGCTAGGAGCAAAGGCTTCTGTCTGAGTAATAAGAGTAAGCTGGAGGAAAACATGCTTAGGTAACAAATTTGGGCACCTGGAGAAAAAAGCCATTTTAAAAGATCACTGAGGCTCTTTTTTTCTTTGTTGCATTATTTCCTTTTTTGTCTTTTTTCCCTTTCTTCTACTCCACCTTACCCATAAGCTCATAAAATAATACATTCAGCATGGTTTTAAAATGATTACATATCAGCCCCCAAAGAAGTAGACTCCAGTGCATCCCCATTTATCAGAAGAGAAAACAGGCATAGAAAATTTTACATAACTTCACCAAAGTCCTGCAGCTAGTCAATTTTATGGCCAGGTTTGAATGTAGGAAAACTAATTTCTATCCACAAAATTCATGTCTCTCATCACTATACATATCTCTCAAGGTTAGTACCTTTAAAAACCTTCCATAGTGACTTCCATTATCCTCTCTAAGCATAAAGAAAAATATCAGAAAAATACCACTTGCCGTGGGATGTGGGGAAATTTTGGTCAGTTTCTTAAATTTGAGATGGTTATGGCTATTTATTTGTGTCATCTTGCTTTTCTATCTTGAAAGTCTTTTCCAGTTAACTGACAAAGATTCTATCCACACTTTTTAATAAAGCACACTACTCCATTGAAAGGATGTTCTGTGATCTATTCTACCATTACTCTATTCATAGGAATTCACTTTGTTTATAGCTTGTTCCCACCACAAATATCCTAGCAATAAATTTATCATCCATAAATCTTTTGCACCTATGCCTTTATTTCTATGAGCTTGATTCCCAGGAATAGGTCTGCTGATTAAAGGATATATATAACTCTATATTTAGTAAACAGTTACAGATTGCATTCTGAGTCACATTTCTCTAGCCATATGTAAGAGCACCCCTGTCTCCATCTCCTCAAGATAGTAGATGTCATTGTTCTTTTTAAATAGCACCAATCTAACTGGCATAAAATTATATTTCACTTTTATTTTAAGCTTCATTTCTCAAGTAAACTTTAGATCTTTGACAAAGCTGATTAGCTATTTAGATGTATTTTATCAATTAGAGAGTCAAATCTATACATTTTTAATAGTGATGTTTTTGCTTATTTAGGGATATTTATTATTTTTAAATTCTGTACATTATAGATATTATTTTTGTGACATTTGTATTTCAATCTTTCCCAAATCTAAGATTTCTATTGTAATTGTTTACTGAAATCTATTAATGCAAAAGATTGTAATTTATAAATATTTGAATATATTTCTTGCTTCTTCTATAGATTCTGTTATCATAATAACTCTTCAGTTTCTAGCATGAAGTATCCTACTTTTTATAAGAATTTTTGGGGTTTTTTGATGATGTTGAGGTTCAAACATGCTAGGCTTCACACATGCTAGGCAAATGTTCTACTATTGAGTTATATACCCAGCCCATTCTAAGATTTTCAGTGTTAAAATTTGCTTTTTGATCTACCTAAAAGTCAGTGTATGTTTTGGGAGGTACACGTCTAAACTTATCTTCAGATGGATATCCAGTTGTGCCAGAATCCTTCATTAAGTAAACCATTATTTTCTTATTGAGTTGATTCTGTCATATACAAAATGCTTGCTCTTTATTAGAGTATATTTCTGTATCATATTCTACTCCATTGGCCTATTTATAATCTTTCTGTGACAAATAACACTGAGGTTATCATTAACCTACAGACTACATGAGAGGGTCATAAAATAAGGAGCAATTGTACATATTACTAAAAATAAAAAATAGAAAAGAAAAAAAAATAGCATAAGCAATAAACAAAACCAGATAGAAATGTGTCTGAAAATCTGAAGTACAACAGTGGTTTAACTAAGTGTACACATTTTCTGTCTTTCAAACTGGGACTATAATCACCAGCATGACCAGCAGCAAATTATCAAAACACCTGGAGAATAGCACCTAAGTAATGAATTATTTCATAGCACAAGTAGAAGAGAATGTTTTCAAAAGAATAGGGTGTTTCCTAATTTATATAAATGCCAAAGCTAATTGTAAGTGGTTTTGAAAACCCAACACCACAGTAAAGCAAAATGTTTGCATTTAAACTGAAAAGAAAATTGACTAAAACAATGTTGTTTTTAGGTAGGCACCCACGTTTATGCAGTAAATATTGTTATCTGAAGAATATTAATAAGCAACTATCAACTAAGTGACAGCTGCTAAGATTTTGGAGATGACATTATTTAATCTGAGGAGCACTAATAGGTGAAAATCAAATAAATGACAGCTGTTCAGGCCACCATTGTGGCCCTGCTGCCCTCACAACAGCTGTAACAAAGAGATGGATCACTTTCAACCAATCAGAAAATACCTTAGTTGCTGAAACATGCTTCCCCTCTTGCTGCTTTTGTTCCCTGTGGAATAGCTTCTTTCTATATTCTGAGATCCTCTGGGATGTGTGAAACACTGTGGTAGATAAATATTTTTTCTCCTTCTGGATTTGGAACGATTTTTGTCATTACCATCACCATTCTAACAGGGTTATCTTGGGCACCACATATTGTTTAAAATGAAATTATGTGGACAACGTGAAAACATTACCTATACAGTTCAGGTATATTTAATTTACCTGTGTCCAATCTATAGCATGGTGTGTCGGTTTTATTCAAGTAAAACTTTTCCTTCGTTAACTCAGGGCCTAAAATATATATACTTTTTATTTAGTAAAATTGCTTATTAGCAACATGGAGAAAGTGGAATAATAAGCATTCCTATCATTCCTTGGCATCTAGTCAGGATTTCAGTGGGAAATTAAATTGCCTGATGTTCTCCCTCTAATAATTGCTAAAGCTGACTTTTATGAGGCTATAGTGAAGAATACTTCAGGCTTTCAAGGGAATATAATTTAAAAGACAGAAAATTAGATGCTGATATACCCAAGTTACTGCTAATAATTTAATTAAAATGAGTTTTAATTAGTGAGTTCTTTAATTCAACCCTTTCCGAAAAAAATATTGAGAAGGCAATCAATAGACATTATTTGGGGCACCGTGGTATTGATAAATATACAAGTAATGATCAACATTATATGCTTTCTAGTCTATGTTTAGCTTTAAAAAATGTAATCAAAAGCATCTACTTCATGCAGAGGAGATGCTATACTTCTATCATCCTAATGGTGTGAAAATGTAATGATGTTTTCCTACAAAAGAAAACCTCTTTTCTTTGATGTTTGAGCTTAGCTTCCATTACCACAGCCTCAGTAAGCTGAGAAGAAAACATACATTACCCACACTATCAAAGATGCTACTACTGTGTGGCTGACAAGAATATACTTAATTGCAGGATTTAAAATGATGTGTCTGCTTTTGATTTTCATGGTGACAACTCTTTACTAAAACAATATAAGTAGCACTATCTAAAAGCAGCAGATGCAATGTCTTATTATTTTATAGAGGTATCCACATACACAAAAAGTAGAAGTCACAAAGATGCTCAGTCTAAATGATGAATCTCTAGGCTCTG
Source organism: Muscardinus avellanarius (assembly GCF_963383645.1). Lineage (NCBI taxonomy): Eukaryota > Metazoa > Chordata > Mammalia > Rodentia > Gliridae > Muscardinus > Muscardinus avellanarius. The sequence continues at coordinate 71,973,551 of NC_137795.1, forward strand.
ATTTATTATTTTACTTCAATCTGGGACATCCAATTTAATATAAACTTCTTAATATTGCTTGCATAAGTATGAAACTCCCATTGTTCTTAGAAACACAAATTAAAATATGAGCTAAGTAATTACAGACTAAGATAACTCTAGTAGATGCTATCTTTTTTTCAGTTCAATTAAAAGGTAGTATTTAAAATTAAAAGCTAGTCTATGAAAATCACTGTCTTATACACACATGATATTCCCTCAAATACATATATATCATGCCTTGAAAAAAAGACTATTATCTTACAAGGTTGTTATGATGATTTACTTAGATAACACATTGCAAAGCACCTACCTTGGTATTTGGTAAATAACAGGTTGTACTATTTATCAGTTTAAAGACAAGAAAAAATATAAAGTAAAGGTCTAGGGGTTTATAATATTTTATGGAAATGTTAGTGTAAAAGGAGATGGACAAAGAAAAAGAAAGATCCATGATGAATGAGAGGAGAAATAAATGTGGAATAAAAAGAACAAGAAAACCAGGTGCATCAGTGGAGACTCTGTCCCAGTGAAAATCATTTGAGATTCTTTGACCAGAAATTTTAGCATTCCAGAAAGATCTTGTGTATGGGGGTGGGAGGTAATGGGGTTCCTGGAAACCCTTCTACCTCCGGGCTACACTCCCAGACATATTTTTATATTTTATTGGGAAACAGGGTCTCTTAAGCCAGCACAGCTGGCTTCGAACATGCGTGATTCTCCTGTCTCCGCCTCCCAAGTGCGGGGATTACAAGCATGCACCACCATGCCCGGCACCAGAAAGGTCTTAATGTTTGTAATAGTGATGCCTAGCAGATCTTTCTCACACTGCGAAATATAGAATTCCTTGTTAATGTTTAAAGTCTGCATGAGAATTCATGAAGACTGGTGTATTCAGCTCTTCAGTGCATATTAGAATTCCAGACATCCTAAATGAATTGTAACTATCAAAGCCCACATTGTATGGTTTCTGACTAGGGGTGGTAGGCAGGAACAGGACAAATAGCTCATCCACTTTTTCAAACTGGCATCATAGATTGGATACTCAAGAGATGGGATTGACCTGATTCTGGGAGTTTGTGCTGCCTTACTGAAAACTCAAAAAATTTGACTAGACAAATCATGCCAAAATTTCTAGAATGCTCTTCTTTCATATAGACACAAAGTTTTGGGAACCATCTAAATTCCCCAAGGCTCCTTGAAATAAAGCCAATCCATTAACTGGAATACTTTTTTGTCCAAATCTGACAACCTGGCTGCAATATGATCCAACTTTATTTCTATCAGTACTTTCTGAAATATTTCAATACGTTGCTAACATATGGGGCAATAAGGGATCACACTACAGTCCGCACTGAGGTAGAACATGAACAGCAGCACATGAAATTAAATGACCCACCAAATTTTACATTGATATAATTCCAGACTCATAAAATTACCAAAAATACATATTGACTAATTTTGTGGACTTCTAATAAATATCAGCTTTTTGTTTATAGACATCAGTGATGGATACTTAACCAGTATTTTTTTCCTAATGAATATAAAGCAAAAGCCTGACATGGTGACGCAGGCTTGTAATCCCAGTACTTGGGAGGCTGAGACGGGAGGATTGCGCAGGTTTGAAGCCAGCCTCAGCTATTTAGTGAGGCTCTCAGCAGCCTAGTGAGACCCTGTTTCCAAATAAAATATAAAATAGGTCTGGGAGTATAGCCTGGAGGTAGAAAAGCCCCTGGGTTCCATCCCCAGTACCACACACACACACACACACACACACACACACACACACACACACTATTTTACTATGTTTTATAACCTAGTCTATTTTGGAAGCCAGCTATAGCATTCAAACAATTTGTCCAAAATTGGAGTGTTAATCTTATGCCACAAAACACATACTAGCTTGATGCTTTTTTGAATGTCTAAAACAAGTAAAAGAATAAATACATAATTAGATGAGGAGGGTGTTATTTAAAAAGTAAATTTTCTAGAATTCAATGATTTTCAATCAATAGAAGAAAATATGGCTATATATTAGAATAAGAAGTTTTTATCACTATTATTTTTGAAGTATAACTGAGACTATTTAAACACTGACATAAGTAACTACTTAAAATAATGGTTTGTGCCAACAAAGGAATAGACACCACCCAAAGGAAACCAAATTGAATGCATTTAGCAGAGATTTGTGGTCATCGAAAATTATCAAAGATTAGATTACACCAAGGTACATGATGACACGTGCTCACTGGATGTGGCAAGGGAGTTCCATGTGTTTATTCTCAATACACTGTCTGTATGCAATAGCTCACACTTAATAGGAATATGTATGCCAGACATTCAGTTCTGTTCAATAGATATACGGATCTAACTTTTTGATGGCTAATTCTATAATGCCCTGTTTGTTCATTATTCACTCTTAAATACTTAAGAGAATATTACACAATTCAAAGACCAGTTGTTACAAATAGTTCAGGATAAAGATTAAGTAGGTTCTTTGACTATTCGTCAATGATTTTCCAAAAACAAATCTTATGTAATGGAACTCTATGATTGTCTAAACTAATGTTGCCAATAAACTTTATGCTATCAGTAATACTGAATTTACCCTGCATCCAAAAAGCAAAAACATCCTATTATAAGAATAAAAGAACATTCAGAGAACAAGAACATTCACAGAACATGTTTTTAATTCAGAGATTAAAAATATAATAGCACAAATCAAACTTCACGGAAGGAATCTCTTAAAAAAAAAAAAAGGACAAGAAGACAGAAACGAAAACTATAGCCAAAAGTAAAATTAAAGGAACAGCCTATACTATTTTGTGACAATAGATGTTTCAGATATATCACCAAATATGGAGTAAAATAACAAGCTGAATAATTCATGAAAATTTTCAGAACTTCTAGACCCAAGTTTACAAATTAAAAAGGGCCACTAAACACCCCAAATAATGCATTAAAAATAACACAAAGAAACAACATTTTGACATCTTACAACACTAGAAACAGAAGACAAATGGAGAAATACTTTCAAAATTCTGATAGAAATATCCAAACCAGAATGTGATATCCTATCAAGATGTCAGTCAAGCATGAGGGCAAAATAAAGACATTTTCCAGTATGAAAAAAAGAAATATGCCATTTTTGTTCACATGGATTATATCTTTGGCACTGCACTTAAAAGCCTATCACTAGCCCGGCATGGTGGCACAAGCTTGTAATCCCAGTACTTGGGAGGCTGAGACAGGAGGATCACATTACCAGCCTAAGCTACTTAGTGAGGCCCTCCATAACTTAGTGAGACCTTGTTTTATAATAAGAATTAAAAATAGGGCTGGTGGTGTAGCTCAGAGGTAGAAAGCCCCTGGGTTCATTCCCCAGTACTGCAAGGAAAGAAGGAAGGAAGGAAGGAAGGAAGGAAGGAAGGAAGGAAGGAAGGAAGGAAGGAAGGAAGGAGAGAAAGAATGTTTCTACCGTATATATGCACTTCCTATCATACTACCAGTAAGGTACTGACAAGAAACGAAAAGAAAAGCTTCCTAAGAAGCAGAACATAACAATACAAGAGAGGCAAAGATATACTAGTTGATGAAAGGAAATTAAAAGATCAATCCAGTTTAAATATGGCAAAGAACTCCAAGTGAGAAGTCTCTAGTAAAATATAATCTCATGATTTTTCAACATATTGAGATAATATTCATATATTTAGAGAAGACTTTAAGAGTTTAATGATACATACAGAGAAAAGTAAGCACACAAAAAAATCAAAATAATTATTAGCCCTAGGAAAATTGGAAATTGTGTCAGAAAGAAAAGTCAAAGAATATACTATATACATCAGATATAAATAGGAAAGACTTGGTCATTTAAGGTAAACCCTGGAAATCTATTTGAACAAAACCAGCATATAAGTAAGGAAGAAAAGTATATGTATATACTGAGGTTAGTGTTGGTACTGTGAAAGGAAAGTGAATTTTCATATTCCAAAGTTATGCATTATTTAGCAATCAGGCAGGCAATATAAACATATTTTTAAAACCAATTGCTTATAGAGACCAGAAAATAGGAGAGGCGGTATCAATGCACAGACCAATTAATTTGAGATTTAACTCAAATTAAAACCTCAAACCATTTCACATATAACTCTTTTGTGTGTGTGGTACTTGTGGTGGAACCCAGGGGCTTATTTACCTCTGGGCTATACTCCCAGACCTATTTTATACTTTATTTAGAAACAGGTCTCACTAAGTTGCTAAGAGCCTCACTAAGTAGCTGAGGCTGGCTTCTAATGTGTGTGATCCTCCTGTCTCAGCCTCCCAAGCACTGAGATTACAAGCATGTGACACCATGCCCAGCTCACATATAACTTTTATAAAAAATAAAAATGCTTTTAGGAGCAACCTATAAAAACCCACTATAGTCGCCATCAACTCAAACCCAAGATTTCTGACCAAATAAGTTCAGATTCTTGCCCCTCCAATAGTCCTTGTTAACTCAAAATAGATGCTTTATTTACTGAGAGAATTCTTGATTCTGTCCTTTTGTTTGCAGAGTAAAACATAAAATTTTAGCATTGTATTCTTAGCATTATGTCTAGTCTTAACATTATGTTCTTGAGCTGATTTATGACCTCTGCAATATTTTTCTTTAAAGTTTCATAATTGGATGCCAGGCGTGGTGGCTCACGCTTGTAATCCCTGCGCTTGGGAGGCAGAGACACGAGGATCACACAGGTTCGAAGCCAGCCGTGCTGGTTTAAGAGACCCTGTTTCCAAATAAAATATAAAAAAATAGGTCTGGGAGTGTAACACGGAGCTAGAAGGGTTTCCAGGAACCCCAGCACCACCAAAATAATAAAAATAAGAAATAAATAAATAAATAAATAAATAAATAAAAATAAAGTTTCATAATTGGAAACAAAAGAATAAGATAACACATATTTAGAACTATGAGTTTTAATGCTTGTCTGTCATAATATTAATTGAAAATATTAAAATGAATTTGAAAATTCTATTTTTATTATTTTAGAAATCCCTTTATATTTTTATTCATAGCCTGCTTCCCAAATCTCCATAATAGTGAGTAGTCAAGATTCAGAGAAAGCTGGGGGTGTTAGTGCATGCTTGTAATCTCAGCATTTAGAAGGATAAGACAAGAAGATCATGATTCACAGTCAGCCTCAGCTATTTAGTGAGGCCCTGTGTAACTCAGTGATACCCTGTTTCAAAAGAATAAAAAATAGGGCTGGAGGTTTAACTCAGAGGTAGAATGCCCCTAGGTTCCATCCTCAGTACAACAAAAAAAGTACAGCTTTCTGAGAGCCATAAAGTTAATCAGATTTTACATACCAATTCACACCCTGAATCTAATGTGTTTAACTTAAATTCAAATTTCTTATGCTAGTTTTGCTTATATATTGTTTTTATTTATTAACACCTTCAGTTAGTTACTGAAGCCCCAAAAACTGTGATAGCCACTGGAGAATTTCTATGTCTTGGCTCCTCAAATAGATTTTTATATCTTTTAGAAAGTGGTAATGTGTTAGATTTGTTTAGGACTCTTTCATACAGTGCTTGGCCTTGAGTGAATGCATAAAATATCCTTAATAAATAAACTTTCTCTAATCTGCTGGATTAGTTCCACTGGGGTCCTTCTTCCTCCCAAGCCAACTGAGTCACCTTGGGCCAACCAGGTTCCTGGGTTCAGTGTGAAGCACCAGCCCCTCCCAACCACCAGTTCCCAGCAGAAGCAAAGCTGAAGGAGTACTGAAGCGCTCCTCTGCCTCTGGTGTGTTCTTTTGCCCAGACCAGAGACACCACCAGCGTTTATCCTCTATCCCAAATGCATGGTAATGGAGAACAGGCCATACAGTCCAGATCTCAAATCGCTGTCTGGAGCTGATACAAATAAATATCACCATTGAAATGGCCTAGATACATCCGCCAAGTCAGAATCAAAGGTCTATCTCAGGCTACAGAGAACCCCCCCCCCAAAAGGTAGCATCAGAAGAAGCACCAGCAGGATCCCAGACACAGAGCATCTCCAACCAGAAACTGCTACTAGGCTTTCCTTGCAAAACAGTACAACTCCAGTGACAGCAACAGAGCCCAAGCTACAAGGGAGTCCACTGAGGTTGGTTGAGGAAAGACTGAGAACCACTGCACCAACAAGCCCCACCCCACAGGGACCTTGCACTGGCTGAGTAGCATCTCCATGTTCTCTCTCCAGCATGCCCCTCCTGAGTACAACAAAGAGTGGAACCCATCATAAGCACAGAACTAAAGGCACTCCTACTTCACAAAATCAGGATTATTGACTTTACTAACTGAGAGATGATCTTCCTCCCCACCCAATATAGCATCAAAGGTACCTGGTGCAAGAAAAAGTTCTCATATCTTATACTGAACCAGAAAGGAGTTGAGAGAAAACTAAAACAAGCTCAAACTGACCTGCCTACTTCCTGCTTACTATAGGATAAAGGAAACACAGATTTTTCTCAAGCAGGAGTAACAGAAGTCCATTGCCATTTGGAACATAATAGGATTCCATTTTTTTTAAAACTTCACTACCAAAAAAATCAAGTCTCTACCCTAAGAGGGAAAAGAAGAAAAAGAAAAATTCAACCATTCCATAAGTATACCTGACTTCAAACTGTACTACAAAGCAATTGTAATAAAATAAACAGCATGGTATTGGCACAAAACCAGACACATAGACCAATGGAACAGAATATAAGACTCAGAAACAAAGTCCCATGTCTACAACCACTCGATCTTTGATAAAGATGTCAAAGACATACACTGTAGAAAAGACAGCCTTTTAACAAATGCATTTGGGGAAACTGTCTATCCATATGTAGAAAAATGGAACTAGATCCTAACCTCTCACCCTCCACAAAAACTAACTCAAGATGCCTCAAAGACCTAGAAATTAAACCAGAAACTTTGAAACTACTAGAAGGGGCTTTAGGACCAACACTTTAACATAAGAGGTACAGGTAGAAACTTCCTCAATAAGATTCCAAAAGATAAAGAATGTATAACAATAATTAATGAATAGGACAGTATTAAATTAAAAAGCTTGTGCACAGCAAAAGGACCCATCAATCTTATTCAGAGAGAACTTACAGAATGAGAGAACTACTCATCTGACAATGTTCTAATATCAAGAATATACAAAGATCTTAAAAAGTTTAACATTAGTAAAACAAATAAGCCAACTAAAAAACTGGTCAATTGAACTGAATAAACATTTCTCAAAAGAAACAATACAAATGGCCAACAAATATATGAAAAAATGTTAATGATCTTTAGAAATCATGAAAATGCAAATCAAAACTACACTGAGATTCTATCTTACTCCAGTTAGTATAGCAATCATCTAGATCACAAATGATAATAAGGGCTGGATAGGATGTGTGGAAATAGAGACCCTATTACACTTTTGGTGGGACTGCAAAGTAGTACAGCCACTTTGGAAATTAGTGTGGAGATTTCTCAGAAGATTGGGAATGAAACTACTATATGGTCCAGTGGTAGAGCCCCTGAGCATCTTCCCAGGGTGAAATCAGAATATCATAATCATATATACATACCCATGTTCAAAGCAACACAATTTACCATAGCCAAATTATGAAACCAAACCTAGATGTTCATCAACAGATCACAAAACTTTAGTATATATACAGAGTGGAATTTTTCTCAGTCATAAAGATTAGCAAAACTACACCATTTGCAGGAAATTGGATGAAATTGGAGATAATATGGAGTACACTCAGTCTCAAACAATGAGTGAATACATGTTCTCTTTTATATGTAGAAGCTTAAGAAATGTTCAAAAATAAGAGAAACATCAGATAGATGAGCAGAGACTCCAGGGGAATGACTTCGGGTGATTAGAAAAGGGGGAGGTGGGGGATAAAGTCATAAAAATACAGTAGTAGAAATAATGCTATAAACATATACAAAACTGCTAATTCCAATTAAAAAGACTTGCAATGTGAGTAGGGTGGCTGGTGGTGAGGGCAAAAAGGGTTGCGTGTAGGTATTTTTCTAACACTCTTTATCTCAATACAACATAAAATTACAATGTGTCAAAGGAAGAAAGGCAGGAAACTTTATTTTTATTTTGACATGGACAACAACAATATATAATGTGATATGATATGATAATTGATATGATGTCATGTAAACTAAAAATCATTGGAACTGTTCCATTCTAGTTTATTAAATAGGCAGCTCTTCTAGTGAGTCAGTAGTGACCACTTAAAATATCCCAAATAGATCAGAGCATGAGTACGTACAAATAACACTTCTAGTACTTCAGAAGCACTTCCCAAGGCTGTAAGAAACAAGAGATGAAGTGTACATCCTGTCAGAACTTATTAAGTTGTAGCAGGATGGATAGATTGTCAATGTTGCCATTTAAAATATTAACTCAACTTTAAACGCTCCTTAAAGAACCAACTATCCACCATCCAAACCAAATACAAAGTTAAACAAACATTTTCAACAGAGCTAAGCTTCATATAAATAAAAATTTAAATTCAATATAAAATATTAATTCAATACTACAAAAAAAGCAGATTTGGGAGGATAGATGAGAGGAACTACTACCGGCACTATGTTTCTTGAAAAAGGAGAATTCCAAACTCAAAACTTTCTCATGGCTGGTTGATGTTGGTAATACTTTCTCCTCTATACTCTCATAATCATATATATAATCATATAATATATTTAATAATATAATACATATAATACATATATACTTTCATATGATACAGGTAGCTTAGTTTTACTTATAAGATTATTGGTGCCAAATCTTTAAGCTGCATGTACTCTGTCCCACATGTGTGTGTTTTACTAACCTTCTTCATCATTTGGGACCACAGGAACCATCAGGACCTGAAGTAACGGTAAAGTAGCAAGATCCTTATTCATTATTTGCCATAATCCAATGGGACTATAACAGGTGTCAGAACTGAGCAAAGCTAAATATCTACTCAAAAATGAAAAGAAGATCAATAATCTGGCTCTTAGATTTTATTAATTTAATTTATTTATTTAGGAAGTTGCTTTTAATGTGACACTGAAATTTGATCTTTCTTTCCTAGAAAAAGAGGATTGTAGAATGCATAAACAGTTATCTATACACTAAGCATCTCATCAGTAATATTCAGATAGCTTAATTGTGTGAGATCCAAACAGTTTTAAAATAGCTCTGTCCCAAAAATTTACAATATAAAGAAAGATATGAAACAAAGTTCTAGAAGGATAAGCTGTAATTTAAAGTGTGCAAGGAAAAAATCACATAAACCCACCCATAATCTGCCTGAATAGTTTTGAACAATAATGAAACTTGCATTTGTGAACTAAAATTTGGGGGGATATACAACTTAGATCATTTATATATTAAATATTTTTATATACTACTGACATCTTTTGACTAAATAAGTTAAAAAAAACCTGGAAAAGGCATATGACTATGACAAATAGATAAAAGGCAGATATTTTTCTCATGTTTTATGAAACATATCACTTTGATGTGTTTTGTGAAATAACTCAAAATAACATGTATTTTACTTAAAAATTTTTGCTTACCAAAATAAGACTGAAACTAATAATTGATAAAAATATATTTCTTTTAGATTTTGAATCCCTGAGACTTGTAATTCTAGTAAATCCCTGCCTCAAAATGAGCATACATTAGAGCTTACAGCTCTGAGAGCCTATTTTGGAAAATAGGTTAGTCTGATATTATAATATTCAGACATTTGAAAGGTTTTTTTCCTTAATAACATATTATGTGGTGTTATTTTCATTCTTTTTATGTGAAATTTGACCCAAATTTGCTTTTCTATTTGTATAAAATTCTTTTGATATCTCACTTGAAAGAAGATAATGACAGAATAAAGTAGAATCTCTTTTCCACAATAAATAAGCTAGAGACTGGTATCTTTTGATTTTGCATTATGATGTGCAAGTCTTGAATATACAAGGTTTTAAAGTATAGAATTCCAAAGCCATGACAGATATTAAAAATAATTATTCAGTTTGCAAACTGAATAAAAAAGAAAATTTACAATATTTTTTCTTAAATTAGTATAAAATGCTTTGAAGAAAAAAGAAAATAAAAATAACTATTTGGCCAGAATTTGATAATAAAACAACAAAGAGGAGATAATGATCTTCACAGAGATCTCTAGGGAGGCTTAAGTTTTAAACTATTGGGAATACTATTTTTACCTCACTTTGAATAGTGTTTGAAAATAAAACATTTCCTTCTCATTTGCTAAAATATAATACTGGTTATGTGGCCTTTAAACTTGTTTAATTAAAATCCATTTGCCTTAAAAGGTGATTAAGAATAAAAAATCTGCTCATATACTATATCATGGAATATGCCAAAAACATAAAAAATTCTATCAAAATAAAGGCTTTAAAGAACTTCAACAGTCACAAGAGAAGAATTCTCATTTTACCACTATTAATTTAAATTTCTATAAAAGAATCAAAGAATGGAAAGAAATTTATACATTGTAAAAAAAGGTAAAATTACCATTACTTGCAAATGAAATTGTATATACCTAGCAAAACTCAAGTAATCAATACAAAACTATAAGTAACATGAAAATTCTATAATATCTGGTTATAAAATCAATTCTGATAAATCAATCACTTTTCTATGTATAATTAATGACCAACTAGAAAATATGAAAGTAACTCACAATAGTTTAAAAAAGATAACATCTAGAATAAACTTTTAAAATGAAAGCTATATAAAAATTACAATATCAAAATATAAAATTACTTTGACGTAGTAATGTTCAAAATTTTTATTTTTATTTTTATTTTTTATTGGTGAATTGTAGGCATACATCTTAATGAGGTACAAGATGGTAGAGGCATATATGCACACATCACTCATTTTCATTTTTAGAAGCCAGCAATCAAAGGTAAAAATGGAGAAAATTAAGATTTCTCTTGGACCAAAATCAAGATTTTTTTATTTCTATGTGCTTTCTAAGAAATTATTCTACAGGAGGAGAAACTGCCAAAAAATCAGGCCTAATAGGTCGTTTTATAGAACTATTATAATAAAAGAATAATTAATCTGAGAACTGTGACTAAGACAAGAAAACTAAAGAATGTGTCTCATGTCCCTAATGTTCAAAACTTTTAACTTTAATATATATTAAATAATTATTTTTTAAACATTAAAAAATGATACTGAATATTATCTAGAAAACTATTGTAAGAATATTCAGATCTTTGACAAAGGGGCCAAATTCATACACTGGAAAAAAGACAGCCTTTTCAACAAATGGTGCTGGGAGAACTGGCTATTCATTTGTAGAAAGATGGAAATAAATCCTGACCTCTCACCGTACACAGGAACCAACCTGAGATGAATCAAAGACCTGGAAATCAGACCAGACACTGTTAAACTATTAGAGGAGGGCATAGGTTCAACACTCCAACATACAGGCACAGGTAGCGCCCTCAACAAGACTTTCAAAGCACAGAAACTAAAACAAGTGGGATGGCATCAAATTTAAAAGTTTCTGCTCATCAAATGAAACCATCAAGAATCTAAAGAGAAAGCCTACAGAATGGGAGAAAATCTTTACCATCTACACCTCTGATGGAGGGTTAATATCCAGAATAAACAAAGAGCTCAAAAGACTACACACTAGTAAAACAAATAACCCAATCAAGAAATGGGCAATTGAATTGAATAGACACTTCACAAAAGAAAAAATACAAATGGCCAACAGATATATTAAAAAAAAAAGTCCAACATCATTAACAATCAAGGAGATGCAAATCAAAACTTCACTGACATTTCATCTAACCCCAATCAGAGTGGCAAGCATAAAAAAGTCAAATACCAACAAATGCTGGCAAAAATGTAAATAGGAACTCTTTTACACTGTTGGTGGGAGTGCAAACTAGTTCAGCCAGTATGGAGATCAGTGTGGAGATTCCTTAGAAAACTAGGAATGGATCCACCATATGATCCAGCTATCCCACTACTAGGTATCTTTCCAAAGGGGTTGAAATCAGAGAACTACAGTATCATGCATGCCCATGTTCATAGAAGCACAATTTGCAGTAGCCAAAATATGGAACCAACCTAGGTGTCCATCAACAGATGAAGGAATTATAAAATTGTGTAAAATACACACAATGGAATTCTACTCAGCATTAAAGAACAAAATCATGTCATTCATAAGTAGATCAAAAGACCTGGAGAACATTATATTAAGTGAGATTAACCAAGCACAGAAAGAGAGGGGACATATGTTTTCTCTAATATGCTCAAGCTAGAGAGTATTAGGAATACCTGAGGGACTCCAGATAAGGGAAAGGAAACTTTAATGAAGCCAACAAAGAAGGGTAGGGAAGGAAGAAGGCTGAGGTTTATTAATGGAAAAGCTACATTCGACTATGTGTATACACGTGAATATAACTTTATTAACCTGGACACTCAGTATTGGCAAGGAGGGAAAAGGGGAAGCAAGGAGGGCACCGAGTACTGTGTGAATATATGCCATTGTCAACATGATCCACATTATGATGTGAGACTATAGTGCACCAATAAAAATAAATAAATAATACATGTTCATTATAATTTCTAATTTAAAAAATTAAGTGAAAACTGTGTTGAAATGATATCTAACCTATCCATCTTATCCTATTAGGTAATTGAAGAGTTAACATATACCCTGTTCTAGCCAAGGTGTGTAAAAAGTGAATAAATTAGTGAAAATATTTACAGAAGGAAATATGGCAATGTCTCTTAAAATTATAAATACATGTGTTTTGATGCAACAATTCTGCAGCTAGGAAACTACCTTATAGAAATTCCAAACCTAAGTATTCAAAGATATGTAAAAAGATATTATCATAGGGCCGGGCGTGGAGGCGCACTCTTGTAATCCCCGCGCTTGGGCGGCAGAGACAGGAGGATCGCGCAGGTTCGAAGCCAGGCATGTGCTCTGGTTTAAGAGACCCTGTTTCCAAATAAAAATATAAAATAGGTGTCTGGGAGTGGAGCCCGGAGGTAGAAGGGCTTCCAGGACCCCAGTACGACCAAAAATAAAAGATATTATCATAGTAAAAATTAATAAGTAACTCATAAAATTAAAGTAATTTAAATACCTCCTGATAAAAGGCAAGTTACTTTTTTGTGTGTGTGGTACTGGGGTTCCTGAAAACCCTTCTAACTCCAGGCTACACTCCCAGACCTATTTTTTTATATTTTTATTTGGAAACAGGGTCTCTTAAGCCAGCGCAGCTGGCTTCAAACTAGCGCCATCCTCCTGTCTCTGCCTCCCAAGCACGGGGATTACAAGCGTGCGCCAGCATGCCCAGCAGACAAGTTACATTATTTATGAGAATAAATATATGTATGGGGAATCAATGTCAATATTTGACAGAATTGGGTAGCTGCTGATACAGAATTATACCCAAATATATTTAATCAAAAATATAAAGTGCAGAACTATAGCAATATTAGTAAATTGTTTTATAAATAAAATATATATACAAATATATGTGTGTATATATTTCAACTTCCTAGAAGAATTACAAGATGCTGTTTAAAGTAGTTTCCTTTGGAAAGAGCTGTATCTTTTCATGTTATTTAATTGGTCTAACCAGGTACAGGTTCATTTTTTGTCAATGTAAGTCCTGATTTTACAGAAATAAAATATTTTTTGTTTTTTCTGTTAAAATTAATAAATTTTGAGCTGGGCGTGGTGGTGCACGCTTGTAATCCCAGCATTTGGGAGCCTGAGACGGGAGGATCGCAGTTCTAGTAAGGCCCTCCGCAACTTAGTGAGACCCTGTTTCAAAATAAACAATAAAAAATAGGGCAGGGTGTATAGCTCGGAGGTCGAATGCCCCTGGGTTCCATCCCCAGACCCGCAAAAAAAATTAATAAATTTTAAGAGTAATTTATTTATATTATACAGATTGACAAAAACAATCGTTGGTGAACATGTAGATATCATGATATACAATTAAGAGATTATAAATGAGTTCAAATTTTTAATAGAATAGCAATAGCTATTACCTAACAATTCTGCTTCTAAAATGTATCCTAGAATTACACAAAGATATAAATACTGAAAAGGTATATTTCAGAGAAATCAGCAATAATCAGCAAGGTTCATAATAGTCAAAAACTGAGATAACTTCAAATTCTACTCATAGATTATTAATTTAATACACTGTGATAAAGCTAAACAATTAATTTTCAAAATAATACATTTTATTATTAATATGAAAAGTATCAGTATGCAACATTGGCTTAAAAACATTCCTAAAGAGGGTTTCCATATAAATAAATATATATTATATATATACGTATGTATATACAGACATATATATACATATAGCTATATAGAAAATATATACATATATAAAGAGAGAAAATTTAAGCTTTATACTTCTTTCTACAAGCTGTGAAGAAAAATAGAATAGGAGGTGAAAAGAAAATAGAATATATTTTGAGTAAAACAAAAATTTGCAGATTCATATGCATTGCATAATCCCATTTGATTAATATCACCTATGTGTAAAGAGACAGGATTATCATGTAATAATTAACAGCTGTTACCTGTGGAAAGATTTTCATTTTCTTTTTTATGCTTATCTATACTTCTTTATTTTTCTATATCAGTAAATACTTAATTTTGGTGATATTTATTTTTATTTTTGGTTGACACACTTTTGCACATTTATAGGGTACGATGTGATGTTTCCATGTGATAGGGTATGAATCATATAGATACTGTAAAATTATAAACTGGAATATTTAGCATAGCCATCACCCTTAAATATTTATTATTTCCTTGCAGTGACAACATTCAAAATCCTCTCTGATACCTATTTTGAAATATATAATACATTATTTTCATATAGCTATCTTAATATATAATTTAACACCAGAGCGTAATTTTTAATCACATGCTTTGCTCTGTCAATCATGAAAAAGCATTTTACTATAAACAATATGAAACTAGTAAATTTTTCATTGAAGAAGTTCTATGAAAACACTTTTTGAAATACATTAAAATGTGTCAGGCATGATGGTACATTCCTGTAATTCCAGTACTTGGGAGACTGAGACAGGAAGATCACAGGCTCAAGACCAGCCTCAGCAACTTAGGAAGACTCCCAGCAACCTAGTGAGATCCCTTGTTTACAAGCAAAAAAGAAAAAGGGCTAGGACTTTAGCTTGGAGGTAGGATATTCCTGGGTTCATTCCCCAGAGCCCAGCCTTATACAATATGTGTGTGTGTGTGTGTGTGTGTGTGTGTGTGTGTGTGTGTGTGTGTGTAAACTCTAGGATTAGAAGCCCTTATTATCCATCTCCCAAAAAATATCCCAAATTTCAAATTATACTAATTCTACTAGAGGCTTTCACATAATTATAACTTACCTGGGCTTAAATGACATACTGTTAAGGCTTAAGATAGAACTGCCACCAAGAGCTATGTGAAGTTTACAAAGAAAGCAAAAGACAAATTCAAAAGTAACTACAGGGTAAAAAAAAGAACATGGATGTCACTGAAATTACGAAAAAGCACATTATTTTTAAGTATGGAATATTATTTTCTAGGAGACAAAGGGCCAGACAGACAAGAGAAAAGAAAGAAACCTTCCTAGGGAGGAAGCATTTTGTAGCCCTTGTTCAATTTTCAGCCTTTCTTTCTCACTTGGAAGCATCACACTCAGGATTATTGATGTGATAATGTTTCTTTTTTGTCTGGGAAAATATACAGGGCCATTATTCTAGTCAAGAGAACCAAAAGACATGCAGATTTCCTAGAAAGAAAGTTACCTATAGATGTCTCCTCTCCTAACTCAGCTCATCAGATTATTGCCCCAATACAAAAATTTACATATGTTCTAATACCAAAATTTCAATAAATACTGCTATTCTTGTCTAAATTTCATAACTCATCAAAAAAACTTGGCAAAATGTGACCAAGTTTACATTTTTACCATTCATAGTTTAAAAAATATTCTAGTATTGCTACACAGTAGAGATTTTCAAAAAATTAATTCCACCAATTCTGAAATCATCCCAGAATTTTTCTTAATAGGGTTCTATTTATCTATTGCTATGAATTTCTCATTATTTAAATCTGAGAAAGCAAATATAAAAGAGCTATCCAAATAAAGAAGAGATTTACATTTCTTTTATTATTTTCAGATGCACTATTCTATCCTTTATTTACCTACCTCTAATTCAAACTTTCTGCTTTATCTTAATTTTCAAATTATGAGAAAAGAAAGAAAATTCAATACGTATTATTTTAAAAACAGTTCTATTTGCATTTTAAAACCATCTTCTAAATTTCTAACCAGAAAACATACCACTCTAAAATTATCAATTAGGAAAACTATCAGTTAGTGTGTGTGTGTGTGTGTGTGTGTGTGTGTGTGTGTGTGTGTGTAAATATGTATATTTATATACACATATATAAATATCCAAGATTGTCAAAAGATATGGGATATATATACATATATATACATATATACATATATATATTATATATATATATGGATTCTCAAGAGAGATGTGGAAAAACATAATTCTGGAACCTAACTATTTCTCTTCTCTTCCATTTAATGTGTGTGACTTAGAGCAAACCAGGAAGAAGCAATCAGAAGGCGAGACAAGAAGCGCTACTCTGAAGCCAGCATGACTGACCTAAAGACAGGGGTCTCCCACTGCTTAGTTTCTATAGTAAAGAGGTCAAATTAGCTTTCTGATTTTATATTTGGGAAAGAAAGAAAAAAATAACGCATCTGTCTGCAGCATCTACAGGAACTTAAAATTCCTCCATGTTGGCTCTCTTAATTATGCTTTGGGTTAGATTTTCCTTCACTTTCCAGGCCTGACTGTCCCCGGGGCTAGAGGATTATTGCAGTATTTACACAAATCAGTAGTACTAAATCCTGCCCAAACAGAGATTTAGAGAGAGTTAATAGTCATTTCTTAAAGACTC
This sequence comes from Muscardinus avellanarius, assembly GCF_963383645.1. Taxonomy (NCBI): domain Eukaryota; kingdom Metazoa; phylum Chordata; class Mammalia; order Rodentia; family Gliridae; genus Muscardinus; species Muscardinus avellanarius. The sequence goes on from NC_137795.1 coordinate 71,990,599, forward strand.
TGACTCTTTGGAGGCTCTTTAAATTCTAAAAAACCAACTTTGTAAATAACACATAAAATAGTATTAATAAGTATGTATTTCACTAATTGCTAGTGCAACCATGGCAAAGTATTCTCTGTCAGAAAAAAAAGTAAATCTTACTGGCAAAACAACCTGAAAAATGGCTCCAAAGTTGATGTGTCTATATATATTAGACTTCGTGTTTTAGAAGTCAAAGGCTTGTGGCCAAATTTGAGGGCTGTTAATCTAATAGCAAGAGTAATGTCTTTATTATTAGCACAGTGAGAATAACTAAGACCACACTGTAAATTATATCTGAAGATACAATAAAAATAATTAATTCCTAAATTCATGTTTGTATTATTTCTCAAAGGATTTTCATCAATAAAATAAGCACGGATGTTAAAACATAAATCAGAACTGGTTTTACTGTGGATTTCACTCAACTTTCACCCTACCACCTTTCCTGGCTCTGACTACCTGTATATTCTCTCTCTCTCTCTCTCTCTCTCTCTCTCTCTCTCTCTCTCTCTCTCTCTCTCTCTCTCTCCTCTCCCTTCTCTCTCTCTCTCTCCCTCTCTCTCTCTCTCTCTCTCTCTCTCTCTCCCTTCTCTCTCTCTCTCTCTCTCTCTCTCTCTCTCTCTCTCTCTCTCTCCCTTCTCTCTCTCTCTCTCTCTCTCTCTCTCTCTCTCTCCCTCTTCTCTCTCTCTCTCTCTCTCTCTCTCTCCCTTCTCTCTCTCTCTCTCTCTCTCTCTCCTCTCTCCTCTCTCTCTCTCTCTCTCTCTCTCTCTCTCTCTCTCTCTCTCTCTCTCCTCTCTCTCTCTCTCCCTCTCTCTCTCTCTCCCCCACCTCTTTCTCCTAAAGAAATCCTAGCTTCTTCTTTCTCTATAATGTACTCTCTAAATCACTCTACAGTAGCTGTCTTGCTGAAATATTCCCAAAGCAACCAAACTTTCTTTACTTCCAATACTTCCCATAAATACTTCAATACTTCCTTTTTTCTTGACTTGTCATTTTATATTTTATAATCAACCTAGAAAAAATTCTACAAACATGACTCTATCTACTCCCAAAGCCCCAATTTTATTATTGCATACTGATTTCACATATCATTATATATGAATATCAATAGCTTAGTTCATAAAAATTTCAAGAAACCATTTTGATTTGCCTAAAATATTAGATTAGTCATGGAAGAACACAAATGAGTAAGACAGGCTCTTGTCCTCAAGGTGTTTAGTGTCTTACCAATTAAAAACATCAACGGAATGATTACAAAACAAAATTTAAAATACAAAAATGTTATTTTAAAAAGGGGAGCCATGCCAGGAGTGGTGGTGCACGCTTGTAATCCCAGAGCTTGGGAGGCTGTGACAGGAGGATCGCACAGGTTCAAAGCCAGGCTCAGCTACTTAGTGAGGCTCTCAGCAACTTAGACCCTATTTCCAAATGAAATATAAAATAGGTCGGGGGTATAGCCCAGAGGTAGAGGCCCCTGTGTTCCATCCCCAGGACAAATAAATATGCCAGGCATGGTGACCCATATTTGTAATCCTAGCATTTGGGAGGCTGAGACAGAAGGATTGTGATTTGTGGCCAACCTCAGCTACGTAGTGAGGCCCTTTGCAAGTCAGTGAGACCCTGTTTCAAACTAAAGAATAAAAAACAAGGCTGGGAGTATTGCTCAGAGGTGGAATGCTCCTGGGTTCCATCCTTAGTACCGAAAAGAAAAACCAAATTTTTATTCATTGCTGCTGAAAATGCAAAATGAGTGCAGTCATGTTAGAAGACAGTTTGGTGATTTCTTATAGTACAAACATATACTCTTATGTATAACCCAGCAATCATGCTTCTTGGAAATTCCCCAAGGAGTCAAAAACTTGTGTCCATACAAAAAAGTGGAATAGTATTCAGTTCTGGCAAGAAATGAGCTATTAATCCATAAAATGACACAAGGAAAGAAGCATAAATTCATAAGTGAAAGAAGCAAATCTGAAAAGGCTATGCACTGTATTACTCCAGCTATACAATAATCTGGAATAGACAAAAGTTTAATCAGTGGGAGAAAATGGACAATGGATTTGAATAGACACTTCCCTAAAGAAGAAATACAAACGACCAATAAATATACAAAAAATGTTTAATATCATTAGCAATGAGGGAAATGCAAGTTAAAACAACATTGAGATTTCATCTAACTCTACTTAAAATGACAGTCAAGAACACAAACAATAACAAATTTTGGCAAAGATGTGAGGAAATAGAAACTCATACAGTTTGGGTAGGATTACAAATTAGTACAGCTGCTATAGAGATCTGTGTGGAGGTTCCTTAAAAGACTGGGAATGGAACCACCATATGACCCAGCTATTCCATTCTTGGGGATCTTTACAAAGGAACTGAAGTCAGAATACTATGAGATACATTGCTATCTATGCTTTTACCAGCACAATTCACAATAGCCAAACCATGGAACCAGCTGAGGTGTCCATCAGCAGATGAAATGGATTACCAAATTACATTTATTCAAAGATTGAAATTTTATTCAGCCATAAAAAGAATACAATTGCATTATTTGCAAAAAAAATGGATGGAACTTGATATTATCATGCTGAATGAAGTTAGTCACAGAGAGTGAAGGGTTACCTGTTTTCACTCATACGTGGAAGCTAGAGAGAAACCAATAAACAAAGAGGACTTCAAAATGCTAAAATAAAATTTGGGGTCTACAAAATGGTAGCTTAGAGAAGCAGAGGATTCAAGTGGGGTTGGAGCCATTCTTATCAAAGTGCCTCACCTTGTGTGAATCACATCGGGTTCTCCATCACTGTGCAATGTAAACTGGCTCTTCCTGCACAGAGGAAAACATTAGCAGGAGTTAGGAAGGGTAAACAAGATCGAAAAAACAAAAACGTGCACCCACAAAACACCTCAGAAGTAGAGATGGTTGTGTCTTCATGCTTTAAAAAAATGCTGATATTTATTGAAAAAATAGATCACAGTTATCTTTTTAAATATTTTATTGGTACATTGTATTCATACGTTATAATGGGATAAAAAAAAAAGACTTGTGTAGACATACATGCACACATCACTCAGCCCCTACCCAATCCCCACCCCATTCCCTCCACATCCCTCCTTCCCATCCTTGGCTTAGTGATTGACATTTATATGTTTAAGTACATTATTTGCTTTAGAGAATTTACTTCTTCCCCCTCCCATCCTTTCGGTTAGGTTACCATATTTGCTCCTCTACAGAATCTTTTTTTTCACCTAGAGTTCCTCCTATGACCCATTTCTTCTTGGCTTTCACATATTGGGGAAAGCATCCAATTTCTTATTTTTTGTGACTGACTAATCATATTTAGCATAATGTCCTCCTGTTCCATCCATTTCCCTGAAAATGATGTAATTGTGTTTTTATTATGGAGACAGGAGGATCGCGCAGGTTTAAAGCCAGCACATTGGCTTAAGAGACACTGTTTCAAAATTTAACAAAAAGTATAAAAAATAGGTCTGGGAGTGTATCCCGGAGGTGGAAGGGTTTCCAAGAACCCCAATACCACCGAAAAAAGAAAAAAAGGTCTAGGTGTATAGCCCAGAGAAAACAGCTTCTGGATTCCACCCCCAGTACCACCAAATAATAATAATAATAATAATAATAATAATAATAATAATAATAACAACAACAACAACAACAACAACAACAACAACAACAACAACATTAATATGATGTTGGCTATGGGTTTATTGTAGATTGCCTTTATGATGTTGAGGTATGTTTCTTCTGTTTCAATTCTCTGCAGTGCTTTTATTATAAATAGATGTTGGATTTTATCAAAGGCTTTTTCAGCATATGTTGAAATGATCATGTGATTTTAGTCTTTGGTTCTGTTTATATGATGAATTACATGAATTGATTTTCATATGTTGAACCAACCTTGCATCCCTGGGATGAAGCCTACCTGTTCATGGTATATGCTTTTCTTGTTGTGGTTTTGAATGTGTATTGCTAGTATTTTGTTTAGCAGTTTTGCATCTAAGTTCATCAAAGATATAGGCCTGTAGTTTTTTTTTTCTTGAACTGTCTTTATTTGGTTTTGATATTAATGTGATGTTGACTTCATAGAATGTATTTGGGAAAGTCTTATTTCTCTCTATTTCATGAAATAGATTTAGGAGTATCAGTATTATCTCTTCTATAAAGGTTTTATAAAATTCACTTAGGATAACATCTGGTCCTTGGCGTTTCTTTGATGGTAAGGTCTTTGTTGCTGTTTCAATCTCTTTGATTGCTGTTGGTTGGTTTAAATTTTCTATGTCTTCTTGACTTAGTTTAGGAAGGTTGTATTTATCTAGAAAGTTGCCAATTTCCTCCAGATTTTCCATTTTGTTACAGTATAGTTTTTCAAAGTAATTTCTGATAATCCTCTGGATTTCTGAACTTTCAGTTGTGATATCTCCTTTTTTTTATCTTTTATCTTCAAAATTTGGGTTGATTCTCTCTTTTTTTAGTTAAATTGACTAGTGTTTTATCTATCTTGTTAATTTTTTTCAAGGAACCAGTTTTTTGTTTTGTTAATTTTCTGGTTTTTTTTTTTTTTTTTTTTTTTGGTGGTACTAGGGGTGGAACCCAGAGGCTTTCTACCTCGGGCTATAACAGGGTCTCGCTAAGTTGCTGAAAGCCTCACTAAGTAGCTGAGACTGGCTTTGAACCCGTGTGATACTCCTATCTCAGCCTCCCAAGCATGGGGATTACAAGCGTACACCACCATGCCCAGGTTTATTTTCTACTTTGTTTATTTCTGCTCTGATTTTAACAATTTCCTGTCTTCTACTGGCTTTGGTGTTATATTGTTCCTGTTTTTCATGGGGTTTGAGGTGTGTCATTATGTTATTTATTTGATTTTTTTTTTTTTTTTTTGGTGGTACTGGGGTTCCTGGAAGCCCTTCTACCTCCGGGCTACACTCCCAGACCTATTTTTATATATTTTTTTAATTTGGAAACAGGGTCTCTTAAGCTAGCGTGGCTGGCTTTGAACCTGTGTGATCCTCCTGTCTCCACCTCCCAAGTGTGGGGATTACAAACGTGCACCACCACGGCAGGCTTTATTTGATGATTTTATGTTTCTTATGTGAGCACTAAGTGCTATAAATTTTCCTCTAAATACTGCCTTCAATGTGTCCCAGGGGTTTTGATATGTTGTATCTCTATTTTTGTTTGTTTTTAAAAATTGTTTGATTTCACCCCTTACTTGTTTTATGACATATTCTTCATTGAGAAGTGTGGTGTTCAGTCTCCACATGTTTATTTTGTTTCTCTGGGTCTTCTTATAGTTGATTTCTAATTTCAGTCCATTATGGTCTGAAAACACACAGGGAAGTATTCCACATTTTTTAATTTGTAGTGCTCACTTTGTGGCCCAGGATGTGATCTATTTTAGAAAAGGTTCCGTGAGCAGCCGAGAAAAATGTGAACTCTTCTGTAGCTGGGCAAAATATTCTATATGTGTCTAACAGGTTCATTTGATTAGTGGTGTTCTTTAGGTCTGAGGTATCTTTACTGACCTTTTGTCTAAAAGATTGATCCAACGGTGTGAGAGGTGTGTTGAAGTCTCCCAGTATTATTGTATTGGGATTTATATGTGACTTAATGTCACAAAGAGTTTGCTTTATGAAAGTAGCTATGCCTTTGTTTGGGGCATAAATGTTGATTAGCATTATTTCCTCATGCTGGATTGTAATTTTTACCAGTAAAAGACCTTCTTTATCTCTTCTAATAATCTTGGGCTTGATGTCTAACTTATCTGATATCATATATACAACTCCTGCTTGTCTTTGAGTTCCAATAGCATGGATTACCTTATTCCAGACCTTTACTTTGTTTCTATCTTTACTTGTAAGGTATGTTTCTTGAAAGAAGCATATTGATGGATTTGGAGTTTTAATCCATTTTGCCACTTTATCTCTTTTTATTAGGGAGTTGATTATTGAGAGATGATTTTTAATTCCTAACATGTTGAGATTTTACTTCTGTTTGAAATACTGTTTGTTCTTCTTTTCTTAATTGTCTTCTTTCTCTGTTTCTGGCATGTATTACTTGTTTTTTCTCATAGTTAATCTCTTTGAGCATTTTCTCTAGTATGATTTTGAAGACAAATTTGTTCAGCTTCTGTTTGTAATAGAAGATTTTTATTTCCTTATCAATTTGAGAGATAGTTTTGCTGGATAGAAAATTTTAGGCTGCAAGTTGTTTTCTTTCAGAGTTTGGAATATATTACTCCAGGCCCTTCTGGCTTTCGTGACTTGGTTTGTCTGGAGTGATTCTAATTTGTTTCCCTCTAAATGTCACTTTGTCTTTTGTTTTTGTTGCCTTTAAGATTCTCTCTTTGGCTTCTACATTGGTCATTTGATTATCATGTGGCATGAGGAACCTTTTCTGTGATCTTGTCTAAAGGGAGTTCTGTAAGTTTCCTGTACCTGTGTGTCAATTATTTGTTCTATGTTTGGAAATTTTCTGGCTATAACTTCTTTGAAAAAATTGTTGAGCCCCATGGTTTCACCTTCTTTTCCCTCCTCTGTGCCAATTATTCTTAGGTTAGCTCTTAAAATGTGCCTATATTTCTTCAATGTCTAATTCCTGCTGTTGAATTGTTTTTTCTATGTTATAAACTATCTGTTCCTTTTTTGAGTGATCATCTTCTAGGAGCAAGATTCTACTCTACATGTGGTCTAAGCAGTTGTTTGTAGTTTGAATGGGTGCCTATATTTCAATGATTGCATGCTTAATTTCTTTTAGATTCTCTCTAAATTCTTTTCAGAATTCCTGTATTATTTCTACAGTTACATTCCTGATTTGACCCTCTGGAGATCTATGCATTTCTGTGTTATCAGGTCTGTAATTGTGGAGCTGTGGAAGCTCATAGCTCCCTTGTTGCTCCTCCTTTTCATGATTTCAGAAGTTTGCCTCTGTTGCTTTTGATAGATTTCTCTCAGTCTCTAGGTGTCAGCTGGTATATCCAAAGGCAGTTTGTATTATATTCAACAGTGAAGGTTGAGGAAGGAGGGAAGTGAAGGAGTAAATGGAAGAATAGGGTAAAATCTCAGATAGAATCGAATAGAATGAGAGTATGAGTTTGGTAAAATAGTATATACTAGAGATTAGAGATAGTAAGAATGAAGTAGTATTCTAGTAACCAATGTAAAGTTTATGGTATAATGATATGAAATAGATTTGATACAAGTCAAGGGAGACATAAAAAGAAAAAAATAGGAAAGTGATAATGAGAAGAGAGTTGGTTTGTACAACTCTGAGTCTCTGGAGGGTGTGGTAATCTTCCCACCACTCCTCCTTTACTGGGGTGAACCACAAGATCTCAGATCCAGGGAGTTTATCACAGCTACACAAGTCCCTAGGGGCACAGCGGCACAGCACTGGAAATTCTCCTGTGGGATGCAGCTTCACTTACAATTCTGGTCTGGAACTCTTGGGGCAGCTGGCAAGATGGTGCCACCACAGCATTCCTCAAGACTGGCCAGTTTCTATTTTGGTATTGAGCTCCACGGTGGGTCCCTGGAGGGTGTGATAAGCTCCTGGAAGTTGTAGTAGGTCTTTGCACAGGATGACATACAACCCGTGGACCTGCAGCTGCTCACTTCAAATCCTTATCTTCCTTTTTGTCTCTGGAGTGTGGTGCTGTGCAGGAAGACTGAGCTGGTGGAGTCACCTACAGCCAGTTGGTGAGCAGGGTTTTTTTTTCTCTCTGGTCGGTCTTCTAGTCTTCTTTTTCTCTGTCCCTTGTGTTTATCATTTTTATTCCTCTACAGATAGTATTATCTGGTTTTGTAGAGTGCTGTTTTTGAGGCAATGGAGATTGAGTGTCCACCTCCCACATTGGACACCTTTCTGGAGTCTTTGTGGGCATAGTGATGGGTCTATGAAACTGGATATAATTCATAGTTGTACAGAACTGACTCCACCTATTTCTCCCTTTATTTAGGTTCTTATGGAAAGGTTAAAGACTCATGGAGGAAGTTTTATTATATAAATTGCAAACTATGGAGGAGAAATTAAAATGTGTCCTATGGAGCATTTATTTCTTCTTCTAGATAAAATCCTGGTTGTTTACAATTGGCAACAAGGTATCACTTAACCAGAAGCACACACATTAGAAGAGTAATTATCCAAAGCATTTCTGGTTTAAACATTACAAAACTACTGAAAAAGCAAAAATTTGTGTCAGGTGTTAAACAGTAGTCCATGCCCTTGTTCTTTGGAAGAAACTTACCCTGCATTCTCAGCCTTTTCGAATTCAAAGTATTTCTTAAAAATTTATTAAAATTAATCTTACTCTATTTAACTTCAAATATGTTAAGTAGATTATGAGCATCTTTTGAATAAAGTTAAGCAAGCACTAGATACTTGACATTATTTCTTTGATTTTTTATTTTTTTACCTCTGCATGATTTATTCCTTATCAACCCTCACATAAGTTTGACTAGCTAGACTGACAGTTTTTAAATTGTTTTGAAAACCCCTCAGATATTGAAAAGGAAAAAAAAGAGAGAGAGAGCTCTAGTCCCCTATCTGTACCAAAACAAACAATAAAAACTATGGGTCTGCTAACCTGGAAAGCCAATTTAAAAGGTAATTAAACTGCAGTGAAAAGATATAGCCAACTTCTAGAACCTTTGCTTGCCATTAGGAGGATAGATGGAGTATGTAAGATTGTACCAGTGAACCAAATGAGTTAGTAGAGAATATATAGAATTGTGCCTACTTGGGTCAATTAGAACCACCTTTAATTGCCTTTTAAGTTTGAAGATTTTACTAACATAGAATAGCAAAGAGTACTTGTTGACTGGTGATATACTTTCACTTTTTTTCCTCAGGTCCTTGGTTGTTACCCTTCCATTATAGATACATCAGAGATTTGTTTTTAATGAAATTCATAGATTTGCCTAATGAAGGAAATTAAAATCTGGCTTTCATATCATGTAGTAATTAAATCTCAGCCTGATGAAATTAAACAAATCATAGATTACAATCTATGGAATTCTTAAGTTCTTTTTTAATAATTGTAATTATCTAAGTTTACTATTCCTTTAGGTTCAACAGTTAGCATTTACTTTCTCATGCCTTTTCTGTTATATACATGAGTTTCTGCTACCATTTGATTTTCTGTTCTAGGCAATATCACTGGACAAAGCAAGGAATATGCCTGCTTTGTTCACCACAGAGTTTAGCACAATGTAAAGGACACAAGTATTCAGTGACAACAGTCCACTAAATGGATAAGAAACTTAATGAGTTAAGCCTGAAAATCATTTCCACAAATATTAAGAGCTTCCAACTATAAACTAGTCATATTCAAATTACCTATACTTATGTATGACTTTATAATATTCTTTATTATGTTTTAGACACTTGTGTTTCTCCTAGGAAGGCAGAATAGTATGCTGAAGATGGCAGGGACTTTATATAGCACTGAACGCACATCTGAACTCAGAAAATTATAAATCTAGTGCCTCTAGTTTATGGGTGCCATCTTCATTCTTGCCTTTGAAGATTTTTGTGTATATTAAATCCATGTTATATGTGGGAGTTCATGTCAAGCTCTTAGAAGATATGGGCATAGCAAGTATTGTCTTTTTTTCCTTTCTCCATAGCTCACTTTTCTGTTTATCTAGCTTCATCTAGATCTGGTACCTCCAACATGGTCACACTCTTAAGTTCTATCCCAAAGAGCACTGCCTCTGAAACCTGGTCCCTCCACCATTAGCCAACAGCCCAGTGTCCTGTCCTCATCTCAACCTTTACCAGCATAAATCTCCTTCACTAAACTATTAAAGGAACTTCGAAATCTGAGGGTTACAAAACTCAGAAAATTCTAAACTTTCATCTTCATCCCTTTACTCAAACTCCTAATGAAAAAGCCAAGCATGGCAGCACTAGGTTTTAAATTCTTTTAATTTAGTCAAAGAATGTCTTTCTAAGGGTAATGGGAAATAATATCTAATTAACACATAATATTCTCTCTAAAACAGACTTTATAAGTAGTAGCTGGAATTTCCTTCTTGGGTCTTATTACCTTTTGAAATCAAAGTAATCTGAAATCTTAGTATCCATTACTATTTCACTGAACATTTCTTCAAAAGCTTCTCTTTTATTGGTGCATTGTATTTATACATCTTAATGGGATGAAAGATGGAGGAGACATACATGCACACATTACCCAATTAGCCCTTACCCAGTTCCCACCCATTCTCTCCCCCTCCCTCCTTCTCATGTTTGGCTTGGTGATTTCTATTGATATGTTTATTAAAGTACATCATGTGCTTTAGAGAATTTTCCTCTTCCCCCCTCTCATCACCTCAGGTCACCTTATTTGCTCATCTATAGAATCTCCTTCTTCGTCTAGAATTCCTCCTATGAATTTTTTACTCCCTAGTTTTCACATATTAGGGAGAGCACTCAATTTCTTAGTTTTTGTGACTGGCTAATCTCTCTTAGCATAATGTCCTCCAGTTCTATTCATTTCTCTGTGAATGTTGTAATTGTGCTTTTCTTTATGGCTGAGTAAAATTCCATTGTATACATATCCCATAGTGGTTTTTTTTATGTTTTTGTTTTGTTTTGTTTTTTGTACTCTTGTTGGGGCCCACTCGGCTGGACCGAGATGGCACCCAGGCTTGTTGCCAGCGTGGATTCAAGATGGCGCCTAGGCTTGCAGCCAAGTCATGAGACTCACAAGATGGACGTCTCCTTGAGCATGCGCAGTGTGCCATGCTACGTGCCTGCAGAATGATCAGTGACGCAAAGCCTCATGCTACCACCAGCCTGCCTATGAGAGAGTCAGTAATGTGCATGCCCTAGCTGTGGAAGCTTGGGGTTGGTAGGGAATAGAGGGAGGGATTATGATGCTGATATATATTGTGCTTGTTGTACGCATTGTCAGACATATTGAGAGACATATTGAGATATAGAAGAAGAGACATATTAAGGATCCATTAAAGAAGAATTCATATTTCAGCTGAAGAGGTGTCTGTGTCGTTCTCTAAGCCCCTGCGGGTTGGAGTCTTAGGGGATGATATACTCTCAGCTCTATTTTATTTTCTTTTTATTGGTACACTGTATTCATACATCATAATGGGATAAAAAAACAACTTGTGTAGACATACGTGCACACATCATCCAGTTAGCCCCGACCCCACACCATTCCCTCCCCCTCCCTCCTTCCCATGCTTGGCTTAGTGGTTGACATATAATATTATAGCAATTTATCCAAAATTAACAAAGATAATCTCACATAGCAGATTCATTTGTCTGATATCAAACTTTTGTTCACTTAGAGATAACATTTAAATATTTCTTTTTACTTTCTTTCTTACCAGAGAACTTTTTTAAGGTGAAACTAACATAAATTTTTTTTCCTGAAAAAAATCTATCCTAACATGAAATATGAACTCTAAATACCCAAAACAATCTCAAAAAAGAACAAAACTAGAATATGTACATTTTCTGATTTCAAACCTTATAAAGCTACAGTAATCCAAAGAGTGTAGTACTGCTATAAAGGCAGATATATAAAACAGTGGAGTAAAATAAAAAGACTAGAAATAAATTCTTCCATATATGGTCAAGTTATTTTTGACAAGGTTTCCAAGAACATTTGGTGAAGGAAATAATGATCCTTTCACTAAATATTGTTGAAAAATAATAATTACATAAAAAAATAAAATTGGACCCTTACCTAACACCACATACAAATATTAACTCAAAATATATAAAAGACCTAAATGTAAATCTTACGATTATAAACTTTTAGAAGAAAACCTGAGTCATAACACTTCACAACATTGAAATTGGCAGTATTTCTTGGCTATGACTTCAAAGGCACAGGCAAAAACAGAATAAACAAACAAACTTCCTAAAAAATACTGTATATCCAAAGACAATGTAAACAGAGTTTAAAGTTACTGATAGAATGGGGTAAAATATTTCCAAATGCTATATCTGAAGGTATATTAATATTCCAAATAGAAATTCTAAAAATTAGCAACAATAAAAGCAAACAATATAATTTAGAAATAGGTAAAAGACTAAAATACATAATGAATCTCCAAAGATTTTAACCAATAAACACATGAATATATTCTTCTTTGCTTAGTTGTCTGCTGCTGGATGGAAAATCTTGTTTCTCTGGTTCTGGTGTGTGTTACCTATTTCTTCTTTGTAGTTAATCTCTTTGAGTATTTTCTCTAGCGCTGGTTTTGAAGACATAAATTCCTTCAGTTTCTGTTTGTCGTGGAAGCTTCTTATTTCCCCATCTAATTTGATAGAAAGTTTTGCTGGGTAGGAAATTTTTGGCTGGAAGTTGTTTTCTTTCAGAGTTTGGAATATGTTACTCCAAGCCCTTCTGGCTTTCATGACTTGTTTTGGGAAGTCTGGAGTGATTCTAATTTGTTTGCCTCTGAATGTCACTTGGCCCTTTGTTTTTGTTGCCTTTAAGATTCTCTGCTTGGCTTCCACACTGGTCATTTTGATTTTTTTTTCTAAGTTATAAATTATGCGTTCATTTTTGGAGTGATCTTCTTCTAGGAGCGAGATTCTATTCTCCATGTGGTCTAATCGATTATTTATACTTTGAATTGAGACCTTTACTTCAATGATTGCATTCTTTATTTCTTTTAGACTCTCTCTAAATTCTTTTCAAAGGTCCTGTATTATTTCTACAGTTATATTCCTGATTTGATCTTCTGGAGATCTCTGAATTTCTGTGTTAACAGGTTCTGATATTATGGGGTTGTAGGTGTTCATTGCTCTATTGTTGTTCCTCTTTCCCATGATTTCAGAATTTTGTGCCTTCCCTGGATCACTACAACTTCACTTAGGGTGCTCTGTATGTCGAGTCTGTGTTAATTTCAGCTGCCTCTACTACTTTACTGGGTTGTATCACAACGTCTCAGACCCAGGGAGTTAATTGAGGATCTGCAAGACCATGGGGGTGCTGGGCTGGGCGTTTTCCCACGGGGAGCTGAGACTAAGGTGTGGTATCTCTGCCACCACTACTCCTTCACTGGGTTGGACTGCAAAATCTAAGACCCAGGGAGATTATCAAAGTCCCTGGACATGCAGTACAGGGATTTCTCCTTTAGGGGCTGCAATTTCACTCACGGTTATTGTGCATGTTGATCGGGAGCTGTCGAGGGTGTGGTGAACTCGCTGTCGCTGCTGGCAATATGGTGCCGCTGCCACGCCTTCAGCCATGAGCCTGGAGCTGCTGGCAATACGGCACCACTGCCACGCCCTCGGCTGTGAGGCTGGAGTATTTCTTTTCTGGTTTTGAGCTCTGTTCTGAGTCCCTGGGAGGTGTGATGAGCTTGACTACCAGGAGTTTTAGACATTCTTTGCGCTGAAAGAACTGCTGAATTACACCCGAATGATCTGCAGCTGCTCACTTCAGCTCCTTGTTTACCTTTTCTCTCTGGATCCTGGTGCTGTGAGGGAAGATGGTGCCAACGCGGCCCCGCTGCTGCATTGCGGGTTGATTTCTGGTCTCTGGTTGTTCTTCTAGTCTTTTTTTTTTCTCTGTCCCTTGTGTTTACATTTTTTTATTTCTCTGCTGATGGCATTTTATGGCTATAAAAAGCGCTGATTTTGTGGCAATAGAGATCAAGTTTTAGCAGGGCTCATAAACGCTGCTTTTCTCAGTCGCCATCTTCCTGGAAGTTTATCCCATAATTTTGTAATCCACTCATCTGTTGATGGACATCTTGATTGGTTCCATAGTTTGGCAATTGTGAACTGTGCAGCTATAAACATAGATACACAAGCATTAGTTTGGTAGTTTAGTTTCCATTCTTTTGGGTAGATACCCAGAAGTAGTATTGCTGGATAATATGGTAGTTTGTTCACCATTCGTGAAATAAAAAAATACAAGACTCTCCCAAATACATTCTATGAAGCCAGCCAACATTACTTTAATACTAAAACCAAATAAAGACAGCTCAAGGGAGGAAAACTACAGGCCTATATCTTTGATGAACTTGGATGCAAAACTGCTAAAAAAATACTAGCAACATGCATTCAAAACCACATCAATAAAATCATCCACCATGACCAGATAGGGTTCATCCCAGGGATGCAAGGCTGGTTCAACATATGATAATCAATCCATGTTATTCATCACATAAACAGAACCAAAGAGAAAAATCACATGATCGTTTCAATAGACATTGAAAAAGCATTTGACAAAATCCAACATTCATTTATTCTAAAGCACTGCAGAGAATCTGAATAGAAGGAACACATCTCAACATTATAAAGGCAATCTACAATAGGCTCACAGCCAACATCATATAAAATGAGGGAAACTTTGAGAATTTTTCCCAAAAAACAGGAACAAAAAAAGATGTCCATTATCACCACTTCTTTTCAGTATAGTACTTGAGACTCTAGCCAGAGCAATAAGGCAAGAAAAGGAAATTAAAGGAGTACAAGAAAAGAAGAACTCAAATTTTCACTATTTTCAGATGGCATGGTACTATATTTAGAAGACCCAACGAACTCAACCAAAAGGCTTATAGAACTTATCAACAAATTCAGCAAAGTGTCTAGATACAAAATCAGTCTTAAAAATTGGAAGCTTTTCGGTATACCAACCATAAATTCACTGAGAAAGAAATCCAGACAACACTTCCACTCAAGATTTTCCACAAAAAAAAAAATATTTAGGAATAATTATTTAACTTAATCAAGGAGATAAAAGACCTCTACAAAGAAAATTATAAAACATTGAAAAAATAAATCAAAGAAGACCTTAAAAAATTGAAAGAGCTGGGTGTGGTGGTGTATGCTTGTAATCCCCGTGCTTGGGAGACAGAGACAGGAGGATTGCCCTGGTTTGAAGCCAGCCACACTGGCTTAAGAGACCCTGTTTCCAAATAAAAGTATAAAAATAGGTCTGGGAGTATAGCCCATAGGTAGAAGGGCTTCAAGTATCATCCAAAAATAAATAAATAAATAAATAATCTTTCATGTTCATGGATAGGCAGAATAAAAATTATTAAAACGCCCATACTTCCAAAAGTGATCTACAGGTTTAAAATCTTAAGTAATTCCATTTTAACATAAAGTATTAATTAGCGAGTTATACCTTCTCGATGTCATAAGTGCCCTTTTTCAGAAGTTGTTGTGGTAAAAGTGTGATGTAAACAAATTAAATTTCAAGCTTATGTACAAGCAGTTATTTTAAATCAAATCCTTTAATAGTGCCTAAATGGGCAATTGTATTTACTTACATAGTAACTTATTTTCCCACAGAGTGTTAACAACTGTTTTTCTTTTGTCCAGTCGTCATGCTTAAGAGCTTTCTATACAGCCAAGTCAAATCTATACTCACACACTAGCAGAAAGTGAGGGAGTAGCTGCCTGTTCCCACAACATAATATTTAATTTCAACTTAACAAAACAATAGCTTCCATTTGTCCCAATGAGATCTTACACAGCTTGGGAGATATGCTTGCCTACCTTTCTTTGGCCTTAATTGCTTTTATTTTTCCAATCTATGCTCTATTATTTACTATATACTTGGCCATGGATACTCACCTTATCATTAAGACTATTCTAGAATGATTTTTCTGTAGCCTTATCCTGATATTTATTTCTTAATTACTTTGTTTTCCTAAAGAGAAAATACAGAAATAATTTTCACGAAATTGGAACATGTCTGATGTTGGTAACAAAAAATGTCCTCTGTTGGGAAATGGAGCAACTATGAGCACAAGCTGCAAGGTGACACACAGGTGTTTCAAACACACCCCCCACCCCGCGTGGTGAAAAGAACACCAGGACAAAGTAACATGAGCCTTTGTTTTTCCATCACTTACTAAGCAGAATTTTATTTGAAAAATAGCTGCAAAATAAGAACCCCCCACTTTGACACACATGTCCACAGTTCATAAGGGAAGAACAGGAAGCTCATTGGAGCCAGTGAGTGGAAAGTCAAAGCCCCCTACCTAGTTAATCCCAAACTCTCCTTTTCTAAATGATGTCTCATGATATCATAAAATGTGGGATAATCTGAGAAATCGCGGAAAAGATACATATTGGAAAATTCTAATTTGGATGTTTTAGAAAACCATTGCTATTATAAAGAGGTCAGTGGATGTAATGCACACCATGAGTTCTTAAGTTTTTTGAGACCGATTCCTATTTATCATATTTGCTTGCCGCAGAATCTCAGAACTCTACAAAGATTAATGACAAAAAGACCTGGAGTGCCATTGCTCTGATAAGATTTCCAGGTAATTGTGATTTTAAGCCAGATTTAAGAAACACTGACAGAAAATGAGCCAAGTTTCACACCCCTAGGCTTAGAAAGTAAAGCATGTCTTACATGACCTAGGAAATTTATTTCATCTGTATTTATTGCCTACTAAATAATTTGGTTAGAACTGATAAGATAATTTGAACTTCAAATATTGAATTTTGAAATTGATATATTGATAAAATGTGTGCAGGGATTTAATTTTGACTTAGTTTTCCCCTAGATATTTGCTTCCTATGCCAGATAATTTTCACAAACACAACAGAGTGTAAGTTTTATAAAGATAAGCAGCTGTTTTCCCCTTCTTTTTTATTTTTATTTTTGGACACCTCCGAATAGTCCCTCCAATGACTTGTGTACATAAAATACTTGTTAAGCAAATACTTGTAAAACCAGATTTAATTACAAAGCCCATTTCAGCCAGTTACATTGTCTCACATGCATTCAACATTCTTTGGAGTTCCTGAGAAACCAGCAACCTTATTTGTAGATTTATTTTCACAAAAGGATTTGCTTTTCAGGCTGTCAAGTTCATATAGGAATAGCCTTCAGTTTTATTCTGCAACACTCTTGGCCATTTCTCTTCTTTGCTTGTCTGGGTTTTTTTCTGGTTTTGTTTTACTTTCTTATCCTTAGGAAAGCATCACCAGACAAAGGACAAAATAAGGGCAATGAAACAATTGTGTGCCGCCTTTTATTTCACAGCTTTGCTCATCTGCTGCACACCTAGCGGAACCCATGGTTAATCACCGCACACCCTTGGTTCCCTGGGCACTCGTGGAGCTTTCCATATGGTCTGTTCAAAACGAGGACTCACACATAGATCAAATACAAATTATGCAAAGAAATGGGATCATATAGTGGAACCAAGTCGTAAGAGAAAAATACCTGTTCAACAAAAACAGAAACCTACTTAATAAACACTGCACATTTCTGGCTCCCAAGGCAAAGCAATAATGTGTGAACTATATAAATCTTCATCCTAACATTAGCTAGGATAATCTCTCAGACATACTCAACTGGAAGCTGTCATTTCCACTCTTCCAAGCCAAAGAAGAAAAGTTTAATTGATTATATCCATCGTCGTCTTCTTAAATGTTTTGGGCTTTTGGAGACTTGCTACCTACTGGGTGACTTAGTTCTTGATGGTAAAGATGTTAAGCAATTTATTTTTCAAAAATATTACCTTTGATCATTAGTCTGTCTCTGCTCCTCTTGGCTTAAATACACCATTCATAGCATTAGAAAAGGTAACCATATAAACTCGGGCACTTTTGAAAATGAAAAAAAAGACACAAAACAGAAAGGGCACTGTAACAACAAACAAAAATAAAAAGAGTTCCAAGCAGACTGAAAATCAGTCACAGTCTTAGAATTTTGCTTTTTTTTTTTTAACTAAAGAAGAGCTGTTCCCCAAATTTTAAACATTAATCCAAAGAGTCACTTACATAGGTGGAAAATTATTTTAACTGAGGCCGTATTTCTTTCCACAAATTCCACATTCCTATGATTGTCAACTGAGAAAGGCAAAAATATATCAGAGTTTTCATGACCCACATCCAGTAACAAGAAAGCGTGGGGATGAGAGATGTAAAAAGCTTTTAGTGCAACTACATGGCAGGCATCCTCTTTCAGAGAAAAAAAAAAAAGCGAGTGATTAAATGCATCTTCTTAGCCCTATAACACAGATATTAATAGCTCCATATTATTAATGGGAAGTCCATAAATTGATGGTGAGTGTGTGAATTACCACAACCAGTTCCAGGAAGTAGCCTCCAATAATTTGCTCAGAAATTTAAAATGCCTCCCCAGTATTCCTATTTTGGGAAATATCTTCAAAAAAAATAAAAGACCAGCATATAATGATACATGTAAAAGGAAGTCTATTACAGCATTGTCTTTAGGGACAAAAAAGTTAAACAATCAGAAAACACATCAATAAAAGTTTATTACAAGCCAGGCTCATTATAGGCACATACCTACAATCCCAGTACTGAGGAGGCTGAGACAGGCGGGTCATAGGTTCAAAGTCAGTCTCAACTATTTAGCAAGACTCTCATCAACTCAATGAGACCCTGTCTCCAAATAAATAATAAAATAGGGCTGGGGGTGTATCTCAGAGCTAGAAGGGCCATGAGTTTAATCCCCAGCAGCCCAATAACAAAAAATTATACCACAGAATAACATATATAATCTGCTCTTTAAAAGGAGAAAACCTATGTATAATGTATATATGATTCATTTTATTCACTCAACATAGGTACTTTTGAGCTCTCAAAATGTGCTAATAGCCAAGTATGGTGGCACATGTCCATAATCCCTGTACTTGGAAGGCTGAAACAAGAGTACTGTAGGTTTGAGACCTGACTCAGCAATTTACCAAGACCTTCAGCAACTTAACAAAAACCCTATTTCAAAAAATAAAATAAGCGTTGGAGGTGTAGCTCAGAAGCAGAATGAAAATACCTGGGTTCTAAGTGCTATATTGTGCATTAATTATATCAGGATGGCAGGATTAACAAAGAAAGAGCAAGAATCACTATTCTTGGTACACCTCTGTACTTTTTTGATAAGTTATGAAAAGCATGTATTTGTTTCTTAAATTTCATAAATCCAGTTAAGAAAGGAACTATGCATTTTACATATACAAAAGCAAAACCTCGTTAGTTTTAAATTACTGAGTTGACCATCCTTACACCAAAAAGTGGTCAACCTGAGCTAGGATTCAGGTCCAGAGCACAACAGCACCAGGCCTCCAGGAGCAGCTATTGTTTTAAAATTAATTTATTGCAAGCCAGCCAGCAAATCTGCTTACCTGAATGTGTTTCTGCAGAAATTTAGAAAAGGCTGGCGATAGTGCGATGCCATGTTATGAGCCTTAAGGACACTGAAGTCCCTGAAAATGGCTACAAAAAAAAATTAATGTATTGCTCAGCAACCCAATAGTTCAATCGAGGTAAAACATACTTGAAGAAAATGGAAAGAGATATGAAGTAAGTTAACCTTTTCCACTTCAACAAAGACTATACGAAAGCTAACATTTAGTGGCATCAGGTTTAGAAATGTTTTTTCTTCACTCAACCTTATTACAAGCTTGAAATTATTTCATCATTTTTCCAACTGTGTTCCTGGTTTTCCTCATTTCACAGGCCATCTAACGGGTATTCTACAACACCTTAACAACCCAGTAGTTGCACAAAAATTAATAAGTAGGGTTTTCCTAGGGTGGTGCAATCAGAGTCATCTCTAGAAAAGTGATGTTTCTTCAATGCATGGGGGCAATCAAGGCAAAAATTTTAAAGGAAAATAAATAGATTAGATAGATGATAGATAATATATGATTGATAGATAATATAGTATTTCTACTGAAGTCTAACACTTAACGTTGGACATTATGTCATGCACAATTACTATGGATCCATCAACCACACTCTTTCTGCAGGTACAAAAGTCAATTCCAGGAAAAATGATAGGCTGAGTACTCAGTAGAATGCAGAGCAAGTGGTGCTTGAGTCAAAGAATAGAGTTGAAGGGAAGAAGTGCCCACAACAAGAAAACATGGGCTCTTGATTCCAAAACAGGAACAAAATGTAGTCAGGTCTCAGGCATACAGGGACTAGGAATCAAAAGGTCTTAAACCAAAGCTATTCCACCCTCAGTGTCTTCAGCTTCCTGCCTTAGCTCCTCTTGGGAATTTTACCTAAACCATCCTAGGCTCTCTCAGCAAACTTCTCAGCTACTTAAATTGCCTAGAGCCCATGAAAGCTACTGACCTCAACTCTTGTCATGTCCCTCTGCTCCACAACCTCCTGTGATTAATAACACTGTCTTAATTTAATATTTCATAGAAAAGAAATCAGATTTCCTTATCCCACCTGGTTTAATAAATGCACTACATCATGTAATAGTCCTGGCTTATCTATGGAACATTGTCCAAAATATGACCTCCTGGTCCCAATTTCATGTGGACCACAACCCCTCAGTGAGCACTGCGGGCGCAGAAAGACCTGCATGTAGGTAGACACGTCTGACCTAATAGGCCAATGGATTTAATAAATAACCATGTTTCAAAGGTTTATTTGTAAATCATTTGGAATTTGGGACTCTTTTCCATAAACAAAAAATAATAATCATAGGAGAGAAAAATAAACATTGTTTCTATGTTAAGCATACTGATAGAAACTGTAAAATCATTTCTTAATATCATTTTGTTTATTCATCAGTCCTCTAAGCAAGTTATTATCCATAAAGTGCCATGTGAGTGTGTGTGTGTGTGTGTGTGTGTGTGTCTGTGTGTGCATGACATGTATATTATAGTTGGGCTCTAAATGTAGCTATCAACATCTTATCAAAATCAAAATGTGTTTTCACAACATCTAAAATAGGATGAATGGTAGCGATCATCTAAATCATTGCTTCTATAGCAAAATAGATTTCACATTCTAATATGGGCTGTTAATAGTGCATTTACTCCCCTATGAGAATAACCATACCTCCTTCTTCTTCCTGTATCTCTTGTCTAGAAATAGGGCAGTCTTACTCTGGGCCATCAGTGGCACAGCACTCATGGCCTAAGAGAGCACCTCCGGGGTGAGGCACAGACATGAAGAGCAGGCAGATGGCAAAAACTAAAAGATTGCTTCAAGATTTTAAATTTTAAAAAAAAGCACATTAGGCCTTCAAAAGAGGACCAGGCAGTAAAAACTAAAGTTTGTATTTGTTTTTTCCCCCAAAGTCTCTGCTTTCTTATTCTATTTATAACTACTTCCAAGGTATTAAGAGCTCAAACTATGAACAAGGCACAGAGGGAATGTGGAGAGAGAAAGGGAGAATTTGCTGACCCTCTGGAAAAACCCATTTGTAAATGCAAGGACATTCATAAGTCAGGCATATGTAAGGCAGGGGCTGTGTGTAATTGGATCGTATAATATGACATTCATCCCTGACTTTTTTCCCCTCACCTAGTCTCCTGGTTTTATATCCCACTTTGATGTGAGATAATATGGTTGTACATGAGTGACTTGAGTTAAAAAATAGACACATAAAATTCTCTCATGCTAGATACTCAGCAACCTAAATTGTGAGGCACACTTTAGCCAGAGACAATTTCATAGATAAGAGAAATGTGGCACTGTATTACACAAATGGAAAACAGCCTTTATTCCCTTATTAAATTTTCAAGGAGTTGCATGGAGATTTAACCACAAAGCTCACATTATTTAGAGGATTTAATTATTGTTTGTTTCTTTCCTTCATTTTCTGTCTTCAAATAAAAGCATATTTCATTACATGGTGAGCATTAATGCTTTTAGGAAGGTTCAGGGGAAAAAATTAGCTTTCCACAAAAAACAAAACCATGTGCCTTATTAGCTACACAAATTAAGAAAAGCCATGCTATTTTGTAATTGGACAAAAAAAAGGGGGGGAAAGATATTCAGGTGGTATCTTTTCAGATTACATCTTAGTAGCCAGCCTCCTTAAATTTTACAATTTGGGAGTGCTGAGCCTCATCTCACAGAAGGAAGGTGCCATGGACCTTAGGGAAGTGCTTCCTTAGAGCAAGGTATTCCAGAATTATCTAGGAAAATCTTAAAATCAGAGGAAATTTCACCTTGAAAATGCTTCATCAGAAGCATTTGAAACTTAAAGGCATTTGTCATAAATATATACACATACATATGTATACAAATATATACACATATATACATTATTTTTATAAAAACTATAGCTATATATATACACATGTATAGAGAGAGATATACATTATTTTCATAAAAACTATTGCCTTTTAGAAGCTTTTATAAAATTTTTTCTCAAAGTAGGATTCTAGTATTACAGCTGGAGTAATACTAATACAAAAACATCTGAAACCAGAGGTATTTTGGATTTCATATTTTCAGATTAGGGATGCTAAACTTGTACCTTTAAGCAGAATAATTTGCCATGCATTATGCTTTGGATTTAATATGTTCCCCTAGACCTCCTAGAGACAAAGCAGCCACGTTGGAAGTGGGCTTCATTACTGAGGAGGGTTCCCTGGTGTGTTGCTTTGGGGGTTATATAAGGCCCCTCCTCCTGTTGCTTGCTCACGTTCTCTGTCTTTCTCTCACTCTCTTGCTTCTAACCTCCCTGATGTGAAAATAGAACATTCTCTTTCCCTCTCTCTCACTCTCTCTCTCTCTGCCTTCTGCCATCATGCCCTCAACTCTGCCCACATAACCTGATCTGACATGGACTAAACCCCTGAAATCTACAGAACTGTGAGCAAATAAATCTTCCTTCCTCTAAGCTATGGTGGTCAGTTGCTTTGTATTACAACAGTAAAAATGCTGACTGAAACAGCATTTTTTTACTTTTAATTTTTATTTATTTATTCATGTGTGGTGTTGGGGATTGAACTCAGAGGCATTCTACCTCTGAGCTATACCACCAATCTGATTTTTTTATTTGTAATTTTGAAACAGGGTCTCACTAAGTTGCAGATGGCCTCACTAAGTAACTGAGGCTGGCCACAAACCCAGATCTTCCTGTCTTGGCCTCCCAAGCACTGGGATTACATGTGTATGTCACCACACCAAGCTATGAAGCAGCATTTTTGTAAAAAAAAAAAAAAAAAAAAAAAAAAGCAGAGTTTTAGGTCAACTGGATCAGATTAACTGTGAGGTGGGATCCAGAAATCTTCCCTTTTAACAGTCACCTCAGTTCAGTCTTATTCCTACTAATGTTTAAGAATCACTGCCTTAACAGGCTTTCTTTTTCTATTTAATAACCCCCTGTTTATTTTATTTCTTCTACTCCATCATTAACTTCTTATTTTTTAATTTTTTATTGGTACATTATAGTCATACATCTAAATGGGGTACAGATGATAGAGGCATACTTGCACACATAACTCATTTTGCTTTTCCCCAATTACCATCCCCATTCCCTCCCCTCCCTCCTTCTTATGTTTGGCTTAGTGATTGACTTTGATTTGTTTGTGAATGTACATCATGAACATTAGGGAATTTCCCTCTTCCCCCTCCCATCCCCTCAGTTAGGTAGCCTTATTTTTCATCTATGGTTCCTCTTTCTTTGTCTAGAGTTCTTCCTTTGACCCATTTTCTCCCTAGCTTTCACATATTAGGGAGAGCATCTGATTTCTTAATTTTTGTGACTGACTAATCTCACTTAGCATAATGTTTTCTAATTCCATCCATTTACCTGTAAATGACATAATTTTATTCTTCTTTATGGCTGAATAAAATTTCATTGTGTACATGTCACATAGTTTTATAATCCATTCATCTGTTGATTGACATCTTGACTGGTTCCATAGTTTGGCGATTATGAATGGTGAGGCTATGAACTTAGATATGCATGCATTAGTTTGGTAGTTTGATTTTGATTCTTGTGGGTAATACCCACAAGTGGTGTTGTTCTACTCCATAATTAATTTTTTTAACATAAAACAGCCTCTTTATATTTTGATTATTCAATTAATAATAAGAGAAAGAAATTTCTTTGACATGTTCTTGCACAACTTTGAGGTTTTGCTAGATGTGCCAGGAGACCTGGAGAAGTGCAGAACCTGAGGAAGTTCTGTCCACTTCCATAGGACAACTCTTTCTCCATCCACGAGGAAATGGGGCTTATAAATAGCCATCAACAAGCTACATCTTGGGGTTGTAAGGCCTTTACAAGTTCTCCCTACTAAACATCCTTCTTTATATTATGATGCACTGGCTAATTTTTACCAATAGAATATCGGCAGAAATGATTTGTGTCTCTTCTAGAGCCAGTATTTTTAAAGTTGGGCACTCTTTTCCAGTACCTCTCTCTCCATCTTCTAGATGAATGTTAAGGACTTCAAGACCTTAAGGGATGGTGGAGCCACAAGTAAAAGGACCTTGGGTTTTTGAATTACCAGGTAGAAGAAAGTTGTTTATGGATAAGAAAAAATCTACTCCTCTCCTCTCCTCTCCTCTCCTCTCCTCTCCTCTCCTCTCCTCTCCTCTCCTCTCCTCTCCTCTCTTCTCTTCTCTTCTCTCTCTCTCCCATATTTATAATATTTTGAGTCCCTTAATATATATATTAACAAGCTACTAAAAACTTGAGATTTGTTTCCCCCACCAAATAATACTCAGTTATCTGAGGTTTTTTAAGTATACAATAAGCAAAATTTTTTCAAAATATGCATTTTCTCATATTTTGAGCTTCAGATCTCAGTCCAAAGTCTAATTCCTTCACATAATAATTCTGTATTGCAAAAGTTTTATGACCTCTTTTTATATCAAGTATTAAAAATTTGGGTACCTGATTAATAAAATAGAAGGGTGAAGACTTCATCTCCATATTTAGCAAATATCGTACTTTGTATAAATAGTCAACACCTATTAAGTTTAATTTTGTCACTGAAGTTGTTAAAGCAGTTGCAAAATTTACTAAGGATTCTGGACTCTGCGTGAGCAATGCATTCATACTACTGCAAATTATATTCAAATGTTTGCTGCTTTAAAACATACATTGTATATGAGTGTGGTGAGCCTACTTGGTAGGCTGAGGCAGGAGAATCACAGGTTCTCAGCCAACCTTAACAATTTGAGAGGCCATCCGCAACCTAGTGAGACCTTGTTTGAAAAATAAAGAACAAAAAATAGATCTAGGGGAGTAGCTCGGAGGTAGAATTCTCCTAGGTTCCATCTCCAGTACCACATACAAAAAAAAAAAATATATATATATATATATATATATACTCATAGAAACTACATATTTATTGAAAAAAAAACACAGGCTTCATTAAATAGCTGTACTAACTAAAAGTATCCATTAGTAAATAACAGAAAATGGAAATTATCTCTTCTGTATTATCCCCAAAACACATCAGAAATAGATAGTGCTCATTCCTTAAACTAGGAAACCAGGAAACACATTTTAACAGACAATTTTGAAATAAAATTTTTATTTCATATAGGAATGGGTGTCTTTTCCCTCAGCACATCAACATTTAGTCTGTAAAACACGACACTCACTCATAATGCCATGCATCTCACCGACAATAATTCTTTCTTATTAACTGCTTGGGTACAATTTATTTTCCTCTCAGGCTACGAAGGTGCGTGCAAGTGCAGCACACTCTGGCTGGAGCTGATAAGCCAGCCCACAGCAGCAGCACTGCTGGCCTGATGAGATTTGTAAGAAGACAATATTCCATTGGCTCAGAAAACTATGCTGTATATCAAACCTATCAAAAATAATATCTACAAACAACGCCTTGATGCATTTGCTAACTCTCACAGAAAGCTCTCTGGTGTTCTTCTGAAAATATAGCTAGACTTTTTTTCTATTGTAGTGAAGACATACAAGGCTACTTTTTTCCCCTGAGATCCTTCCTTTTGTTTACATTTTTTTCAATAAGCACAGTAGTCTAAAGAAATATTTTTAAACCTTGGCTTTGAAACAGACATTGCTGTAGTTGTAGAAGAGGATGGATTGCCCATCCTTAAGGTTAGGACAATTTATTTCAATGAAAAGTGAAAAGGAAAGCAAGTAATGGCCATGAGAGAAACATGTCACAATTCCAACAACTAAAATTCTCATTAAAAGTTCTCCAGTTCTTTTTAAGTGAAATACTTATCATGGAAATAGGCAAATGTTCTCACTCCATGAAAATTTGCATTTTCTTCTGCTTAGAACAACTATTTATTGTTTACATTATTTTAGCCCATGCCATCATTTTTTTCAAAGGCACTTAAATCTATTTTTAACCCACTATATTACTGCAATCTTTGTTTCCAAAAAGTTGCAATATTAAGAAAAGTATTTTGAAGACAAACCACTGTGATGAATCTAAATCGATGGTGCACTAAATCTGTTCACTTAATTATATACTGTACAACTTAAAGAAAAAGTGAGATACAGAGATATTATATCTGGATAATGATTTGAAGTTTACAATATACAGGTATACATTTTCCAAAATGCTATAACATGGATATAATACAACTAGTTCTAAAATTAGATTCTAATGTCAATTGGCTGTCATTTATTGTTTGCTGAATACTCTACACTTCAGATACATTACTTAATTTAATCCCCATAACAACCATGAGATTTTAGAAGCCAGTATTTCATTGGATCAGATAAAAGCCTACTTTATAACAAAACTATCCAAAATATCTAAAACAATATTTTTCCAACATTCATGTACAAAAACCTGTCTGTGGTATGCTGAAATGTAGATTCACTTATTTTTAAGGAAACAATAAAGAACTGAGCCTTAGAGGTTTTATTGACTTACCTAAAAGCAAAAGTACAAATACAACTACATGTTTTGAACACCAACTATGTGCTGAGTGCTTTAAAAATATTGCATGTATAAACAGTTTGGTCCTGTTATTACATTATAGCTATATTTTAAATGTAGAAAATAAGCCGGGCATGGTAGCGCACACTTGTAATCCCAGCTCTTAGGAGGCTGAGACAGGAGGACCGTGCAGGTTCAAAGCCAGCCTCAGCTATGTAGTGAGGCTCTCAGCAACTTAGTGAGACCCTGTTTTCAAATAAAGTATAAAATAGGTCTGGGAGTATATCCCAGAGGTAGAAAAGCCCCTGGGTTCCACCCTCAGTACAAAGAAAGAAAGAAGGAAGAATAAAGAAAGAAAGAAAGAAAGAAAGAAAGAAAGAAAGAAAGAAAGAAAGAAAGAAAGGAAGGGAGAAAGGGAAAATAAAACAGAAAATATTTTAAAATTTTCCCAAAGACACACATCCAAGAACCAGATAGAGCTGGTATTTTGTGTGTGTGTGTGTGTGTGTGTGTGTGTGTGTGTGTGTGTGTGGTATTGGGGGTGGAACCCAGGGGCTTGCTACCTCCAGGCTATACTCTCAGACCTAATTTCTATTTTATTTGGAAACAGGGTCTCACTAAGTAGCTGAAAGTTTCACTAAGTAGCTGAGGCTAGCTTTGAACCTGTGTGATCCTCCTGTCTCAGCCTCCCAAGTGCGGAGATTACCAGCATGTGCCACCACGCCCACCTAGAGCTGGTATTTAAACACAGGTCTGACTCTAAAGCTCACATTTCTTCAACTTAGATTAAAAAATAAAAGAATCAAAAATCAAACAGAAAAACATGCTTCTTGGGACTATTAAGCATATCAAATGTATTATCTTTGAAAGAATAGTAATTGGATCATAGGTATTTCAAATACATAAATCTATAGGGAGGAAGGGAAACAGTTCATAAAATTCTAAGTAAAAACACTATTTTACATCTTGAGAAATGTAAGCTTTATTTGTCATTTGTTACTTCCCTATACTTCATTCCGATGTTTGAAAAATATTTAGCTTTAAATTCATATGGTAGTTTTACAGTATATTGTATGTCTCTACAAAGAAAAAAATTCTGAGAGTTGGATAGAATAGCAAATGTATGGACAAACATCATTTAAATATGTAGGCAAAATGGCACTGGTAAAGGAAAGAGTTGGTTTTAAAAAGCCTTGTGCATGCCAGCTTACACTCAGCAGTCACTTGTTCAGCGGTGGCTACAAGTATCTGGTGGCTCTTATTACCCAGGGAATCTCCCAGCTGCAAACTAAGAAGCTGCTAAGAGGTTGGTGGTGAGAACTTTCCAAAGACCAGCCTCTCCATTTCCCCAAAAAGAGAAACAACCACTGAACAAAAATGGAACAGCACCACTTCTTCTCTGCCAACTATCTCCTCGTAGCATTGAGCCTCTCTCATCTGTACTGTTCTTCCCTTTCCAGTAAGACCTTTAAAGCTTTCTTTTTCAAATATATGTATGGGGAGGGGAGCAAGGAGGTGGGACCCAGAGGGAAGTGCTCCAAGAGTGGTGTGCATGTATGTCTCTCTCACTCTATACCTCAATATGATGTATAATTACAATGCATGAAACAAAAATATAAAAAAGCTTTTTTATAGTCTCATTTTATGCCTAATGTATTCTTCTTAACACATTTGCAGATATCTGTGAGTTTCATATCACCTCATGGCTTACTTCTTTCATCTTTTGTATATGCCCTTTTAAAATATGGATTTCATGGCCACGTTGAGATATTAAAATATCGCCCTTGTTGCTGCCCTACTGGCATCAGTGTGATTGTGCTATTGGAATAATGATTTTTAAAGCCTCTTTCCCTCATTCCTCTTGAACCATCTTTCCTCATAATTCTCAGAGTTTAGACATAGAGAAAACCTGGTTTAATCGCCCATCTTTTTTATCAAAAGAGAAATGAGATATCAACCAATTGTCTGGAAATAGTGTATACAGAGGGGATATATAGTATTGGTAAAAGTACACTGAACAAGAAAAACTCAGAACCTAAAAATAATTTTTATCTCACAAATTTGCTACTTAAAGATACCTTTGGTTATAATTGCACATAACTTAGATGGAAACAAACCTTATTTTACTCTAATTAGAACTACTTGTAAAATAAGAAAAGTAATACTTTTCTTATTTAATAGACCCTATCTATTCATGCCCCTGTGAAACTAGCCTCATCCCCAACCCAGAATACAGAGCAACGTTTTGCAAGACAGCAGCTTCCAAACACAGTTGATTAAATGACCTATTACCCGTCTCTCAGGGACATTGCCTTCCTTAATGCTCCAGTGGCTCCTTGAAAAGAAATGTTCCCATTGTCATAAAAGAGCAGATTTTTATTCCCAACAACATAACCAACAGATGTCTCCAAAATCCTAAGGCAACTACGATGGTGGCAGTTTGTGGTATTTTCCCATCCCTTATGGTGCATCGAAAATATCTGTGCAACCACCTGTGTTCTTACCTTTTGTGCATGCAATCAAAGCTGTTCCAGAATAGAGCCAAATTAAACAACAAAAGGCCTCTAAGGAATCAGAAGTTTGTGTTCTAAGTTGCATCTTGCAGAATGATAAGAATATGAATTTTAATATCTAAAAGAGTAAAATATACTGATGCTCTTAAACTGTGTGTTCTTTGTTGCAAATTAGCTTTCAATTCAATGCTTTTGTTAATACTTAACATGAAGAAAAAATAATTCATAAATTATTACTCCATGTTCTAGCCAAAATATGCCCATACTATGTTCATAATGCTCCATCCACACTTCCTATCCATTACCTCATTTAATCTTGACAACCCCATAGTGTAAAGTGCTTATCTTTATTTCACAGATAAGCAAACCAAAACAGTCCTACTGGCAGACAACAACAGAGAGGTCTCAGAACCGCCTCCCCCTGATGCCTAAGTCCTTGTTCTCTTTTCCTCAACATGCTGCCTCTACCGAGAACAGTAAAAGAAAATCAGAAATGCTTGAAAATATTCACCACTTCTTTATAAACTTGTCTTTCAATTTTAGGAATTCAATAAAAGACATCAAAAAGAATCCTGGCCTGCACAAGGCTTCATATTTCATTATACTGTATGCCAAACCAAATTGTTTACAGAACAATATGATATGTAAAAGGATCATTGACATCAAGACAAGAACAATTTTTGAAATAATTATATATATATAAGCTTCACTTTTATTTCCAAGAGGAAATATTTTTGCTTTAATTTGTAAAGCAGATCTAGATGTAACCATCATTTTGCCAACATATCTATACAGAAAGATTATTCCTTGGCTCCAAAAAGAGGATATGCTGCATTCTTCATTCATAACTATGCTAATTTTGGCCTTTTGTATAAAAGGCTATCCTGAACAGTTGAACCAAATATGTGGTAATGTTGTGATATAAACTTTAGATTATATAAAATTCAGCCAAAATTGCCAAGATAGTTTATTTAACAGAGTTTAGATTGGTAACCTCATAAATAAAAACACCTGGGAAGGAAAGAAGAAAATGGTCTTTTAAAGTAGGGAAATAAGCTGGGCATGGTGGCGCACGCTTGTAATCCCCATGCTTGGGAGACAGAGACAGGAGGATCGCGCAGGTTCGAAGCCGGCCATGCTGGCTTAAGAGACCCTGTTTCCAAACAAAAATAAAAATAGGTCTGTGTCGGGGCCCACTCGGCAGGACCGAGGTGGCACCCAGGCTTGTTGCCAGTGTGGACTCAAGATGGCGCCTGGGCTTGCAGCCAAGTCACGAGGCTCACGAGGCTGGCGGTGCCCTGAGCCTGCACAGTGAGCCCTATCAGGCGCCTTACGGATAATTAGTGATGCAACGCCTCGTGCTACCACCTGCCCGCCCAGGAGAAGGTTAAAAAGCGCGCATGCCCTAGCGGGGAGGAAGGAGAAGGAGCTAAGAGGGTTGGTGGAGTGATGGGGGAGAAGATGGAGAAGATCTACGGGAACTGTACAAGAACCTGGGGTAATAAAACTGCTTGAGGAAGATCGTGTAAGAGTCGTCACTGCGACCGACAGGTCTGGGAGTGTATCCCGGAGGTAGAAGGGTTTCCAGGAACCCCAGTACCACCAAAAAAAAAAAAAATTAAGTAGGGAAATAATGCCAAACCAAAGGCAGCCAATGACTGATTTTACAATGCAAAGATAGTAAGGCTTCTGTATCTTTCCTTAGTATATAGTTAAATATGTTGTAAAGCTTCCTAACTATGGATGCCTTCATTATAAAATTAACCCATAGAATTGTGTCTTGGGCTCCCCTCTTTTCTCTTGTCTCAGGTCATGTTTTACAACTATCTGTAAGTTCATAAAGAATAGTCCATAAATTAATATCTAACTGTCTTAAGATCTAGAACAGCTCCATATTATTCTAGCATCACTTCAAACAATCAGGTGTCTAAAGTGAGTTCACCTTTTGCCTCCCAAAACTATTTCTCCTCTTATGGTCCATTTTTTGTTTATTGTACAAGTTACCCGGAACCCTACTGTAGATCATTTGAATGTGGTCTTTATCTTTTGTCACAGTTTTGTCACGAGAAAACATTCTACTGCATCAAGAACTACTGGTTCTGTTTCCAAGCTCTTTCTTGCTTTCATCTTTCTTCTTACTGCCTCATCTATATTTCAGGTTCCCATGAACTCTCATTTAAGCTTGAAGTCACCACTTGATTTTTTTTCTAATCTTTTCTCAATCTGCTAAAATCCATTTTATAAATTACTATCACTCTCTTCAAAACCCTTCAAGTACTTTCCACTGCCAAGAAAACAAAACAATTGATCCTGATTTCTTATTATACCAACATGGAAGAATTATAATAGCTAACTACAGAAAAATTTAAACTTTTAAGGTTAGTATTCAAGTCTACAAAAATTTAATTGTTTGATATTAAATAACACTGTCATAAAGTCATCAAATTATTCAGTGATGTAGAGAAGAAGCCACCCTTCTCAAAATTACAGATGCCGAGGTTTCCTATAATTGAAATGGATAACTCTAGCTACTGCTAGAGGGTAACTACTAGACTGATATCTTTGATTAAGCCAGAGTGAATTGGATCTAATACATGCATAAAGACATTGACCTTAAATAATTGTTTACTGTACTACCAGGAGAAGACAAAATAAATGCATACAGTGACAGATAAACACACACATGGGGTTGAGGATGTACAGGCATTTTCTTGTGATTGCTTTTATTTCCTTAGTGTGGGAAGCAGAGTCAACCAAGGTTAGGAAAAGGGGATGTTGAAGGTTTTAGAGTAGAGATCTAAAATGGCATCTAAGAAAAACATAACATGAATAAAGTACTAATATAACTGCCCTTAAACATTGTTGAATTTGAATTTTAAATGAAATGAATGGTTGAGCAGCCAGCCAGCCACATTCAACTGTAGAGATGAGGGCACAAAGTAGACAAACAGATGGATATAAGTAGAACTTGGGATTTTACAAGTAATTATAACGAAGTGACAAAATAGTGACAGAATTGGAGGAGTACAGAAATGGGTGAACCATAGCATCCAACATGGGAAGAATGGGAGAAAGTATAGGAATATAGGGTTCAATTCTGCTTTTTCCAAAACAAAATGAAAAATGGAATTAGAAGTGCAAAAATGTTTTTGTAGAAAGGTCCATGTAAAAGGAAATTGGGTTAGGAGAGGGCTAAGATAACTGCCAGACTTTAATACAAATCTGAACACAAGTGACAAATTAGAGGGACAGTAAGTTTGTTATGAACTGTCACATAGTCTAAGAAAGGTTTGGCAAGCCACTGGAGGGTCCTTGAGCAAAGGTGGCAGGCAATGGAGTTCTCTGTCTGCAATGAATGGGATTACCTTAAGATGTCTACCCCTCAGTCTTTGGACTCAGAGCAAGTGCAGCAATGAATTTCAAAATGTAAGCACTAAGGTCTTCAGTAGATCCACTCTTTGTAATGAGGGTTCTTCAAAGTGCTTTCTTGTGACCACCTCAGGAAGAGATAGTTAAAACATGAATTATGGGTCTCAAGAGGTAAGAAGAATATATTTAGAACTAGATCTTGAGAATAAACATTTGAAGTAGGAATGAGACAAGGTCAAAAATTAAGAATACTATGACATCAAAGAGATCTCTGCTTAGGATATTGAACCCATCAATAACCATTGATGGAGTAACCCATAAAATAGTCATAAAGAGAAAACAACCACAATCTTTATATTGATATTGTCAAAGAATTAAAAGAAGAAACTTGGGAGTCTCCAGATTACTTTGCAAGGGAAACAAATGGGTATAAAAATCTAATAATATGAGTTTTATAGCTTTGGCTCTTTTTATTGTTGCTAATTGGGATTTTATGCATTATAATTATACATAATAGTGGAATTCATTGTTACATGTTCCAACATGGGCTTTTTAGAAGGGAAAAATTTTGTAACAACAGTGAAGAGCAAGTAGTATATTTATATTATTTTTGAGCCCAGAGTTTCAAAAAGCATATTGAAAGAAAATAATCACACATTGGGGCCTATAGAAGCAAAATCTTCTTTGGTACTGACTTCAACTATTAGAGAAAAAAAAAGTAAAAAAAAAGAACAGTGAAAAAGATAGAGAAGACATTAGTTTTAAAATTGAGTTATTTTTGCTTTAAAAAAACTTATACTAAACCGGGCGTGGTGGCGCACACTTGTAATCCCAGCATTCAGGAGGCTGAGACCCGGAGAATCGCGGTTTGCGGACAGCCTCAGCTATTTAGTATGGCCTCTGCAACTCAGGGAGACTTGGTTTCAAAATAATGAATAAAAAATAGGGCAGGAGGTGTAGCTCAGAGGTTGAATGCCCCTGGGTTCCATCCCCAGACACCCCCCCAAAAAAAATATATATATATGTGTGTGTGTGTGTGTGTGTGTGTGTGTGTGTGTGTGTGTGTGTATGCTAGGAGAGACAAAAGAGATGGAGTTCAAGAATGAGGAAAGGGGAAAAGATGGAATCCAGCTTTGGAGCTATACTATACAGAGATGAGAACCAAGTAATAGTCCACATCACTTTGGGAGTTTGTGCAGTAATGAAAGAAACAAGGGTCAAATCCTTTGTAGAGCTGATATTGTATCTGGAAGGTTTTGATAGTGAAGCCCTATTGGAAACAATCTAATTCTATTCTTAGATGAGATTAAATAACCAAAGTCTACATACATGGACTGTATTTTTTTAATTTAACTAAATCACCTCTTGAGAGCCAATATTTGACTTTTTAAAGAAAACTTGTTACAAGTATTCGCTTTTCATTTGCTATAAAACTTTACATAGACTGTAAAGAGTTAAGGATGTTTAAAACAAATACTAAAAAAGAAAATATGATGTTATATGGCTTAAAATAAATAAATAGTAGTCTTAAATCTATCAAATAGAAAATTACAGTAGTTAGTGGACTAATCACTCATATTAAGAGGTAGGGAATATCAAGATGAATACAAAAGCAAGCTGGTGTCTTTAAATAAAGACACCAGCCTGAAAGTAAATAGATGAGGAAAGATATACCATGCAAACAACAAGCATTAGGAGATTAGAGTTTCTACAGTATTATCAGATAAAATAGACTTTAAGGCAAAGAGTATTATCAGAGATAAAGGCAGACAATTCATAATGGTAGAAGGGTGATTTCATCAGTTAATTTCCCACTTAAGGCCCTTGCCTCTGAAGGAAGCCCACAATTAGCTACAGTCTGGCCAAACCTCAATGAAATTGAAAACAGTCCAGTTCATCTCAAATGCATAGTTTCAGTATCTTTTCTCAATTCTCGTCTTCCTCTTATTCACCTGCCCATTAAGTCCTGTTCAAATACTAACTGCTTTGTTATGCTTTATCACTCATTTTATTTTATTTTAATTTGCATTAAGTCTTCTAGCAGACTGGGGATCAAATCCCAGGCCTCAGGCCTCCAAGAGGGACCACTTCATGAACCCCTCACCTTGCAACACGTTACCAGACCTATTTTTTATATAGTTTTTCTGTGTGACAACTAATAAAAGTAGCTTTTCAATTTCTTTGTTCAGTTCCTACTATTTTACAAATATCAGGATTATTCCAATTTCATATATCAAATGTTCTCTGTTTTCACAGAATACCTATCTATACTGCATAGATACAGGCTTACTAAGAGAAAAAGAATACCCGCATATTTCTATAAAAACAGCATTGCATCATGATCCCACAGAGAGTTTTATACACTATTAGAGTATGGGATTCCTTTTCTTGGAGAGTGAGAAATTCTTTTATAAATGTGTTCAGTTTATTTGATTCCTTTCAGCTATAAAATGCTAGTGGACTGCTTTGTAAAAAGAATCACCTCAAAAGGTAAATGTAGCAAGTTTCCTTCTGCTGTACCCAACAAAGGAGTTGCTAAAAGATGACTGCACTCCCTAGGAAGAAGACGAAAATGTATCTCTAAACTCTCATTATGAATCATACCAAATTGGAACAAACTATTTATGAAAGAAGAAAAACATCAAAGAGAAGTTAACAGAATAGAATGCTGTCAGATGCTATCCTCAGACTAGGAAACATCCACAGAAGATAAATAGATAAAGTTTCACTTTTGTTTGATAGAATTTCAAAGTGAATTTTACTGTATTAAGACATAAGATAGATGAGAAATTTTTCTTGGCTGCATTACTAGTTTCAAACCACTGTTGCTTTAAGTCTTTGTGTATGTGTGTATATGGACACACACACACACACACACACACACACACACACACACACACACATATTCTCTCTCTCTCTCCCCTCACATTTCTCCCTTAAAA
The DNA here is from genome assembly GCF_963383645.1 of Muscardinus avellanarius. Lineage (NCBI taxonomy): Eukaryota > Metazoa > Chordata > Mammalia > Rodentia > Gliridae > Muscardinus > Muscardinus avellanarius. The sequence continues at coordinate 72,026,039 of NC_137795.1, forward strand.
ATATAACACTGGTAATCAGAATATGTGTACAAGTATCCTTACTTAATTCTCCATCATACTTTTTCTGTGAAAACTGAAAAATTTCTGAAAAATTACAAGAGCTATTATCTGATAAAACTTTGTATAGCCTTTTGTTTATGTTAATATCAACCCAAATATTTCTAGTTTCATTTCAGGAAATGAAGTTTCAAATAGCAATCTATCCTGTTTGTGCCATAAAAAGACAATTAGGATTAAAGGGCAATGTCTTTGAGACTAAGAAAAAGGACCTTGCCCTTTAAGACTGCCTGCTTCGTTGCCAAATTGATAGTTCAAAACAAAGAATAGTTGGTGTTAAGGTAAATGATGTATATTTCACTATTCAAAAGCCATTCATTTTGGTCACTTTCCTCATCAGCTTAACTACTCCTGCAGCAATCCATATTGATCATGGTTAAATTGATAAATCAACTAAGTTCCATTTTATTTATTTCATCAATATAGCCAAAAGGAGTATGAATGAAATAAACCAAAAAAAAAAATAGTAACCTCTGCTTCATTCCCCTTTGTTTTCACTCGTGATGAATATCCTTGGAAGAAACTGAGTTTGCTTTATAAAGAAAGGAAGCAGTTGTTTCCTATTCATCTCATGTTCTTCAATTTACTAAGAACTGAGGTACAGCTTATGTGAAGTGTTATCCTACCCCATTAACAAAAGAACTCTTCTGCACCCACTATCACAACCACAGTACAAGTGTCTTCGAAAAAGAGACTTCAGAAATCAAATAGAAGTTGATGGCAGAGGTTCCAGTGCTACCAATGTATTGGCTTGATGGTTTTATTCTCAGAAAATAATCATCTCTTGCCCAGTTCCTGCATATCTTTAATCCTCAAAACACACATACACACACACACACACACACACACACACACACACACCTCACACCCCACCACCACACCATACCACACCTGACAAGTATTTACCATGCTCAGTGAGTGACATGGGAATATTTCTCTCCCAAATTCTGAAGAATACTGTACACTCTTTCGCTACCTTCTTTTCATTCGTTCTATATAAATGTTTCTTAAGCAAATATTCCTAGGATCTCTATTGTATGTCAGACATGGGAGAAGCCAATAGAGTCAACTGATAAATGTGGCCTTGCTGGCACTCAGTGGAAATGTGGGCACTTCACAGTCCCCCTTTATCTTGCCTGTACAAAGCCTGTATGTGAGGACAGCTTGAAAATCTTTATCTTCACCTTGGGTCTGTCATGCTGCATTGTATATGCTTAAAACTAAGCACATGTTCAACCTGCAAATTGAAATGCTAATCAATGTTTCATCAAAAGACAGTACAGAAGTTATACTACATTGCAGATAATTTTTTAAAAATCTCATATTTTTAAATATCTCATATTCCCGTCAAGCCCTGCTACTTCTAGGCCCCCTCAATAATCAAGATTCCCAAAATCCTCCAGTTAATACTCTCTCTCTCTCTCTCTCTCTCTCTCTATCTATCTATCTATCTATCTATCTATCTTTTTGGCGGTACTGGGATTCCTGGAAGCCCTTCTACCTCCGGGCTACACTCAAAGACCTATTTTATTTTTGGAAACAGGGTCTTTTAAGCCAGCTTGGCTGGCTTTGAACCTGCGCGATTCTCCTGTCTCCGCCTCCCAAGCACAGGGATTTACAAGCATGTGCCACCACACACTGCCTACAATATTCTCTTTTCAACACAACAAAATCCCAGTACCTTTCAAACAGCTACCACTAATAAATCCCTCTTCTTAGTCAACCCTAAGTGGTATTTCCATGCCCCTGAAAGACTTCAATTTATGTTCATATAAATTTCAATTTATTTAAATATGATATTTATTGATATTATATAAAGACAGATATGAGCATACCTACCTACCTATATGTATATTATATTTTTATCATTTGAACCCTGGCCACTAAACTAATGGCTCATATAGTGTCCTCTTTTTTGTAGGTTTTTAAAATTTTTTTTATTGGTGCATTGTAGTCATACATTTTAATGGGGTACAAGATGGTAGAAACATACATGCACACATTACTCATTTAGCCCTTCCCCAATTCCCACCCAATTTTCTTTCCCCTCCCTCTTCATGTTTGACTCAATGATTGACTTTGACATATTTTTGAATGTATATCATATTTGGAATTTCCTTCTTCACCTCTCCAATCACTGCCAGTCTAAGGCCTCCTTATTTGCTCATCTATGGTTTCACCTCCTTTGTCTAGAGTTCTTCCTAAGACCCTTTTTCTCATTAGCTTCCACCTATTAGGAAGAGCATCCTATTTTCTACTTTCTGTAACTGGCTAACCTCACTTAGCATAATATTCTCCAGTACAAAATGAAATTTTACTCAGCCATAAAGAACAAAATTATGTCATTTACAGGAATATAGTGTTTTTTATTTTGTTTTTGTTTTGTGGTATTGGGGATGGAACCCAGGGGCATTCTACCTCCAAGCTACACCCCCAGCCCTATTTTTTTTTTTTTTTGAAACAGCATCTCAATGAGTTGCGAAGGGCCTTACTAAGTAGCTGAGGCTGGCTTCAAAACATGATCCTCCTGTTTCCACCTCCCAAATGTTGGGATTACAAGTGTGCACCACCACACCCAGCTACAGGAATATAGTGTCTTTACTCTGTCATTTACTTGAGTAAATATACCTAGGGCCACAAGTTTCTAATTAAGGAAAGATATATCACAACTGGATTCATGACAGCATCAAGCATATCCAAGCTACAGACAGTCCTGATTCTGCTCTGTTGCTCAGCCTCACACAGGCTTCCAAGCAGAAGTCCAAATTGGACACCAAAATTAAAATTGTTTATTTCCATTGTATAAACAAAATGAACTGCTTACAAGCAACTCCATGTATTTCTGTAGAACCCTTGTGTCACATAGCCCCTCCTGTCTAAGTATACTCAGAATTCTTCTTCCAACCACTTTCTTTCTTAGTTCAAAACCTAAACACATTTCCCTATGGATATGTTCAGAATATTTTCTGAGCTTATAGATGAAAAATAAGAAAAAAATAAAAGCTGAGCAAATGAATAAAATAAAGCAGGAAGATAGTACTATCTCATCTACATAGGCAATTTCTCCTCATTTTTCAAAACCCATAAAATGTTGAACATAAAATGTTAATAAGAAAACAAGTCCTCGGTAAGTAGTAATTGCCGGTTTTGTTTTCATTATTGTTGTCGTTGTTGATATTATTTCCATTTGTTCCCTGTCAACCATGGGAAAAGGAAGCCAAATCAAGCTACTCTTTTAAAGCAGATACTTGCTGTACAAACAAACAGGAGGGAAGAGGGACTATGCTTGCCAAAGATGAGTTTTTAAATGATGATGGCTACAGCACTAATGAGACTGCCTCCCATCGATATGGCTCCTGCTCCAAAATACCTCTCAGAGGGACAGCACAGAGGCAGACAGAAATGACCCACACTGCTGCCAGAACTTCCATGTGGCAACATCAATAAACAGAACTGCACTGAACCTCCTGTCTTCAGGTTCATGTTGTCAGCTATACCATGCATGGGGAATCAGACTCTCTGGAGAAACAACAGTTAATGAAATAACTAGAGAGAAACTGCTACTCTATGCTGCTTCTTGTGGTAGATGACCAGGGTGCATTAAGAAAGATTGGTGATATAGAAAACATTTTAGTGAAGGTTCAGGAAAAATTAATTTTTTGGTGGCAAATTTAATAGTCACAAGCAAAAATATTTTATCTATATAATTTTAGTTTTATTTTAATCCAGATATTTTAAGGATAGATACTCCATTTTGCAAAAGATGATAATAACCTAAAAGTATTTTAGACATGAATAGAAAAGGAGAGATATTTCCCAAGTAAATATCAAATATTCATATAAAATATTGATCTTTTCTTCTTTTTAGATGCCCAAAATTGGCTTTGAACTGCCATTTTAATTTAAAAATAATAGATAAAATTGAGTTCACCGTGGCCATGGTGTACCAAGTACTTCAACTGAATTGCTTCATTTCTTATTCTGAGTACAATTATCACCCCATTTTCCAAATAAGAAAATTGTGGGATTTTCAAGGTCATAAAGCTAACATTTGATTGGACTTGGATTCAACCCGGATGGTCTGGATACTATATTGCTCTTGTAACCACTAAATCTACTGTCTTCCTTTAATTTTCTTATCAACTAGAGCTCAACAAATAAATTCATATCTACTTAGGAGAAGGTCAAACATTTAGAGACAATTTTCTTCCCTTTTATCAAATTAAATGTACCCAAGTCTATGCATATTTCAATATGCCCTGTTTTACAGCATCCTTTATGTCACAGTTCCCTGCAGTTCACAATCTCCCATTAAGACCTGTCAGTTTTCACCTCCCACCATACCCTGGGTCATTCTCCTACTCTCCACCTGCACTGCCCTCACTAAGTTCTCACCGGATGTTCTCCCTTTCCTGGATCCCTGCCAAAGCTTCCTAATTTGCCATCTTCTTGCCATTCCTATGTCCCTAAAACTCCTTAAATGTACTGTCTCTACATAACAGAATAATTTTTTCATAAAATTTAAATCAGATCATATTCTTCCCATGTTTAAAGTCCTTCAGTGACTTTATACTGCTCTTAGAATAAAATTTAAACTCTTTAACACAGTCCACAAAGTACTTCACCATCTGTCTGCTGCCTCTCTAGTCAACCTCACTTCATACTACTCTCCCCCTTGCTCACCGGGCTGTAGCCACTCTCTCTGTTCTGAAGCTCTGTTCTACCTCAAAGCCTTTGCATTTACTCTTCTTGGGAATAGTCTTTCTCTGGTCTTTTCATGCATATCTGCTCTGTTTCATCAGCAGAGCTCAGCAGAACATCGATATCCAAAAAAATCTTTCCTTGACCCCTTACCTAAAGTAGCGCACACAAGCATCCTCACCTTGCCCATTATCATCTATCACAGACAGGGACCACTCTATTTCCATTAAGTATTTATCAGAAAGTACAGTCATTATCTATTTGTTCTGCTAACATGTGAGCCACCAGAGGAGAGACCACTTTCATTTTATTGTTACTGTTCCCCATGCCCAACAGAGCACCTGACCCAGAAGAGAAGCTTAATAAACATTATTAAATAAGTGAATGAATATCCAAATGTCCTGTTCTTTCACTTTAAATTTTATACATTTTAGCCAAGCGTGGTGGCACACGCTTGTAATCCCCATGCTTGGGAGGCTGAGACAGGAGGATCACACAGGTTTGAAGCCAGACTCAGTTACTTAGTGAGGCGCTCAGCAACTTAGTGAGACCCTGTTTCCGAATAAAGAATAAGATAGGTATAGGAGTATAGCCTGGAGGCCAAAAGTCCCGGGGTTTCACCCCCAATACCACCAAAATAAATAAATAAATAATTGTATCCATTTTATTGATGTATGATTATAAATTTTAAAATTGTATAGAGTTAGGTGCACAGGGTAGTGTTCTGATATAAGTATACCTTGTGTAATGAGTCCTGCAATCAAACTAATTAGCATATCCATATCCATCACCTCACAAAGGTCCGTGTGTGTGTGTGTGTGTGCGTGTGTGTGTGTGTGCACGCGCTCTCATACTAGGGACTGGACCCAGGGATCTTTCACTTCTAAGCTATACCCCTACCACCATTTTATTTTTTATTTTGAAATAGGGTCTCATTAATTTGCTAAGGGTTGCCTTGAGTCCAAGATCATTCTGTCTCTAACTCCCAGATCCTGGGATTACAGGCATGCCACCATGCCCTACACAAATGTGTTATTACTAACCACAGACACCATGCTGTACATTAGATCTCCAGAACGTATTCATCTTCTAGCTGAAGCTTTGCATGCTTTGACCGACATCTCCCCATTTCTCTCTCCTTCTAGCCCTTGGCAACTACCATCCAACTCTGTATCTTTCATTGCAGCAGTATTTATAATATCCAAAACATGGAGAGAGCCTATGCATCCACAGACCTATCAATGGCTAAAAAGACTGCTATTTAAATATACAATGGAATGTTATTCAGCCTTAATAAAAAAAGGAAATCCTTTCATTTTCAATTGTGCAGATGAAATTGAAGGACATTAAGCGAAATAAAATAAACCAGGCAAAAAAGAATAAATATTGTATGATATCACTTACATGTGGAACCTGCTGCTTTTTTAATCAAAATAGAAATTCCTCTTCAATGTTGAGAAAACCAAGAAATTGAAGAACATTAGATCAGGCCAGAGACAGTGGTACACACTTGTAATCCCAGCGCATGGAAAGCTGAGACAGGAGACTTGAAAGTTCAAGGTCAACCTCAGCAACTTAAATTAAGACCCTCAGTAATTTAGCAAGGCCCTATTTCAAAATAAAAACTTAAAAGGGCTGGGGGATAGCTCAGAGGTAGAATGTTCCCAGGTTCAATTCATAGTACAAAAAAAAGGTCAGAATTAATAAAAATCTGTGAAACATGGATGCTAAAAACAGCTGAAAAGTAAGTAAAGGGTCATATGTTTTCTCTCATAAGCTGAAACTAAGGAGTAATCAGGATTACCCGATGGACATCAGATGATGATGGAGAAACTCCAGTGGGGCAAGGGAGGTGATCTGGGAGAAAAGAGGATGGGGGAGAAGGTGGATTAATGAAGGAATCATTCCCACTTAAGTTATGAACATCTGTGAAAATATCAGTGTCACTCTCAGTACCCTGTATGGGGATGGGGGGAGTAGGAAGGGAGCCAGGGGAAAGCTCACCAAATGCTATGTGCCTGTATGTCACTTTCACTGTAAACTACAGTACAATGTGAGACTATAATGCACCAATAAAAGTATTTAAAAAGCTGAAAAATATCCCATAACATATATGTTTATATTTATATATTTATAACAGAGGTTTTATATATACATATACATATATAATCAATTATAATCATAAAGAGCAGAAAATTGTCATAATGCTTTAAACGACATATTTAGCCTACTACCACAACTTCTAAATAATTTTAAATTGAGAAAAAATGTAGGAAAAAATTTTAAGTAGACCAACCTATTCTTGCTCATCTGCACAACCCCTTTTTTCTTTATTTTTGGTGGTACTGGGGTTCCCGGAAACCCTTCTACCTCCGGACCACACTCCCAGGCCTATTTTATATTTTTATTTGGAAACAGGGTCTCTTAAGCCAGCATGGCTGGCTTCGAACCTGCGATCCTCCTGTCTCCGCCTCCCAAGCGCAGGGATTTCAAGTGTGCTCCACCATGCCCGGCTACAACCCTTCTTTTATATATACTTTCATTGGTGCATTGTAGTCTCATGTTATAATGTAGTTTAGAGTTAGGGTGACATACATTCACCCAGCACAATTTCCTTTTATTTTTTAACCAAGCTAAGAGATTAAGAAACCACAAGTTCTATTTTTGTATTCATATGGCCTAAAAAGCAACTTCTCTGGCATCAGTGCTATGTGCATGTATGGCATTTTCAACATGATTTATATTATGATGTCAGGCTATAATGCACCAAGAAAAGCACAAAAAAAGCAACTTCTTGGCACCTCAGTGGAAAGGGTGCAAGAATTCTCAACAAGTTACAATCAACAAAAAAGATGTTTTAAGCATATGTTAAAAGTGTATACCTCTTTAATTATTTGTGTCAGCAAATGTTTTTCTTTGCTGAATGGGCAAATTTATTACCTGTCTCATAGATGGGAAGGTAACCATATTTTTATGCCAGGAATAAAGACACTGAAGAAATACACTAAAGTATTAAAATATTTTAAGAAAGAACTCAATGAAAAATGTAAAGCAAACTGGTCAAAGTAATACTCAAATTTTAATGTCTAGAAATCCCTCATGAAAAATAAATAATTGATCATTTCTGCCCAAATATTATTGCATGCAATCTAAGACTTTTCTGACTTTTTATTTAATGCAACATGAATCGATCTCCTACTATGTGCAAAGCAATATATGTGATTAAAATTTGAATAATATTGAAATGTGGACCCTGCTCTTTGATTGTGTTTGCCAAATCAAGCACACTAATTAACTATAATAACTTCCAAATATCTCTTCTTCATAGATGGCAGTCCCCAACTGCTTCAGCAGACTTACACAGCAATTGATGCTATATTTCTGTATTTCTAGGATACTTTCACTACAGAAAGATAAAATATAACTACTGTAATTAATTAGCCCATCTTAGCTCTGTATTGCAACTCATTCTACATATAGAGCAGCATAATAGCCATCATGAACAATGATATTTTATATACTGAAACATGTAAACCAAAATCCAGTCCTCCAGACTTGACTGCAAGGTCCTGACTCAGCCAAAACTCAGAGACTTGTGCACAGTGCAAATGACAGAATCATGCCCTCAGGAAATAAGAGTGGCTCAAAGTGCTAAATCCAGCTAACAGTTGCAATAGCTTCTATTGCCCATCGATCACATTACCTGACTTTATGAGATTAAGCCTGAACAGATTTTCAGTTTTTACATCAACTTAATGAAAAACTAAATGTTATCTTGGAAACACTAATGTCAAAAATACTGGAAGACAGAAACTGACTTTTATTCATTAATGGGATGCGTTGAATGGCTACTGTCTGCCCTTCTCATACTAGACACCCTCACTGGGTTCTCTTTAATTAGATAAATTTGTGCCCCATTTACTTAAGACATGTCCAGACAGGCAAATAGAGAAAGATGCAATATAATAAATGACTTGATAAAACGTTTTACTATTCTATGAAGAATAGCTTGCCTGCCTTTTATTTTATTTTATAAAAATTTGCAATATTCAGTGGTATACAGTGAAGTGGAGACACCACAATCGTTTTTAAAATGTAAGAAAATATGGTGTCTGTTACCTTTACCTTTTATGAGTTGCCAGCTCTCCCGTATTTGGCAAGACAAATAGAATTACATACTGTGAGTGACTCAGAACAGAACTTCACTATCAATCATCTGCCTGGCTCTGCACAAATTCTGTAGGGCATTCAGGACATTTTGCTGCCTATGAATATTTTAGACAAGAAGAATCCCTGAAAGCTTCCTGATGGATTAATACAAGAAAGGGGGACGTTTTCATGTTTTATAGCTATTTGCTAAAGTACTATGGCCATTACTACACTCCAATGAAAGGATGCCTCTTTAAACAGAAAGAAGTGGCCCTGTAGAAGAGTTCCTGCTCCCTTTATCATAAACTGATTTCAAAGTAATGATATATAATGTATAAATATTGCATGTACTCCTCTGCAGAAAATGAAATGCTGTACTCGTGCCAGCACCTTTCACCTAGCAATTATTGTGGGTGGAGGGGGAAGAAAAGAATGAAAATCTATGCCAACCATTTAAGAAAAGAAGTTTACTCACTTACCTTTTTAGCTTACTGATGAAATAAAATGCAATTTATTGGCCCATTATTTTATTGTAGAATTCACACTCATGAATAAAAAGAAAACCATTCTCAAAAGAAGTTTACAACTTCCAAATAAAATTTATATTTTATTTTAAAGGTAACAGAAAGCTTAGAAAACAAAAATAAAACAAAGAAAATTTCACTGCTCATTGATATTTTAAAGTATTTCCTACCATTTTAATGTATTTTATGTATAGTATTTTATATCTTCCTTTCCCACTAATATTTAAACATTTCCAGTATTATAAAGTCTTCACTAACAATTTAATGGCTCCATAACTCCATGAAGAATATTTAACAAATTTGATTCAACAATTGTCAATCATCAGATGTTTAGAAAGTGTCCAAGTTTTTGCTCTTACATTATTATTTCACATTACTAATTATATATGTTTATCTTGTTTTGATTACCTGAACTTTTTTGGTACTAAGATTTGAACCCAAGGGCATTCTTCCTCTGAGCTACACCCCCAGCCCTATTGTTTTTTAAACAGGGTTCTCTAAGTTAATGAGATCTCACTGTGATCTTCCTGCCGCAATCTCCCAAGTTCTGAGATTACTGGTGTTTGCCATCATGCCTGGTGAATATTTTTATTTATAAATTAATCAATATCTCTTCCATATAGAAATGGTGAATAATAAACACCCAAGTGGTCTTTTTTATTTCCGAAGCATCTTTTCTAGTACTAAGAACAGCATGTAGAAAACTTACATATAAAAAGAGACTAAACAAATGACTACCAATTATAGCATGCTTTGCAATTTGTCAACATTGTCAAACTACCTAGGAATATGTAAAAGAGTTATCTCACCTTTCAAATTCATAAACTATGGGCAAATGAGTTTAAGTGTCCAACTGAAGTTCAGACAGGAAAACATGGGGCTCATATTTTATCTAACCCACACCTTTGTGAGTACACAGATCCTTACTCCTCTCACCACATTTTACTGGGCAGAAAGCTGAAAAGTTGGACTCTAGTTGTTCTGAGAATGAACTCTTCATGCCTACATCCTTGATCCAGCACCTGCTTCTGCTTACTCTCTATGATTTTGTATAAATTGCTTCTCCTTCTCTGTGCCTCAGTGTTCAAATCTCTAAAACTCTGATGGTGATAATAATATTAATGTTAATACAGGTTTAAGAACTAAATTGAAAAATCAGTTTATTAAGCACACAATTCATGTCTGTATTAGCTTTAACTTTTAGCTTAAGCTTTCCATATACCTGATTAATATAATCCTTAATTTGACAGATTTGTCCATATTTTTCCACTCTCAAGTAGATGATATAAATTCACTCTCCATTTTAAGTAAACCTAAAACAAAGCCACACCAAAAAATTCATCACCCATGATCTAAAATAGTACTAATCAAATTAAACAAGACATGTTTGTTAAGAACTCAAATGACTCCAGGCATGGTGGCACACTCCTGTAATCTCAGTGCTTGGGAGGCTAATTTAGGAGGATTACAAGTTCAAAGACACCCTGAGCAACTTAGCGAGACCCAGTTTCAAAATTTAAAAATAAATAAATAAAAATGGCTATGGTGTATCATGGAGGTAGAATGCCTCTGGGTTTAATCCCCTGTATCAAAAAAGAAAAGAAAAAAAACTCAAATTAACTAATTTAACTACAAATCAAATAATAAGTATGCAATATAAAAATATGTTTTATACAGTTCAAATGATATTATTGATTACTTCTACACTACATCCCCATGTGACTATGCTTGAGGTCTTTAGCATAATCAGCTTTAAAAATAATAGTTAAGGTATGATTATCATTTCGGTTATGCTTAGAATGCACCAGAATGAGAACACTGAATAACTCTTTAAAAATTAATTTAGGTTTCTTGCTAACAATGTAAATTAAACTTATGTAGGTCAATAGAGAAGTCATAAATTTGAAAACTAAGTAGTAATTCATGACAAAGAACAAGTAGAAAGGAAAAAATATCAAAAAAAAGTTTCAGCACAAAAAATTGAATCAGTCAGGGTTCAGGCAGAAAGCCAACCCACCACAAGCCATGGGTTAAGGGATTTACTAAAGGAGTTACTTAGATTTAGAGAAAGGGCTGGGCAGGTGTACTTCAGAAAGGAAGCTGGGAGATCAGAGTGAGTCACCAGCCAACCAATCTAAGATGCCAAGCCTTCTGGCCACTGAAATGGGCTATAAAAGAGTCAGAGGAGGTCAGCAGAAAATGAAGCTACCACTTCTGTGAGTCCACATAGAGTCTGGGTTGAGCCTGTAGCTACTATGACTCATCTGGGTTGTCAGTCAGGAAAAAAGGCTGGAAACAAAGTGAGGACCAGCTGGAAGATGCTGGCATTTCTGTATCTCTCTGCCACCACATCTAATCATCCCAGCCTTCTAGAATGGTGGGTAATGCTTTGCTTTTGCCTTCCAAATCTTACCCAAAGCCCTTTTGAGCTAATGCTAGCCTAAAACTAAACAGGGAACCATTTTATTACACATGTGTTCTCCACATGACAAACATAGTAAAGCCACCACAAGAGTTTAGATTAGATGGACAGGTAGAGAGCATAATAACCTAGCATTCTTCTTCTTTTTTTAATTGTTTATTGGTGCATTGTAGTCATACATCTTAATGGAGTACAAGATGGTAGAGGCACACATGCACACATCACTCATTTAGCCCTTCCCCAGTTCCCACCCTATTCCTTCCCCCCTCCCTCCTTCTCATGTTTGGATTAGTGATTCACTTTGATATATTTGTGAATGTACATCATGTACATTAGGGAATTTTCCTCTTCCCCCTCCCATTCCCTCAGTCAATTCTTGTTATCATAGGAAAAAATGTAGATCAAGGGCTGGGGGTGCACTTTTGTAATAGAGTGTGTACCAAGTATTTGTAAGGTCCTGGTTTCAATTCTCAATGCATGCACACATACCAAGAAAGAGAGAAAAAGAGGGAGAAATAAATAAGATAGGAGGAAAAAAATCAAGAAATTAGTGTCTTGAAACTGAAAATTTTAAAAAGAAGAGAAACAAAAGACTACTTTTCACCAGTAGTGGTGGCACACACCTGTAATGCCAGTACTTGAGAGTCTGCAACTTATGCCCTCCACAACTTAGTGAGACTCTGTTTCAAAATAAAGAATAAAAAACTGGGCTTGGAGTATAGTAGGTATAATGTCCCTGGATTCAACCACCTAGTACCACAAGTCTTTTTTTAACACAAAAATCTTAAGAGGAACAATAGAAATGACAAATAAAATTGTCTGAATTGCATATCTGAAGGAGAAATGATTTATTAAGATTATTCTTCTCAAATTTAAAAGGAGATCTTTCCTCATTAATCATTACCATCACTAAACAAGATTCACTTGTAATCATGGTTTTTTTTATATACTTATGAAAACAATACAGGATTTTCTACTTCTTTTTAAATTTGTTATGGAAAAATAAAACCTAAAAGGACCAAAACATTAAAAAAGGCAAGATAAATGCTAAATGATGGTACTCCATCAATCTGAATAGGACTGATGGAATGTGAAATAAGTTCTGGGATAAAAACACACATGGAACAATAGGAAATGTCAAATATTATTTATTTGTCTTGCATTATAAGGCACAGGTAGGAAAGGAGTACTGAAAAAATGTTTTCTTTAAATAAAATATCTAAAATATTTTGGGCATTGAAATGTGCCCAAAATAAAAAATATAAGGCTTTTTTTGTTGTTTGAAAATACCTACTTTTCTAAAGAACAAACTATATTAGTAATATAATTTCACAGTGTGGTTATCTAACAAAATCAAACTTAAGTGACACATAATAACTTGGTAATAGATTGTCTAAATGAAAAAATAAAGAAGAATTTTTAGTCTGAATTGTTCTAATTTTTTACAAGAACAATTTTTAAATCAATTCAAATAAATTGCTTGTTATATTTTTGTATGCTCCCACTATATGAAATGCTAAATATAAATAAATGAATATGGCTGGGTGTGGTGGTGCACGCTTGTAATCCCCACACTTGGGAGGCGGAGACAGGAGAATCATGCAGGTTTGAAGCCAGACACGACGGCTTAAGAGGCCTGTTCCAAAAATAAAATAGGTCTGGGAGTGTAGCCCGGAGGTAGAAGGGCTTCCAGGAACCCCAGTACCACAAAAAATAAATAAATAAATAAAATAATATATGTAAGAAGAAATCTGCCACATGTTAGATCTCTGGTTTCTGAGTCCCTTTCTTTTGGAGGTGGGAGAAAGGGGTCACTTTGTTATTTTGGTGAAAGAGCAAGAGCTTCTTCCCTCAGACTTGAAGTCCTTTGGCAGCTAGAGAAAAATCTGCGCTCCAACACTTGGTATAAAGATTCATTACTCTCACTTACACTCTCTGCTGATTATACCAGTAATGGATGCTGCAAAACCTAAATGGACACCAGAGTGACAAAAGGTTGCAGTAGTACAATGGGGTACTGACACCAAGAGGCAGTCCTACAGATGTAACAACTGCTGTTCTGCAATGATTTCCTCAACAGACCAGCCCCAACATGGGATTTGGAGCTTTGTTTTTGGAAACAATTTCTTATGCCTAGTGTTTCAGCTTTCCATTAAGCCTTGGAGATCACCATTATCTTCTCAATAATCAATAATTGATTAGACCACATGGAAAATAGATCTCACTCCTAAATTATCGCTCCAAAAATGAACGCATAGCATATAACTTAGAAAAAACAATCCAACAGCATGAATTGGACATTGAAGAAATATGTACCTTTTTTTTTTTTCTTGTGATACTAGGGGTGGAACCCAGGGGCTTTTCTACCTCCAGACTATACTATCTGAACTATTTTTATAATTTATTTGGAAACAGGGTCTCACTAAGTTGCTGAGAGCCTCACTAAGTAGCTGAAGCTGGCTTTGAACCTGTGTGATCCTCCTGTCGCAGCCTCCCAAGTGCTGGGATTACAAGTGTGTGCCACCATGCCCAGCTTAATATGGACCCACTTTAAAAGAAAAAAAATCTAAAAATAATTGACATAGAAGACAGAATAGAAGGTGAAACCAAAGGGATTAACAATCTTTTCAAAGAAGTAATATTAGAAAAATTTTCAAACATAGAACAATAGGTCGATACACAGGTACAGGAAACTTATAGAAACCCCTTTAGACAAGATCAGAGAAAAGGTTCACCATGCCACTTTATAGTCAAACTGACCAATGTAGAAGCTAAGGAGAAAATCTTAAAGGCAACAAAAACAAAAGATCAAGTGACATTCAGAGGCAAACCAATTAGAAAAACTACAGATTTCCCAAACCAAGTCATGAAAGCCAGAAGGCCCTGCAGTAGCATATTTCAAACTCTTAAAAAAAAAAAAAAAAAAAACTTGGAGCCTAATTTTCATATCCAGAAAAATAATCTTTCAAGTTAGATGGGAAAATAAAAATCTTCCACAACAAACAGAAGTTGAAGGAATTTATGTCTCTCAAACCAGTACTAGAGAAAATACTCAAAGACATTAACTGCAAAGAAGAAATAACTAATACATGCCAGAACCGGAGAAACAAGAATTTCCATACATCAAAGAACTAAGCAAAGAAGAACAAGCAATACCTCAAACTGAAGTTAAATATCAATATGTTAAGGATTAAAAATCATCTCTCAATAATCACACTACACATAAATGACCTAAACTCCCCAATAAAAAAACATAAAGTAGCAAAATGAATTAAAAACAGAATCCATCTGCTGCCTGCAAGAAACACACTTTACAAGTAAAAATAGTCACAAACTAAAGGTAAATGTCTAGGGCAAGGTAATCCATGCCAATGGAACTCAAAGTCAAGCAGAAGTAGCAACTTACGTATCAGACAAGTTAGACTTCAAGCCCAAGATTATTAGAAGAGACAAAGCAGGTCATATTCTACTGGCAAAAGAAACAATATAGCAAAATGAAATAACAATAGTCAACATTTGTACCCCAAACATAAGTGTAGCTACTTTCATGAAACAAACACTCCATAACATTAAGTCATACATAAATCCCAATACAAAAATACTGAGAGACTTGACTAGACTAATCTTCCAGACAAAAGATGAGTAAAGGTCCCTGAGACTTAAATAACACCATCAAACAAATTCAGAGACATCACTGCAGAAGTGGGAGGGGATAGAGACATGGTAGAGAAAAGCTGTTCATATCATGGCATCTGGGAAGCAGGAATGAGACACAGCAGCCAAGGACAGATACAGTCCTCAAAGCCACACCCCCAATATCCCACTTTCTCCAGCTATACCCCACCTCTGAACTTTGTTGCATTGGGAACCTGGCTTCAACACATGAATTTTTGGAGAGATAGTACAGAGCCAAACCATAACAGGTAATAAACTTAAATATTAGGTAATAAATCTAAAATGCAGTGTTAAAATGTCATCATTGTACAACTCTCAATAAAATAACATATCCAGGCAACAGAAGAAAGATAACTACGTATCATGTTCCCTCTATGAAGTATTCTAATGAAATTTTTTGCAAGAAAGAAAAAAATCATAAGATGAATCTTATCAGCCTCTAAATCCAACTACTAGTTTATATAAAATAAGAAAGAAAGAAAGAAAGAAAGAAAGAAGAAAGAAAGAGAAAGAAAGAAAGGGGAGGAGTTAAAAACCCACAGGCATCCAAATCATCAAAATCTATACTTTATGAAAAATTTCAGAGTAAATTGCAGTGGAAAAATAAGGAAAAGAGAAGAAAGCATAAAATAAATGGATTTTAGATTAAAGACTTTTTAATTGATTGCCATTTGTAGACCTTATTTGGATACTTGTTTGAACAAAGAACTGGCAACAAAGAAATTATGAGATCATTAGGAATATTTGAGCACTGATTGGATATTTGATGACATTAAGCAAATTTGAGGAATGATAACATCATTGCAATTATATTTAAGTCTTTACCACTTAGAAACAAAAACTAAAATTATATAGAATGGGAAGTATTGATAGATAAAATGAGGATGATAGTTTTGTTACAATAGTAATCAGTAAAGCTGGAAACAAGCACAAGAGAGTTTATTATACTGAAATTTTAAAAATGTGCACTTTTTAAAAATTCTCACAATAAGTTTTTTTGGTGTGATGTAAATATTCTTTAAAATTTTAAATCTACAGAGTTTCTCAGAAAACTATTAGCAGCTTGAATATAACTATATCATTCATGTGCCAATGCTGGGCATGGTGGTGCAAGCTTGTAATCCCTGCGCTTGGGAGGCGGAGACAGGAGTATCACGCAGGTTTGTAGCCAGCCTTGCTGGCTTAAGAGGCCCTGTTTCCAAATAAAAATATAAAAAATAGGTCTGGGAGTTTAGCCCGGAGGTGGAAGGGTTTCCAGGAACCCCAGTACCACCAAAAAAAATAATAATAATTCAAGTGACAAAAATGTCAGGATTTGGGACACTCTTAGTAATAAATATGGTAAGACTGGAAGTGCAATTTATAGTTTCAAAACAATTCAAAGGATTAAAAAAAGATAGCAATAAATGAAAATTTATTACTCTAACTAAAGATAATAAAGAAAAAGGGAGGGAAAGGGAGTGAGGTAAACAGAAAACACAAGCCAAGATGGTAGGAACTAGTCAAAATATTCAGAATAAAGTAATAGAATGATAAAAGGAATTAAGAGGTCAAATATAAGAGTGAGAGATGTATAAAGGCTATAAACACTCAAGTCCATCTCCTTGCCTCTCAAAATACTACACTCAAATGCATATGCACATGGCCACACACAGAGAGCAACTGTTCGTTCGTTCCATGATATATTTAACAAAAAGTCACTACACCCTTGGAACTCTCTAAAGACTAGTGACATAAAAGTACAAATAAGACAGACATGGAGCCTTCCCTCTTGAAGCTTATAGACTAAAAGAATTAAGGCAATTCCAATCCAATGTGTATGGTGCTTTAATAGAAAAACCTACAGAGACTGTAGTAAAAAGAGAAAATGTGATTCCATGAAGAACAAGTCTCATATGCATTGTCTGCTTTCCTTTTAAGAATTTCATTAACATATGCAAGCCCTAGAATATCCAACACCTTATAGTGAAATAATATTCAGAGAGGACCTCAGTCAGATACTTGTCACTGAAGTCCAGAACTGGGCAGCAGCCATGGAATAAGAGTACCCACTACACAGGCTTGAGAAGGCCCAGTTAAGAAGAGTTTTGGTAAATGCCAAAAAGATATTGACAATACAGATTGGAAAGGGCTTGTCAGAGCTTCTGTTATGTCCAACAGCAGCCCCCTCTCCCATTCATGAATAGGCAGAATAAATATCATCAAAATGGCCGTACTTCACCGGCATGGTGGCACACGCTTGTAATCCCCGAGCTTGGCACCCCCACAGACTCACGCAGCCTGAAGTAACTCCCTGGGTCTGAGACTTTGCAGTACAACCCAGTAAAGGAGTAGTGCTGGCTGAGATTACCACAAACTTGAGATCCAGAGCATGCTATGTGAAGTTGTAGTGACCCAGGGAAGAACCCAGAGAAGGTACAAACTTCTGAAAGTTTGGAAAAGAGGAACAAAAATAGAGCAATGAATGCCTACAACCCCATAATATCAGAAACTGATAACACAGAAATTCAGAGATCTCCAGAAGATCAAATCAGGAATATAACTGTAGAAATAACACAGGAGCTTTGAAAAGAATTTAGAGAGAGTCTAAAAGACATAAAGGATGCAATCATTGTGGTAAAGGCCTCGATTCAAAGTATAAACAACCAATTAGAACACATGAAGAATAAAATCTCGCTCCTAGAAGAGGATCACTCCAAAAACGAATGCATAATTTATAACTTAGAAAAAAAATCAGACAACAGGAATCTGACATTGAAGAAATATGGGCCCATTTTAAGAGAGCTAACCTAAGAATAATCTGAATAGAGGAGGGAAAAGAAAGTGATACCAAAGGGATCAATAATCTCTTCAAAGAAATAATAGCAGAAAATTTTCCAAACATAGAGCAAGAGATCGATACACAGGTCCAGGAAACTTATAGAACTCCCTTTAGACAGGTTCGGAGAAGAGGATCCCCACGCCACATAATTGTCAAAATGACCAATGCGGAAGCCAAGCAGAGAATCTTAAAGGCAACAAAAACAAAGGGTCAAGTGACATTCAGAGGCAAACCAATTAGAATCACTCCAGACTTCCCAAACCAAGTCATGAAAGCCAGAAGGGCTTGGAGTAACATATTCCAAACTCTGAAAGAAAACAACTTCCAGCCAAAAATTTCCTACCCAGCACAACTATCTATCAAATTAGATGGGGAAATAAGAAGCTTCCATGCCAAACAAACTTAAGGAATTTATGTCTTCAAAACCAGCACTAGAGAAAATATTCAAAGAGATTAACTACAAAGAAGAAATAGGTAATACACACCAGAACCAGAGAAACAAGATTTTCCATCCAGCAGACAACTAAGCAAAGAAGAATAAACAGTACTTTAAACAGAAATAGTCTTAACATGTTAAGAATTAAAAGTTATCTCTCAATAATCATACTGAATGTAAATGGCCTCAATTCCTCAATAAAAGGACATAAAGTGGTGGAAAAATGGAATAAAAACCAGAATCCATCCATCTGCTGCTTACAAGAAACACACTTTACAAGTAAAGATAGTAACAAACTCAAGGTAAAGGGCTGGAGCAAGGTAATTCATGTTAAGTAGCCATCCTAACAAATGTGAAGTAGTATTTTACTATAGTTTTTATATTTATTTCCTTAATGATTAGCTATATTGTGATAATAATGAGTGATATTTGTGTGTTTTTGGTCATATAAAAATCTCTGGAGATTCATCTATTTTAGTCTTTTACCTATTTCTAAATTGTATTGTTTGCTTTTATTGTTGCTAATTTTTAGGATTTCTATTTGGAATATTAATATACCTTCAGATATAGCATTTGGAAATATTTTATCCCACTCTATCAGTAACTTTTAATTCTGTTTACATTGCCTTTGGATGTATAATTCTTTTTATTTTTTATAAAGTTTGTTTATTCTTTTGTTACCTGTGCCTTTGGAATCATATCCAATAAATCCCTGCCAATTTCAATGTTGTAAAGTTTTATGACCCAGGTTTTCTTCTAAAAGTTTATAGTCTTAAGATTTATATTTAGGTCTTTTATATATTTTGAGTTAATATTTGTATGTGGTGTTAGGTAAGGGTCCAGTTTTATTATTTTTCTTGTAATTATTATTTTTCAACAATATTTAGTGAAAATATTATTATTTCCTTCACCAAATGTTATTGGAAACCTTGTTAAAAATAACTTGACCATATATGGAAGAATTTATTTCTAGGCTTTGTATTTTACTCCACTGGTTTATATATCTGCCTTTATAGCAGTACTACACTATTTCGATTATTGTAGCTTTATAAGGATTGAAATCAGAAAGATGTACATCTTCTAGCTGTGTTCTGTTTTGAGATTGTTTTGGATATTTAGAGTTCATATTTCATGTTAGGATAGGTTTTTTTGAATAAATAAATAAATAAATAAATGTATGATAGTTTCGCCTTAAAAAAATAAGAAATAAATCAGATGCTTTCCCTAATATGTGGAAGCTAAGGAGAAATGGGTCATAGGAGGAACTCTAGATGAAAAAGGAGATCCTATTGAGGAGCAAATATGGCAACCTAATGGAGGGGATGGGAGGGGGAAGAAGGAAACTCTCTAAAGCACATGATGTACTTAAACAAACATATAGATGTCAACCCCTAAGCTAAGCATGGGAAGGAAGGATGTGGAGGGAATGGGGTGGGAATTGGGTAGGGCCTAAGTGGGTCATGTGTGCATGTATGTCTACACAAGTTTTTTATCCCATTATGATGTATGAATACAATGCACCAATAAAAAATTTAAAAATTATTAAGCTAGAAATAAAAGAAAAAACAAACAATTCTGAATAGCTCAAACACAGAGCACTTACTACAAAGAACTTTTATAAAAGTGATCCAAAGGCTAAAAAATCCAAAAGATTTAGGTAAGGTGGGATAAATCAGAGAATTAGAACTTCAGAAGTTGCTACCACCCCATGTGCTGGACTAACAAATAGGAGAAGAAAGGAAGATCAGAATCCAGTGCTCATTGACTCCTGACACTGCTGGAGATTGCTGCCACCACTGAAGTGGCTGTCACCTGGGCGGGCCAAACCACTCAGATCTACTGTGTACCATAGTTGCTCCTGGCCTCACTGCAGACTCCACTGAAACCTCTGAGCCACCTCCATCACTGCCACAACCTTAGAGCTGCCTCCTGCTGTGGAAGCAGTGCCACTTCCCCCTGCCCATCTCTATCTCCCACGGTGCTTTTTCATTGGCCAAATCTAACTATAAGCTACCTGGTAGGAATCTGATAAATGATGTCTGCAGAGGTGTAGCCTCTTATGATACAGAGAAAGCTTGAAGGGCAGGAATAGAATCAAGAGCAATCAAAGGACAGCTCAGTGTATCCCTTTGATTAATTACCATCCATTCTCCTTTCCATCTGTATTTAACTTTCATATAACTGGTGTTTTGCAGGAACTTAAGTTGAACATTTAAAACTTGAGCAGAAGCCCCTAGACTTAGTGGTGAGCTGACTTTAACCACTTAAGTTTATCAAAAGCATAGCAGTTCCCCTAAAATAGCAGCTCTAGGAGATGGTCAATTTCCATAAGCTCTAAACTATAATTCCTAGGATACTCGAACATATTACCCATTGTTGGTTAATAGTAATGACTCTGTCATTATAATTAGGCCTTTATCAGAACACCAATTTGGGACTTGATCCCAATGGACAAAAAGGGACATATTACCAAACTATTTCAATGACACTAATTTACCAACTAATTAACCTGAAAAAAATTTAAAAATCTAAATTATAAGAGTTACCAATATATATAACTTAGATGTTTAGATTGTTTCAGGTATGGATAATTGGTAATTTAATGTGGTTGGTAATTGGTATATAACTTAGATGTTTAGATTGTTTCAGGTATGGATAATTGGTAATTTAATGTGGTTGGTAATTGGCAAAATCTATCTATCTATATATGTGTGTGTGTGTAGAATATATATATATATTTGAATATATATATATTTCAAAGTGTGGCAACACATACCTGTAATCCCAGTATTTGAGAGGTTGAGACAGAAAAATTACAGGTTTGAGGCCAGTTTCAGCAATTTAGTGAGACTCTCAGCAACCTAGTGAGACCCTGTTTTGAAATTAAAAAATGAAAGGACTGAGGGTATAACTTGCTGATAGAATGCCCCCAGGTTCAATCCCTGCATGTTATATATAAAATATTTGACTTCAGCAATTATACCAACCATTACTAATATACTCACCAATGATTAAAAAGTTTTATAGCAAGGAATGAATTATTATAGTGAATTCTTATTTTAAATGGCTTAGCTATTTTGGAGTAAACTTACTATAATTTTTTAATCTAGATTTTATGGTGATCTCTAACTTTTATGTTTCATATTTTTTAAAAAATCTGATTTATTAGGCACTGACATTGATATTACAATAACTTACAAAATTACAGTTATATTATAGAAAATATAACCAAATAATATATTTTATTTTTTTAATGCATGCTAGTGACAAAAATTCACTTGGTTGAAAAAAATCATCATGTTTGATAAATCAGAGCAACTTCCAATATATAAAATTTACCAGGTGTAAATGTAAAATGATTCCCTATTTTCTAAAATCCCCATTCATCCATTGTATAATATATCATGCTTCATGCTGTTTTACATTATGTAAAGTAAACAATGAATACAGACACTGGTTTTAATGCCTGAGGTGTGAAATTAGTTCTCTGCCAAGTGTGTTTTTGATTGTTACAGATTTAAAATATTCGGATGTGTGTCAGTCTGAAACAATATTTCTTCAGTTCAGTTACCAGAAATGAAAGGTATTCTAGACATTTAAAGATGAGAATAAGACTATTACTATTACAGGATGCACTGTGTTGTGATTTTGCACACAGTCTTTGGTGTTCATTGCATTTTGTGCACACTGCTAACTCGGGCAATAAATAGTTTGCATACTCAATTTTCTTAATTTTTCCTTTGAGGCTCCTTTATACTGCAGTTATTGCAAATCCTCCATTATAACAAGATCATCTTGTTTACAAAAGTATAATCTCAAAAAACATTTGCATCTCTAATGTAATTAAGTACTTGCTCACATGATAATGTGTCCTACCTAATCTTCTATTTGCAAATTTTTACTTTCTGTAAATGAGTTGAAATTTTACTTTCTGTAAATGAGTTATTTTCTGGCTAACAAAATCCTTTGAGGACTTCTGAGTTAAGATGGTAGAATAAAACTGCTGTATAGAATTCCCTCTCCCAAAATGAAATGCAATGAAACAAACAATAGCAAAATCCAGGAAAACTTCAGCAACTGCAACTAAGCATTCCCATGCATGAAGTTCAAAAAGTGGCAGCCAAGAGAGAGAAAAGGATGAGATTCTGGAGCAGAAAGAAAAAATATTTTACAAGGAGGCACCTAAGTCCTTCCTTCCCCATTGCTAGCCCTTAGAAGCCAAGAATTGAGTCATGGATTGTTAGTCATCTTCTAATACCCCTGAATCTAGAGAGAAAATGAAGTAATTAGTGTTCTGCTCAGGGAAAGTAGAGAACGCTACAAGAAAAATTTTGGAAATGTACAATGTTGCTGAGAAGCTGAGTCCATCTAATGTGAGAAAAGGCCACGGGCTACAGACAAAATAAGAAATAGGGCAGATCCATCCCTGTTTCCTCAATAAGAATAGGACATGTATTCCAACTAGTTTCAAGGAACCCTAGTGTGCGATACTTAACAAAGCCTCAAAAGTGAGAACAGAGCCTAAATATTCTAAACACAAATATTCTGCACAGAATTCAGCACAACTATCTTCTCAACTCTCAGTACCTCACAGTCCTTCACTGTGGAGAAAGCAAGAAATTCTGACAGGAATTGATATTGTAGCCTTGAATTAGAAAAGCTATCTGGATGTCCAACTCCTGCCTCTTCTTGGGACTTCAGTCTCTTCCCTACGGCCTTTAACTAATTGGATAAGGCACATCCAAGTTACAAAGCACAATCTGATTTACTCAATGTCTACTTATTTTAATGTTAATTCTATCTAATATTCTCATCTTACATATGATCAAACAATAGGCTACCATAAACTAGCCATGTAGGTTCACAAATTAGCTATCAGAGAAAGAGAAAGGTTCCAAGTTTAAGAAAATAAAGTGAGGGTCACAACAACACAATAAACATAATAGTCATGTCAGAACTATAAGAAACAAAATATATATATCTAACAATGAAATAACTGACATAAGAAAAGAAGACAGATTTTAAAATGCAAACAAATTAAAGTCGCAAAAGTAAGGCAAATAATATGATGGACAGAGAAGGATGATCTAAAATAAGGCTGATATTTGTGTGTGTGTGGTACTGACGACCACAAGGGCTTTCTACCTCTGAGCTAAACTCCAGCCCAGTCCTATTTTATTTTTTTATTTTGAAACAAGGTCTAAGTTTCTGAGACTGACCTCAAATATGCAATCCTCCTATCTCAGCCTTCTAAGCACTGGGATTATAGGTTTATTCCACCATGCCCATCAAAGCTGATATCCTGGAAGTAGAAAATTTAAAAAAATAAATTTTCATGGGAGAGATTAAATTAATCTGCAGGTCAACAAAGCACATCATATTTCAGGAAAATGATGCAGAATGTTAAATGTTAAGGCATATCATAGTTAAATTATGGAACTGCAATGAATAAACTCTGAGGCAGCTCTCTAGGACAAAAAAAATACTTATAAAGATTGTTTTTAGCTGGGCACAGTGACGCACACCTGTAATCCCAGTAGTACTGGGAGGCTGCAACAGAGAGTCTCAGGTGCAAGGCCAGCCTGAGCAACTTAGCAAGACCTTCTACAATTTAATGAGACCCTGTTTCAAAATAAAAACATAAAATAGGAGTGGGGGTATAACTCAGAGGTAGAATGTTCGTAGGTCCAATCCCCAGAAACTAAAAAAAATTAAAATAAATACAGATTATTTTAAAATCATACTAGCCTCAGATTTCCATGTATAGCATTTAATATCATAAACAAAGGGCAATCAATGACTACAGATTTCTTTTTTTTTTTTCCGGTACTGGGAATGGAACCCAGGGGCATTCTACCTCTGAGCTACACCCCCAGCCCTATATTTTTAGTCTTTTATTTTTGAAACGGGTTCTCACTGAGTTGCAAAGGGCCTCCCTAAGTATCTTAGGCTGTCCACAAACAGTGATCCTCCAGCCTCTGCCTCCCAAATGCTGGGATTACAAGTGTGGGCCGTCATGCCCTGCCAATGGCCACAAAATTCTAAAGATCATCCCCCATGTAGCAGTGACAGGAGTCAGGTAAAGAGAGCACACATTCGTTCGAGAATATGGGGACTACAAAACCCATGAGCTTGTCTTCAAAACCTATTTTTGGGGGGAAGAAAAAATCAAAATTTTAAAATAGCTTTACAGGATGAATGAAAATAGAGAATTCAGGAATGGGGAAACAATGTCTTAGTGGCCAGCGATGGGTACTCTGCATATAAGTATAGTACTAAGAGAATCATGTGGATTATGTGTAAATGCTATGAACCTTGACCATATAAAATTAATGATGTTGCTGACCAAAGTCAGGTGATGAAGGAAGAAAAGTAAAAAGAAATAAAAAGTATTAACATTGCATTGGCAATGAGTCAATAAACACCATTGTCAATTGAAGATGTTGTTTTTAAAAGGCTCCAAACCAAATGTTTTTCATAATTCTCTTATTTAATCTTAAAGGAATCACTTAGAAAACAATTTTGGGGGTAAAAACACTTGTACTTTCAGCAATTTCCCTACATTTTACTTAATTTTCATTTGGTACTACTAAATTCAAATAAAACCAAATTTGTTTTTATTTTAACATATCACATATAATTTGATCCTATTTTACAAAAACATACTTCTAACCTTTTTCTAACCTCTATTTGCATTATATATAGCACAATATATATATATATATATTTGTAATATATATATTTGTAATATATATATAAATATTTGTATATATATATATTTGTACTATATATATAAATATATATATATTTGTACTATAAAGAGAAGATAGGTGATATATGATAGATAGATAGATAGATAGATAGATAGATAGATGATAGATATAATGGGATAATGCTCATGCAATGTAATAGTAGCATGAAAGTAGTAAAATTGGAAATCACTTTTATTATTTTTATATTTTGTAATTTTCTAGATTGCTTAAATTTATTACAAAAATAACAGTCTTTCTATAAAAATGCTTTGATTTTATATAATAAGGATGAGTTCCGCACACAATAATGTCTTCTACATACATTTGAAAATAACATGTATTGACATGAGAGCTAGCTTTTTAAAGGAGCTCATTTTCAGAAATTGATAATAATCTTCTTAAAGGGAAAAAATGAAGGTTTATAGTTGTTAATATGTAATATGCCCACCAAATCACTAATCCCTTAAAATTACATATTTGTACAGGTAAAAAAATTAGAACATTTTTTTCACTCTGAACTGTAGAGAATTCTTCTGTGGGTAATCAAATATTAATCTGAAATTCAAATATATGTATGCTGTGTTTTAAAACATATAAAAAATTTAAGACACAATGTACAGAACAATGATATAATACAATACTTTTTGAAGGAAAAAAATCCATATTTTCTTGAATATTCATAAAGAATTTCTGGAATAATACAGAGTAGCTGTGTTGGTAATATGTTAACTTGAATTTTTTAATGATATATATTTCCATTAGCACTCTGTTGTCTTTAAGCACAGGTGTTATTTGTTTTGTTAATATATACACTGGCCAAAGCAATTTTCTTCAGTAATAGTTATTACTCTAATTTCCAGGAATTTCCATGAAGTAGCAATTGCAGTAAAGCAAACCCCTCGACAAACACACACACTCCCGCGGGTCCTGTTAGTTCCCTTGATAGTAAAAAAGGGTGTGAAAAAATGATTAAGTCCTACTTAATCAGAAATCCTCTCAAGAGCTATTCAACTCAAGGTATGTGAACTGTAGCCATGGACAATTACCAAGAGGCAGAAGAATACATTTTTATTTGGGGGGTGGTTACTGGGGATGGAACCCAGGGGATTTCTACCTCCAGGCTACACTCCCAGACCTACTTTATATTTGTTTAGAAACAGGGTCTCACTAAGTTGCTGAGAGCCTCACTAAGTAGCTGAGGCTGGCTTCGAACCTGTGCAATCCTCCTATCTCAGCCCCCCAAGTACTGAGATTAAAGCGTGCGCCACCACACCTGGCCTAAGAATACATTTTTAAATAGGGAGAGAAAATTATTTACAAGTAAAATATGTACACATATACTTCCTCTTTGATTTTAGAGAGGAGACAGAAAACAAGTACTTAGCTGGGTAGGGTGTGCACACCTGTAAACCCTGTACTTGGGAGACTGAGATAGGATGATCACAGGTTCCAGACCAGCCTCAGTAACTTAGCAAGATCCTCAGCAACTTAGAGAGATTCTATTTTATTTATTTTAGGACTTTTTTATTTATTTATTTATTTATTTATTTATTTATTTATTTATTTATTTGCGGGTCTGGGGATGGAACCCATGGGCATTTGACCTTTGAGCTACACCCCCTGCCCTATTTTTTATTCTTTATTTTGTTTTTTTCCATATTTTATTTTATTTATAAGTTGAACATATTGAAAATGGTGTACATTTTAGATTGAGATTCGAGCCCTCTCCCCTTATTTCCTTTCCCCCCTCCCAATAGAGAGTGTCCAGGTTAACTATATTTATACTATTACACATATTCGTATGTAGCTCCTCCATTGAACAATCTCAGTTTTCTTCCTCTCCTATCCTTCCGTTCAAGCTTTGCTGAGGTTTCCCCTGCATCATCTGGAGTCCCTCTGGTATTACCACTACTCCCTAGCTTGGGCATATTAGAGAAAACATATGCCCCTTCTCTTTCTGTGCTTGACTAATCTCACTTAATGTAATGTTCTCCAGTTCCTTCCATCTTCTTTCAAACGCTATTATTTTATTCTTCTTTATAGATGAATAGAATTCCATTTTGTGTATTTCCCATAATTTTGCAATCCACTCATCTGTTGATGAAGATCTAGGTTGGTTCCATATTTTGGCTATTACAACCTGTGCTGCTATGAACATGGGTATGCATATGTTAATGTAGTTCTCTGATTTCAACCCCTTTGGAAAGATACCCAAGAGTGGTATAGCTGGGTCAAATGATGGATCTATTCCCAGTTTTCTAAGGAATCTCCACACTGATCTCCATAGTGGCTGAACTAGTTTGCATTCCCACCAATAGTGTAAAAGAGTTCCTCTTTCCCCACATCCTCACCAGCATTTGTTGTTTGATTTCTTTATGCTTGCCACTCTGATTGGGGTTAGATGGAATCTCAGCATAGTTTTGATTTGCATCTCCCTGATGGCTAGTGATGTTGAACATCTTTTCATGTATCTATTGGCCATATGTATCAGAGAGATCCTATTTTAAAATAAAAAGTAAAAAGGGCTGAGAGTATAGCTTGGAGGTACAATGTCCCTGGATTCAATCACAAGAAAGGGAGGAAGAAAATGTACTTAAATTGTTAACTAATTATAACCTATTAACTCCTTTAACTTCAGAACGTTGTGTGTGTGTGTGTGTGTGTGTGTGTGTGTGTGTGTGTGTGTGTGGTACTGGGGGTGGAAGCCAGGGGCTTTTCTACCTCCAGGCTATACTCCCAGACCTAATTTATAATTTATTTGGAAACAGGGTCTCACTAAGTTGCTGAGAGCCTCACTGAGTAGCTGAGGCTGGCTTCGAACCTGTGCGATCCTCCTGTCTTAGCCTCCCAAGCGCTGGGATTACAAGTGTGTGCCACCATGCCTGGCTAACTCCTTTAACTTCAAGGAAAGTGGTAGTATAAACATAGAATATTTTAATATTTTAATTAGTTTAAAATTGGGGGTGGGGAAGAGGACAAACAAATATTGTATTCTTTATGCTTCTACTTTAGGCTTAAAAACTATTTATAGACCAGTGCTTCGAAGTTCAGACCCAGAAGAATTATGACTAAAAAAAAAATGTATGTCATTTTTTTACTCTTTCCTTTTCCATCACCTTCATTAAGTCACTTTATTTGCTCATCTATGGTTTCTCTTTCCTCATTTAGAGTTCTTCCTATGACCCTTTTTCCCTAGCTTCCACACATTAGAGAACATCTTATTTTTTACTTTTGTGACTAATATCACTTAGCATAATGTTGTCCAGTTCCATCCATTTCCCTACAAATGATGTAATTTTGCTCTTCCTTGTGGCTGAGTAAAATTTCATTGTGTACATATTTTTAATCATACTCCATTAAGATGTATGGCAATACGCCAATTAAAAAAGAAAAGAAAAGAGCAGATATCCAGGCCAGGTCTTCTCCCATGCACTCACTCAAAAGTACTTAATGTATCTCACTTAAGTAGTGCTGATGTGCCCTTGTAAAAATGGGAAGTAAGCTGTAATGGGAACAGCTCCTTCTTTTGTCAACAAACATTCTTTAAAGAAGCGAGGGTTGTTTTTTTTTTTAATAAATTCATTAAACAGAGGCACATTTGAGTAAAGTACTCAGTCATTTTCTGGTACCCCCAGAAAGTTAGGTACCCCCACAAGGCATTTAATGAGATGTCGAAAGATAAACACGGATGGAACTATTCATTTGGATCACTAAGAAGATCAAGTTCAACTATCAGTATTTTAATCAAAGATAAACATAGATTTTTCATCCAATGTAATTAAATTACTGCTGTAAATCCAGATCTTCATAACCACAGCTAAAATGTCAGCTGAACCACCAAAGAAAATTCCCTTAAGTGTTTTAAAGAAATCATTATATAAATTAAATAAAATTCTTTTTATGTTTGCTCCCAAATATTTTTGTGTCGGTGTATTTATGGGTATGCACCAAGAAAAGGAGTCTAAAACAGAATTTTGGAGTATTTATGGAGATAACATGTATGTATTGATCTAGAAAATAATTATTCTGAAAAGTACTTATAATTGTATAGTCTGAAAAGATATTTTCTCAGTCATCAATATAATTGAAATCCTTACCTTATGTTTTATAATTTTGTTTATTTCAAATCTTCACAAATAGAAAAATTTACTAAACAGTATAGTTTCTCATTGTTTTTAATTAAAGTTAAAAAATAAAAAATCTTTAGAACAAATAACTTATCAGTTGTTTTATGTAAACAGCTCAATCACATTGTATCCCTCCTAGGTAAGCTTTAGAAGCAGCTCACCTATGGTGTGTTTAACATCAAGCAGGTAACACGTGGGTCACAGGTGTTATTATAAGACATTCTGTTTTGCGTTTCATATTGTTTGCCTTTTTTCTCATATTATCTTCCTAGCAGTTGTTAGGTGCTAATTATAAATCTTGAAAACTCCCCATCATCCACATAGACATGTAGACACTGATATAAATTAAAATAGAAATTGTAGATGTTAGACTTTAATCATATAAATGTACAACTTGATTGCTAGTCTATTAATGTTTAAATTGTGTAGATTAATACACTCCTACTGTTACAACTCATGGGTGTTTTGAAAGGTAGCCAAATTGAAAACACCACTTCTGCCAGTACAAAGATGTCTTTATTACTGCTATTAAACCAGATTCTTGTCTCTAAATGCATATAAAATCATTTGAAACACGTAAATTTTGGTAAAAATGAAGTAATTAGCACTAAGTAAATGACCTTCTAAATACCTGTTTAGGCAAGGATTGTTTATGAGAAACTGACACTAAAAGAAAAACATACACAATTGGACAATCCCTCTCTGATTTGTACACTGCAGCTCCTCCCTGGTCTGTACCAACAGATAATTTCAGCTTATTTTTAAAGATATCATCATTTATATAAAAACACACAGGTTGAAATGAATCATTGTTGAAGAGAGCAATCCACGTAACATGAAGAAAGCACTGGCTTGCTGCAGGATGACATGACATCTATCAATAAAATGGAACAGCTGTCTTGGAAAACAAAGATAAAAACCAAAAGTCTTCATAAAGGGAAAGGGAATAGAAGATCGCACTGCATACTGACTCTGGGAAGTTGTGGGGACAAAGCAAGGTCACCGACAGGTGTGCGGGCTGCGGTGGCCTTCCCACACCCCACAGAGGTCCAGGGTGCCCACTTTGTCCTGAATGGTACCAGCTTAAATGGCCTCTGCTCAGAACTCCTTTCTGGCCACCGTCCCCCAAGTATCTCAACTCACTCACCCAGTCTAGTGGCAATATCTTCTATCCCCACACTGTTCATTTTATTTGAAGGCACTTATTTTAATCTCTTTCCCCATTCTGCTTGAGGAAGGCAGAGTTCATCATAACCTTTCAAGACCTAACATAATGCCTAGCACATAGTAGGCATTTGCTACTGAACAAATTTACAAGTGTTCTGCTGTCACAGAGAAAACACTGATACGCAAATCCCAAAAAAGTGAGATGTAACTCCCTAATGATGGATCCCCAAGCTTCTGCCTTATCAGAACAATGCTCCTCTCAACTGACTAACATTTCGAAAAGCAAGGTTGTAAAAAATGTTAAAAGAATTCAACCTAGAGATTCTTCTCCAAAAATAAAAGGTTGAGTTCTGTTTTTAAAGGAAATCTGTATCTGTGATAAAGGACAGACCTATATGTAATGGGGTTTTATGTTATTTTTATGCAACAGACATTATAATTATATTATGAAAAGAAACATTGACTAAAACAATTTAGGCCTTATATACTTATTGAAGGGAAAAAAAGCTATGTGAGGCTTAGTTTTATGTCAATCTGATTAAAGGATGCCAGATAGTTGATAATAGTATTTGTATTTTTAATGTGTCTACAAAGGTATTTCTTTTTATTTTTCCAGTACTGGGGGTGGCACCCTGGAGCTTTCTGCCTCCGAGCTACACCCCCAGCTTTATTTTTAATTCTTTATTTTTAAACAGGGTCTCACTGAGTTGCAAAGGGCCTCACTAAGTAGTAGCTGAGGCTGTCTGCGAACCGCGATCCTCCTGTCTCAGCCTCCCAAATGCTGGGATTACAAGCATGTGTCACCATGCCTGGCTACAAAGGTATTTCTGGGAGAAATTAGTTTCAATTGTTAGATTGAGTAAAGAAGGCAACCCTGATCAATGCAGCTGGACATCATCCAACTTGTTGAAGTTCTAACTCAGACAAAAAAGTGAAGAAAGGATAAGTTTGCTTCCTGTTTGAGCTGGAATGTCCATCTCCTCCTGTCCTCATACATTGGCACTCCAGGTTTTCAGGCTTTGGGTTCCTACCAGGACTTACACTAGTGCCTGACCCATCCCTTTTCATGCCTTTACTATCATTCATTCATTCATTCATTCATTCATTCTTTCATTTTGATACTTGAGATTGACCCCAAGGGCATTCTTCCTCTGAGCTACACTCCCAGTTTTTTTACTTTTTATTTTGAAACAGGGTCCTGCTAGGTTGCTAAGAGTCCTACTATGTTGAAAAGGCTATATTTGAACCTGTGATCCTCACATCTCTGCTTCCCAAGTACTGGAATCGCAGTAATGTCCCATCACACATTGCTTCTCAGGCCTTCAGACTCAGACTGAATTACACCAGAAGCTTTTCCCAGTTCTCAGCTTGCAAGATCATAGGACTTCTTAATTGACCTCCACAATCATGGGAGCCTCATAAAACAAACAATAGAAAAGCAGAACCAATAGAATATATTTTCTATACTGTTCCTCTGTATAATAGAAATATATATTATAATCATAACTTGCATACACACACACACACACACACACACACACACACACACACACATATATATGCCTGCCATCTATACTTCAAACACAAATGTAGCATTTTTAAAATTCAATGTCAGCCGAGCGTGGTGGCACACGCTTATAATCCCAGAATTTGGGAGCCTGAGATGGGAAGATCACGGTTTGCAGCCAGCCACAGCTACTTAATGAGGCCCTCTGCAACTTAGCCAGACTGTTTCAAAATAAAGGATAAAAAATAGGGCTGGAGGTGTAGCTCAGAGGTAGAATGCCCCTGGGTTCCATTCCTAGTACTAAAAAAATAGTTCAATGTCTTAATAATGACTGAAAAATCTTATCAGTGTAATTAAATATCTAAAATTTACATCTCAATAGGAATCACCAAAAAATGTAATTCCTTTTTTCTTTTCTTTTTTTTTTTTTTTTTTTTGGTGGTACTGAGGATAGAACCCAGGAGCCTTCTACCTCCAGGCTATACTCCCACACCTATTTTATATTTTATTTGGAAACAGGGTCTCTTAAGCCAGCTATGGCTGGCTTCAAACCCATGTGATCCTCCTGTCTCAGCCTCCCAAGCGCGGGGATTACAAGCGTGCGCCACCACGCCAGACAAGAATGTAATTCCTTATTTAAAAGTATTTTATGCTTTTAGGAGAGAAAAATATACTACTTCTACTTATAATATGTCCTGGCATGCATAGCAAAATGTATCTAATAGGCACTTATAAATATTATTTCATTAGGTTATCAAAATTCCATGATATAGCTATTTTATGATCTCATTTTACAGTTAGGAAACCTGAGGTTAAAAGAGACTTAAAAAGTGGTGTCTAAGTTCAAATGGTCAGTAAATGGCAACTGCAAAAGCCTTGCAGTAAAGCAAAACATGTTCTATGG
Organism: Muscardinus avellanarius; assembly: GCF_963383645.1. NCBI lineage: Eukaryota > Metazoa > Chordata > Mammalia > Rodentia > Gliridae > Muscardinus > Muscardinus avellanarius. Next base: position 72,059,281 of record NC_137795.1, read on the forward strand.
AACAAAGCTCAGTGACATGTTTGGATCAGCTAAGTAATATATAACATCAGAAGAACACTCTTCATCCAGAAAAAAAAACTAAGGAAGAAAAACCATCAGTCATCTTTAGATACTAAACACACTGGTTCTACAGAACAAAAACCATAATATCCTCAAAGATTATGTCTTGAATATCATTTCTAATTGTTATCATTTATTATTATTATTATTATTATTATTATTATTATTATTATTAATTATTACTTCAGTTCTAGGGGTTTAACCCAGAGATGTTTAACCTCTGAGCTACATCTTCATCTCTTTTTTATTTTTTATTCTTGAATCAGGGTCTCACTAAGTTGCCAAGAGTCTTGATAAGTTTCTGAATCTGGTCTTGAACTGTGGTTCTGTCTCAGCTTCCCAAGTACTGTTACTACAGGCATGCACTGCCATGCCTAGCTTTGGATAGCTTTCTTAAATTCAACCTAAAATCTATCTCATACCCTTCTCTTCTTAAAAAAAGGAAAAATTATTGTAAGTTACAGACCATATCTTAAAATGAGATACGGAATAAAGGTGTGAAATAAAGATTTTTCAGTAGCATTGTTATTATTTCCAACTAAACTTCAAATTGCAAAGGTACACTGGGGAAGCAGCAGCTGCTGGAAGGTTCTCAGTACAGCCCACTGAAGCTATTACATTCTGCAATTATGGCTCTGAAGGTAGATCTGAGAATGTGAGAGTTAAGTCAGGCAAAATTGAATTCCTTTTCTCTGTTCTTCCAGCCTCTATTGGTTGATTGGTTGAATGTTGACTTCTTTCTTTTCTTGGCCAATTTCATTGTTTCCCTAAAATGACCTGAAAATAAATGCCTCATAACCTTCTTTCAATATACATTCGTCCAAGCAGTTTTTTTTTTTTTTCTGGAATCCAGCAACGTAGTTGGTTTTTTTTTTTTTTTCACTTACAATCTTAAGTGTCTTGAGTGAGCATTGACTTTGTGTCTTTCCTAACAGATGACCAGGAAGTCTGACACAGGTTGCTTAGCAACTGCCTTATGCCCAGAAGTAGAAATAACTCTTTGATATACTTACTCTGTGTATTTCTCTTGATTTATTTCATTTGTGTTAACATGGTAGATCAAACAGAATCATTAGAATCCTACCAATTTCCCCAAGGGTAGGAGAGTTCCTACTCCACTTTACGCTAAGTACTCAGAGATCAAAACAGTTTAAGCGTCATCACAGAACAGTACCTGGAAGTAAAAGAAAAATAAAATACACTGCACCAGATACCAAGGACAAGGTGTGTGCATTCTCATCAACACCACAATGTTCTTTGAGACTTGAAAAGAATTCTCGACACTGTTACTGCAAGTCTTACTTTTTACTGAATGATAAAGGGCTATATATTTTCTATCATGTCGTTTGCTAAAAAAAAAAAAAAGTCTTCGATATCCTGAAGGACAATCCATTGTTTCAATGCATGATATAGTGTAATTCATCATACTGCAAGAATAATAATCACCCCTCTTGTTTGCATCAACCATTACTCTTCAACCCTCATTGTATCGGATCTAATCTAAGCTCATTTATTTTATTCGTGACTTGTTTGTATAGGAAGAAGTCAACCAAATATGCAGTAATACCATACTGTACCTCAGAAGAATAATCCATGCACAAATTTTGGAGTCAAAAATTCAAAGGTGAAGAACTTAAAAGCTCTTAAAATATAATCTTAGATTGGGAAAATGAGGTTAATGTTAAATGTAATAAATATGAAAACTTAAACTATCAGCAAGGATAAAAATTAGAACTTTAATAAAGGAAACTTCTGTTAGATTTTTATAAGTCTACTAATTTTAAAACAAGTTCAATAATTTCAGTGTTCTGGAAATCTGTACTTTTTATATCAGACCAGATAGCAAATTTTAAAATTATAAAAAATGAATTTAAAAACCATAAAATTATAAAAATAGTAAAATCAAGGCAAATTTTACCCCAGTTGTAAGACCAATATTTAGAGAACAATTTGCTTTAGACAATGACTTAAAAATCACCCAATGTCCATAAAATGGAGAATAATTAAATAAATTACAATAATCCCTACAATAGAATACAACTAAATAATCTTACTCATCTGTACAGGACTACTCTACTGCAGTTTTTGTTAATGATATATACCTCTGCATACCAATAGGGAAACTTTCCCAAAATGAATTAGAGTTAATAAAGGATAGAATAGTGTTCATACTACATTTTGCTTAAAAAATTTTATATGTACATGAGTATGATATTAGATACATGCAAATGTCATATATATGCAAATGTCATATATATATATATATATATATATATATATATATATATAATCACATGTATGTAGAAAAATACCTCCACAAAACTTCACAAGACAAGACCTGCAAGACCTGACAGCATTTTTTTTTGCTTTGGGGAACCATAAAATATAAGTGAACAGGAGACATTTTTTCATTGTATATCCAGAGAAATCAGTTTAATAAGAAATTTTTATTTTTATTTTTGTTCTGCTCACATGTGATGACAGAGACAGAAAGGTATAGTCTCTTTTATTTATTCAGATAAAAAGAACACATAAGACACAGTGCTCACTAGATCTCAAGAGTTGCACAGGCTTGTCAAAAAAGACTGACTTGCAAGCCAAGTGTGGTCTCACACACCTGTAATCCCAGTACTAGGGAGGCTGAGATAGGAGGATCACAGGTTCAAGGATAGCCTCTGCATGTAGTGAGACTCTCATCTACCTAGGGTGTAGCTCAGAGGTAGAATGTCCCTGGGTTCAGTCTTCAGTACCAGAGAGAGAGAGAGAGAGAGAGAGAGAGAGAGAGAGAGAGAGAAGAGGGGGATTTGAATTAACCCAAAGGTTAGCAAATAGATTTAACAAGATTTCAGAATATTAAAAATAGCACTTTCCAATGAAATATTATTTCTCTTAGATCAGAAACCTGGCTTTTCAGATTTCTAACAAAGGAAATTTTAATAAGAAATTATTCTAAATCAATGCAAAAAATCAAAACTTAATTGTCATAATTCTGTAGCATCATAATTGTGTCATACAGTAAAATAAAAGAGAGAAAGCTCTCAAGCAATTCATCTCTCTCTCTCTCTCTCTCTCTCTCTCTCTCTCTCTCTCTCTCTCTTCTCTCTCTCTCTCTCTCTGTATGTGTGTTACTTGGGATTGAACCCAAGAGCTCTCTACCTATAAGCTATACCACTAGCACTACTGTAATTTTTTATTTTAAACAGAGTCTGGCTGAGTTGCTGCGAAGGCTGACTACAAACTGTGAATTATGCTAAGTGAGATTATTCAGTCACAAAATACAAAAGATCAAATGTTCTCCCCAATATGGGGAAGCTAGGGAGAAAAGGGGTTTTATGAAGAACTCTAGATGAAGAAGGAGAAATCATAGATGAGCAAATAAGAAGGCTGAACTGGGGATGATGTGAGGGGGAAAGAGGGAATTACCTAATGTACATGATATACATTCACAAACATACCAAAGTCAATCACTTAGCCAAACATGAGAACAAGGGAGGGGGAGGGAATAGGGTGGGAATTGGAGAAGGGCTAAATGAGTGACATGTGCATATATTCCTCTACCATCTTGTACTCCATTAAGATGTTTGACTAAAATGCACCAATTAAAAAATTTTAGAAAACTGCGATCCTCTTGTCTCAACCTCCCAAGTACTAGAATTACAGACATGCATCACCACACCTAGCTAATTACTTTTTCCTTGTTACCTAGGTTAAAGGAGCACATCCCACTTTGTTTCCTAATATAGCCATGATATACTAGCTGTGTTGTCTTGAGTAAGTCACTTAACTATTTTATGCCTCCATCTCCTTAGAAACAATAAAATTAATACAATACATATAAAGTGTCTAGAATATCATCCAGTGTAAGGTGTATTTGTTGGCTTTTGCATTATTGTGATTGAAATACCTGACAAGAACAACTTAGAAAAGCAAAGGTTTATTTTGGCTCATGTTTTCAGAAGTTCAGTCCATGGCCAGCTGGCTCCAAGGCAAAAGCACCGTGATGGCAGGGCATGGTAAAGGAAAGCTTCTCAGCTTGTGAAAGCCAGGATGGAGAAAGAGAGAGAGAGAGAGAGAGAGACAGACAGACAGACAGACAGACAGACTGGGGACAGGTTTATTCCCCAAGACTATGCTTCCCCATACCCCAGCCCCATGACCTACCTCCTACAACCACTCTCTGCCTGCCTACCAGTGAGTAAATCCACTCAAGTTATGGACCCACCAAATGGGTTAGAAGAAGTTAGAATCCTCATGATTCAATTATTTCAGCTTTGAATATTGTCATATTGCCAACACATGAGCTTTTCTGGTGAACATTCTATAGCCAAACCATAGCAGTAAGCACTATATAAGTGTTAGCAATAATAAAGTATTCTCAGAAAAAAGTCTTTGATTCAAGTGAGTTTAAGAAATTATTTATAAGGTTAAACAGATATTTTACTGCATTTTTCAGAGCCTTTAATACTCTATTGATAGGCTTTTCTGAATCAGTTCGAAGTAGATGCAATTTGAAACATTCCAATACTTGACCTTCAAACTGTCTTTCATAGAACACACATTATTGCCTCCTAGAATACCAACACTCATAGGAACACAGTTTGGGAGGACTCAACTGGAAGTTCTTGCTTAGTGTAAACCCATTATAAGACCTCATTCCATCCACCCCCAAACACATGCAAATTTTCATGGCCAAAACACCATGGCCTAATTTATTACCTTTCTTTTTTTTACTTTTAGTTGTGTAAATCAAGAATTCTCTGCATGTCAGTGCTGTCTTTCTTTGTGGTCCCCTGATATTTACTTATCACTTTGGCAGTTTACTGGACAGATTTACAAAAGGCCAAAACCTGAGCTCTCATTTTCATATTTCTCTACCCTGTGGCTAGTTTTGGAGTATAGCTTGATTCTTGTCTTCCAGCTACCTTATCTTGTAAAGATCTAAGTTAATATTCTTTATCAGTCTTTTCAGTCAATGAGACTTCAAAGGATTAAAACGAATTTTTACCATGATCAAAAGACTAAACTTGTAGTAAAAGAAAGAAAATTTGAGGATCTTTCACATAACAAGCCTCTACATAAATGAAAGGGATTAATGGTTGGTTTTTAATGCCGTTTAAAGGAAAAGACTTTTTATTTAAACATAGATCAAGAAAGAATCTGAATCCCAGGGGCCAATAAAGGTATCTCCTAACAAGAAGGATAGGAGAGCAACAGAGATGAATTGAAGCATTGCCCATAGCAAACCTGAATGAGAATTTCAGCACTACCACCTCCCAGTTCATCTCTGAGTTTCCATATGCTTACCTATAAAATTATAAAACACTGTGTAAGTAATAGTTATTGAACACTAACTAGGAACCAATCACCATTTTCAAGAGTTTACATGGATTAACTTATTCATTCCCCATGTTCATGTCCTCTATTCTTACTGACTTGTTACAATGTGAAAGACCATGCGTGATGGATAGCCGTGTGGCATCTCAGCAAGTAGGTGTTAGAAAGGATTGAGATTCACATTTTTGTTTTGGAGACTGGGGAGAGTTCATGGAAGTAGACCATTGCTCTTAATTTGAAACTGATAGAAAATGAGGATAATTCACGAATTGGTAATCCTAATATTTGATAATTGATATCCTAATCATTGATAGATGGTATCCTAATAATGCTCATCTAAAAGACAGATTTGAGCAAGAATAAAAGAAAACTAGACTTATAATTTGTAAAGAACTTATAATCATTCATTGTAATCAGGATTAGAAGGATGTTTGGTCATTTTTGTGGTTTGGGAAATATTCTTATTTTTGTCTATGTGCAGTCATGATTATAGAGTAATTCTATTTTCTTCTTAATTCATCATAGCTGCAGAGTGGCCTTAAACAACACAACATAGCCACCAGTGCCAGACCAGTTTCCAGCAACACCGAGATTCAACTGATAGAGTCAGGCCAAGTCCCAAATGTCAAATGCTACTTTCTTTCATCACTCCCGACCCTATTAGATATTTACAATATATCTAAATCCTTCTTTTTTTTTTTTTTTTTGGTGGTACTGGGGTTCCTGGAAGCCCTTCTTTTACCTTCAGGCTACACTCCCAGACCTATTTTATTTTTGGAAACAGGGTCTCTTAAGCCAGCGCGTCTGGCTTCCAACCTGCGAGATCCTCCTGTCTCCGCCTGCCAAGCGCGGGGATTACAAGCGTGCACCACCACGCCCGGCCAATCCTTTTATTTTAATTGACAAAAAATATATTTATCATATAAAACATTTCAAAATATGTAAACATTGTTTAATAGCTAAATCAAGCTATTTAGCCTCATATACTATTTTGTGGTGAGAACACTTAACATCTTTCCTTGCAATTTGCAAAAATACAGCTAGGTATGGTATGCACACTTGTAATCCCAATACTTGAGAGGATGAAACAGGAAGATCATAGATTCAAGGATAGCCTCAACAACTTAGTGAGATCCTCTACAAGTTAGTGAAACTCTATTTCAAAATAAAATAGGACTTGGGGTGTAGACTTCCCCTGGGCTCAAAATCTAGTAACAAAGAAAAACACATTTCTATTACCTATAGTCAGTATGTATATAATCAATATCTTGAATTTATTCCTGCTAACTGAAATTTTATATTCTTTGACCAATATCTCTTCAATCCCACCATCCCAACCCCTGGTCTCACACTGTATCTAAAGTTTGCAGATGAAGAAACTAAATTCACTCAGCCATTTAGTAGCAAATGTAGAATTTGATTCCAGATGGGTAGTAGGCACTATTTTAAATGATTCTGAAACAGTACTCCTAACCTCTGTACTTATTGACCTTTCAGTGATGGATATCATTACCTCATAGGATGATTGTAAAGGTTGCTGCTGATGCATGGACATAGTTGCATCATTTAGGTTATGGCAAAAAATTGAAGAAAAAAAAGACATGAGGGTCCTTATTATTACTAACCAGAGAAACTAATTTTTTTTTTTTTTTTTTTTTTTTTTTTTGCTGGTACTGGGATTCCTGGAAACCCTTCTACCTCCGAGCTACACTCCCAGACCTTTTTTAAAAATATTTTTATTTGCCGGGCGTGGTGGCGCACGCTTGTAATCCCCGCGCTTGGGAGGCTGAGACAGGAGGATCGCGCAGGTTCGAAGCCAGCCACGCTGGTGTAAGAGGCCCTGTTTCCAAATAAAAAAGTATAAAAAATAGGTCTGGGAGTGTAGCCCGGAGGTAGAAGGGCTTCCAGGAACCCCAGTAACACCAAAAAATATATACTTTTATTTGAAAACAGGGTCTCAGCGAGGCTGGCTGCAAACTTGCGGGATCCTCCTGTCTCTGCCTCCCAAGCATGGGGATTACAAGCGTGAGCCACCACACCCGGCAGAAACTAATTTTTTTAAGCACTGGGCATTGAACCCAGAAGCATTTTACCTTTGAGTAACACTCCTCTTTTTCATTTTTTAATTTTTTTAAAGGATCTCACTGCTGAGAATCTTATTTAAGTTGCTAAGGCTAACTTTGAACCTGTGATCCTCATGTTTCAGCCATCCAAGTACTGGGATTATAGGCATGCACTATCAAACCTTAATATATTTTAACTTTAGGTTTAATTACAGTTTTCCAGAAAGCTTGCTTTGTGAATTGAGCATCACAAAAGAAGCAGGAAATTTGCTTTTTGACCAAATTTTGCCACTAGCCAACTGTGTTCATAGTACAAAATTCTATAAAACTCTGTAAAATTCTATTTCCAAAAGAGGATTACATGATGTTAGTCAAAATTGTTTCTGGTTTTGTTTGTTTTGTTTTGTTTTTAGTACTGAGAATTGAACACAGAGACATTCTACTTTCTACGTATACTCCTATACCTTTATGTTTTTTGTTTTGAAACAAGGTCTCACTAAGATGCTGAGAGTCTTACTAAATTTCTGAGGCTGCCCTATAACCTTTGATATTCCTGTCTCACTCTCACCTGTACTGGGATTTCAAACATGGGCCACCATACCCAGTGTAGCTCATCTCTTTTTAATATAAACATTAAAATACAAATATAAGCAATATTGCCATTTAGAATTAAAATGTTTATTTATCTCTAAAAACATGAGATTAAATTTTTATTTTATTCTCATGATAATTGCAATTTTACAATCAAGGTCTGACAGAGAGGGTCCTACTGCTAGATCAGTAGTGCTGAAAGCACATTTAAACAATGGCCCTTTCAAATAATATGTGTCTTTAAAGACTTTGGTTTGCCTCACAGTGCCAACGCTATTATAGAACTTTTAAAAATTACTTCAAAAAATGCTATTATAGAACTTTTAAAAATTACTTTAAATGCTATTATAGAACTTTTAAAAATTACTTTAAAAAACTTTTTAAAATTATGAATAAAACAAAAAACCTCTGAGTCATTGTATCATCATCTGCTAGCATCATTTATGCTCTGATTCCGACTCCAGGCTCCTGGTGGCTTCATAGTAACTCTGCTGATCATAACTTGTCCATGGGCATTCTGAGTCCCATTATCTTTAATTCACCACTCTTTCTTTCTTATTTCTCATCCATACTTTATGGTAGTTAACCTAGTTAACAAAATGGATTATATGGACTTTAATATGCTGATAATACATGGTTGCATTAATCCACCAAGATACTGTTTTTTAAAAAAGCTCTGTTAGTAGAGAATGCCCTGGCATCATGGTAGAGATTGCAGGAGATTTGGCTATGAACATGGAGGGAAAGAGAAAATATCAGAGCCTACTCTCTAAAAAGATACAGCAGATCAACTATCCTTTGGTTTCAGGAATACTCAAAATTGTTTTTCTCCCCTACCACTAAAAAGCTGTACATGTTTATGGCATAGCAGGGAAAACTGCTTGTATAATCAGCAAATACATATATACATTGTTATATGTTGTTTCTATAGAATAAAAAATTAATGAAATTCTATTTTACAATTAAGTTAGAGTCTAATAAAATTCAAGTACTAAGAATGACATAACATTGACATGTTGCCAAGACAAAGCAACTTCTATAGTCTTATTCTTGAAAGATTCCAAAAGAAAATGTGAGCAAAGAACATTATCTTGGAATGTATCTTTCAGAAAATACCCAGAATTTAGCTCTATGAATCTAATACCTGAAACATCTTCTAAACTTATTTTTGTTCATCTAAGAAAAAAACAAAACAATCCAACCTTCTAGATTCAACTTTTATGAGAAGTATGAAGTTAACTTCAATCATTATTGTTTATGTCAGAATTCCAACAGCTATAATCCAAAGCACCCGGCCACCACAATTTAGAAGAAAGATATAATTTCTTCACATTTCTGGAGACTTCCAAGGTTCAGTCCAGGTTAGGGTGAGTGAGTTCTGCAGAGCTAAGGGTATGACATCAGGAACAGAGATAGCATATTCAAGGGCTCTGCTCTCACATCATGGAGGCTGAGGCTGGAAGCAGAAAGGCAGAGAAAGCATGGCAGGGAGCCATAAATAATGCCAAGGCTATACCCTCAAGAACTCTTCCTCAGCAATTGACCCCCATCTTCACTGTGGTTGCTTTGACTTGGTGAGGTCTGGACTCCTGTCACTGTGACTTTAAACAAGAAACTGAGCTATCTATCTTCAGACTAAGAGAACTAGGGCAAAAAAGTAAAGATATTCCTCAATGTATTATGGAATCGCCTCCTAATAAAACCATCATGTATAAAACAATTTGCATTTAATATACCTACCCTGCCAAACATTACAGCTTAGGACACAGTATCTTGTATAGCATCAGTCACTTCTCCTTGTGATTACATGGCTGACTAGGGGCTGCAGCTCACTGCCTTTGCCCAGCATGACAAGAAAGTATCATATTGCATATCACTAGCCCCTGAAAATATCAAAATTCAAAATCTAAACTACAGGTACAATTTCTACTGAATTGCTTTCACAACATCATAAGGTCAAAAAAATGCAAGTCAAATCACTATAGGTCAGAGACTATCTGTGGTTTTCCAGGGTGTATAGGAGACCTCAAGCTATTTTCAATTTTTAAAAATGGGAATAAAATTAATGGATTTATTTATAGTGAGTCTGCATTAAATTCTAGAATTTTTTATTTTTTATTTGTGTGTGTGTGTGTGTGTGTGTGTATGTGTGTGTGTGTGTGTGGTACTGGGGGTGGAACCCAGAGGCTTTCTACCTCCAGGCTATACTCCCAGACCCATTTTCTATTTTATTTGGAAACAGGGTCTCACTAAGTTGCTAAGAGCCTCACTAAGTAGCTGAGGTTGGCTTCAAACCTGCGCAATCCTCCTGTCTCAGCCTCCCAAGCACGGGGATTACAAACATGCACCACCATGCCCGGCTAGGATTTTTTAATTTGGTTGAAATTTGTCATCTCAGGTTGGTGTCATTGATGAACTTAAAATGGAAAACCTAATTATCATGGAAGGAATGCTTTTAGTAGGAAAAATAGGTAAAATTTTTCAAAATATTGAATTAATAGAAAAAACTAATTATAAGAGCCCTTGGCAGTAAAAAAAATTCTAGGATCAATTTTACTAGAAAATATCTTTAATATCTTTCAAGTTTAAAAGTCAATTGACTATGTATGACTTTTAATCATATTTTGTTGTTTGTTTGTTTGTTTGTTTGTTTGTGGTAATGGGGTAGAACCCAGGGGCTTTCTACCTCTGGGCTATCCTTGCAGATCTATTTTATACTTTATTTGGAAACAGGGTGTCACTAAGTTTCTGAGAGCCTCACTAAGTAGCTGAGGCTGTCTTTGAACCTGTGCAATCCTCCTGTCTCCACTTCCCAAGCACGGAAATTACAAGAGTACCCCACCACTCCCGACATAACTTTTAATCATATTTTGAATTTTTATACAAAGTTAGATACAAAAACAGGTATGATTCTGTTTACAAGCAGTTTCAAAGTCCGTGATATTTTTAAATGTGTACATTTTATACAAGAAAGTAGGTTATTAAAAATATGTATAAGCCAGGTATAGTGATGAACATCTATAATCCCAGTTCAAGGCCAACCTCAGCAACTTAGTAGATCTTGTTCCAAGATAAGAAAATAAAAAGGGTTGAGATATACAGCACAGTGGTATAGTGCCCTTGGATTCAATCCCTAGTACCACTAAAAAAAGAAAATGAATATACTATCAACAGCCTTCTCAAAATTATCCACTTACTAAAGTTCTTCTGAAAGCTATAAAGTTTAAATATAACTTCCATTAATGTTAAAATAAATTTAAGAGAAATTTGAAAATAAAAATATATTTTAATTATGAAGTGATTGTCGGAGAAAAGGAATTAATGAATATTTTGGCAATGCTTTTATTGTTATCTAGTACTTTAGGATTTAAAAATGTAAGCTCTGGTTATAGAAACCTAAAATATCCCTAAGAACTTTCAAAGTTGTTCTAACTTCATGACCCAAAGTGTCAACAACCAAAGAGTTTAAGCTGCAATAATGAGTTTTTGTACATTCTTTCACAAATTCTTTAAAGATTTTACAAAGACACATACTAGTCTATTTAAAATGAGATCAAAGAATCCTAAGAAATTTTGCTGCTCCTGCTTCTTCCTTTTACATGAATACGCAGTATGAATGGCCAAAATTTCTGGCTTTTATTCTTCACATATGTACAAAGAAATGGTGGATTTGTAACACTCTCAGGCTGGCACATTAGGACAATTTTTGAAACTAAGGAAGGAATAATGCTGGACTGTTACCTCATTCTGCATCGTGTCACTGGTTCATGATTTTGATTAAACTAATCATTAATCAGCCCACTACTAGAATTTCAGATATCTTATATATCCTAGAATTCATCCAGGTTCCAACCCTCTACTTTGTCCATGAGAATCCAGAAGTCCAAGATTGGGAAACAACTAGTTTACAGTCATATTTAGTTGGTAGAGAGACTTAGAATCCAGCTCTCAGAACCTGTGTACTTTCTGCTACAAGACATTAGAAACTTTTGCACTAAAATGGTGCCTTTTCCCATAGCTTCAAACAGCCCCTACTCCTCTTTCAGGTCCCCTGTTCCCCTTGTATGTAACCTGTTAAAGGAGGGTCTGACCAAGCTACCAAATTATTGCCTGTGTTTCTATGTTCATAGCTTTACAATTCATAACTGGCAAACTATGGAACCAGCCAAGATGTCCATCAACAGGTGAATGCATTACAAAACTATGGGATACGTGTGCAATAGAATTTTACTCAGCCATAAAGAATATGTCATTTGCGGGGAAATGGATAGAACTGGAAAACATTATACTAAGTGAGATTAGTCAGTCATAAAAAGTAAGAAATTGGATGCTTTCCCTAATATGCAGAAACTAGGAGGGAAGGGTCATAGGAAGAATTCTAGACAAAAAAGAAAAAATCATAGATAAGCAAATAAGGAGGCCTAACTGAGGGTGATGGGAGGGTAGAAGAAGGAAATGCTCTAATGTACATGATGTACATTCACAAACATATTAAAATCAATCACTAAGCAAACATGAGAGGGAAAAAAGGGGGAGGGAATGAGGTGGAAATTGGAGAAGGGCTATATAAGTGATGTGTGCTAGTATGCCTCTACCATCTTGTACCCCATTAAGATGCATGACTACAATGCACCAATAAAAGAAAAAGGAGGGTCTGCTCAGATGACCTGAGAGTCGTGTTGTCACATCCCTTCGACAACCCTCATTCTGATAGAGACACTCTGCTTCCTGAATATAAGCACTTCAGACTTTGTCAAAATTTTTAACTCTGCCTTCCCCTTCACATAGACACCCAGGATCCCAGAGCTGCTGCCTTACACTTGGTGATTTGTCTTCATCTTCATTTTTTCAATCCCATCCTAGGAAAGGTCTAAGGTAAAAGCATGTTATGCACTTCCACCTTTATAGCACTCTTTTTACTCATTTATTTTTGGGGCCTCTGAAGTTACTGACTAGAATCTTTATTGCAGACTTCTTGAACCCAAACTCCTCTCTGTGCCCTGAACAGATAGTTCCTCAGGCCTGGACAGAGCATCTGCAACCTATTTCAGTTTATGCTTTTCCTGCCTGTTCCTGGCTTCTGCTGCCCTCTAGCAGCCATCAGCATCATGGCAGGACTCGAAACAATGAAATCATACTGAATTGAATTACTGGATGGGTTGCTTTGGCTTCATGAAACTGCAACCCCTTGCCCCCCAGAAAAAGAGAAAACCTGTGAGCTATAATTAATGCCACTGTTCTGTGATTCTCCCTTTCCTTAGGTCTGAATTAGAATCCAGTTTAAAAGCTATATCTATAAAGAGGATAATAATATGTCTTGACACACAGTAGACATGTTTATGCCTTATTTTTTTTACCCAACTCTGATGATCATCAATGATTCCCTCCATTTTTCATTTGAAATCCTGGCATTGGAACACTTCAAAAAGAAGTGCCAAAAACAATTTAAATGTCCAACAATTGGGAATTGCTTAAATTATAGTATATACCTTGCAATGGTATATGTTATAAATGTTTTTTAAATGCTTTTAAAAAGCTTCCATAGGGTGCACGCTTGTAATCCCCGCACTTGGAAGGTAGAGACAGGAGGATCCCGCAGGTTCAAAGCCAGACTCACTGGCTTAAGAGACTCTGTTTCCAAATAAAAATATAAAAAAATAGGTCTGGGAGTGTAGCCCAGAAGTAGAAGGGTTTCTAGAAACCCCAGTACCACCACCAAAAGAAAAAAAAAATGCTTCCATAGCTGGGAGGTTAAAACAGGAGGGTCAAAGTTTTGTGGCCAACCTCAACAACTTAATGAGAACTTCCTCTTCTTAATAAAATCCTGTTTTAAAATAAAAATAATAAAATAGGGGTGTGGGTCTAGCCCAGAGGTAGAATGACCCTGGGTTCAATTCCCAATACCACAAAAAAAATTATGAGGATATGCTTCTAATGCAATATTCAGTGCAATATATAAAAATTTACAAAAGAATTACTTGTAAGATCCCAATAATAGACTGAAAGAGAAGAGATGATCTGTAATGTTAATGGTAGTTGTCATTTGTATTGTTCAGCAAGCACAAGTTACAGTCCACAATCATAATAGCTGAAACTATGTATTCTAAACTGTGGACCACTCATGCCTGTATGTAAGACTGAGTCAAATCTCTGAAAAGAACTCTTACAGCCTATGCAGTTCATCAAAGTGATGGTGGTGGCATCTTCACAGTCCAGGATATAGGCCTTAGTGTTGGGAAGATGAAATGTTACAATAGCAAGATAAACTAGAGCATTAGTCATTTCTCTTTTTCCCTAGAGTTTGGAAGACTAGACCTCTTAGCAAATTACTTTTGTTCATTCAGCTTCTGGAACACCTTTATGTTTTTCTCCTACCTTCCTACTAACTCCCAGCTATCTTGCTATTTTTTTGTGTGTGTTTATTTCTCTTCATACTTAGAAATTATTAATATTGCCACGTTCCAGAGCTTATTCTTGTTCTCTTTTATTCCCACCCTACAGTTTTTCATCTACTACATGGTTTTAAATTATATATATATATATATATATATATATATATAGAGAGAGAGAGAGAGAGAGAGAGAGAGAATTTCCCAGTTTTACTCCCAGCTTAACTCCAGATATACATGCAAACTGCATATTAAATATTTCCTTTACATCCAATATACATTCACATTTAAAATACTTAATGCAAAACTCTTACTATTCTCCCCTAAACCTACTCTTCTCACAATGAATTATAAGCATCTTACCACTCAGCTACCATTGCCCCTTTTGTTTATATACATCTAACCACCGCTCTATTTTCAAAATATGCCCTAAAAATGACCAATTCCCATCACCTTCATAGCTATTACACATAATCTAGTTTCTCTCTACTTAACCAATAGTGCACTCAGTGTTCTTGCTTTCAATTTCACTCTCCCCACCTACTGCCACCACACATATACAACATCTACTAGCAACACAAAAAACAGTGTTATCCTTTAAATTCAATCCATAAGCCAAATCATATCACTGCACAGCTTTAAATCAACCTGTGCTAGTTTACTTAAAGAAAAATCCAAGACCATACAATGCTCTGCAAGGCCCTACAGAGTCTGGCCTCCAGCACCTCTCTGACCTTATCTACTTCTCTCTCCCTTGTTCACAGTGCTGCAGTAACAGTGTTCCTACTGTGTGTTAGGGGGAAAGTAACTGGGGATTGAACCCAGGAACATCCTACCTCTGAACTACACCCCAGCCCTATTTTATTTTTATTTTAAAACAGGGTTTTAAATAAAATTTAAAAATTTAACCAAGTTACTGAGGTTGGCCTTGAACTTCTGATCCACCTGTCTCAGCCTTTCAAGTACCAAGATCACAGGTATGTGCCACCACACCTAGCTGGCCCCCTATTTTTAACACATGAAGCACCTCTATTTCACAGGACCTTTTTATGTGTTCATCCCTCTGTGCAGGTCATTCTTCCCCAAATACCTGCATGATCCACTCTCTCCCTCTTATCTATAATTGCAAATGTACTCTTAGCAAAAGCATTACCCTACTGTTGTATTTAAATTGCAACTCCATATTCTTCCTGCTTTCATAATAATTTAGCCCAAAAGCCCAGCAAGGTGGGGATGGGATAGAACAAACCTGTGTGTTGTGTCTGAGTTCATGAAGGGAAGAGGCCAGCATTGTCGGGAACAATGGCAAAAGAAGTTTGAAATCGGATGTTGAAGTCTAAACAGAATAAAGCAGGCAGAAAGAGATGAGTTCAGCCCTGTGGAGGAAGGAAGCAGGAAGCAGAATCAAAAGCTTGACTTCATTCAGAGAGAATGTAAATATGTTAGGATAAAAGCAGCAATGTTTGTCACTGTAGAAAATGGAAATTATATATAAGAAAATAGAGCACACCAGAGTGTCCTAGATACAGTCTGTTTGTTAATAAGAATATTATTAGGACAACTTTTGAAACTGGATTAAAATTGATGCTTTAGCTCTTAACTCATGCCTTCACTATACATAGATATAGAAGTGAATATGTATATAACTGTGTGTATTTATATATATAATCCCAGTTCTGTTCAGTAAGAAGATATGAGAGCAGAAATAATCCATTACCAACAAGCATACTAGCACTCCAGACTTGGTTTCCAAATATTAAATATTATTCTTTATTTAAGGAATCCAAAGATTCTTGAGAAATGGATGATTCCAGGACCAGGGCTGAGAAATTACTGATAAGCCTAAAGGGTGTGCCAGAAAAAAAGTGCTCAAAGATGGGAGGTTTGCTAAAATGGCACATGCCAGCTTAAAAGTACACACACTGCCAAAATGGACAAAACATGACCATCAAATGTAATAATAGGACTTCTGGGAAGATGGTGACTGAGGGAAGAAGTACCTACCAGTCCTGCTGATCTCCATTATCTTAAAAACAGCATTCTTACAAAAGCCAAAAAACACCACAATGTTAAAAAGAACAAAGGTGACAAGGGAAAAAAAAAAAAGCTAGAAGGCCAATCAGAGAACAGAAAAGTGCGGCAGACTGGCTCAATCAGGCACTAAATATGGGCACTGAGTCTGCTCAGGACCGAGTTTCTCAGAAAGGTGGGCAAAGGCTTTGGTTGCAGTTCTGCAGCCACTTATCTGCAGCGATTTTTTCCCTTTTTATGAAATAAACTCTTTAAGTTCCTGTTCACGGAGCTAAAAGTAGAGATTCCTCTCAAGGAAAAAAATCTGACATGGACAAATGCCTCTTGTGCAATTGACACTTTATTACAAGAACCCAGGAAAATTTATATCCTTCACCAGTGAGACTAATAGTAAAATGAAAAAAAGAATCACCACAAAACAATAGTGAAGAACATGTAAACAAAGTAAAAGCCCAGCCCCCTGCCCTTGCAGACAGGCGGCTCCAAAGGGCAAATTCCAGAAGACACAGGCACATCCAGGGCTTGGAGAATACTGTCTCTCATGGAATCTCCTTTAACTCTTTTCAGAACTTTCCGTTCCTAGGGCTTAGTCCATATAGTTGGCATGGAGAGATGTGGCAATCCAAGGGGCTGCACTGGAGGTCTCCCGGGTTTCGTCTGCATTGCCATCTAAAGTCTGAAAGCTTAAACAAGCTTACAACACAGTTTAGCAGATAAACACCAAAAAGTAACATAAAGTTTTTAGATTTAGTTGTCAGATGTATTTCTCTAGCTGCTGAGCACTTTTCCTCAAATGATAGGCTTATTAGAAGCCTATTCCTCTTTTAATAATCCATTTTCCTATCACAAACCCTCTGCAACTTCCTTTTCTTTTCTGATTATCCTAATTCTCTCTTTCCCATTTGGGACAGTCTTAGAATAAGCTCTTCTTCATACAAAAATGCTTTCTTATTCTCACCATATTTCCTTTCTTTCACACTTACACATTTATTATATCTGTCCTTTGTTCTGACATATTCATTTCTTAACCACGTGGCACCTCCCTGTCTTGGGCAGCACACATACTGGGTGTAAAGGTCAAGAATCTTCCTAGCCTTCGGCTCTATTGTATTGGGCAGTATTGGCTGCTCATCAACTAGGCTGCTTTGAAGTCACACACAAAGTTTATGTATGTAGATTGCCCTCCATGCTTTCCACAGATGTGCAATCTACATTTAACAGTAGATCCAGCCCCCAATTGATACTGGCCATCTGCATAAACTGAGAAAGACTCAGAGAACCAGGCTTGCAACAGGAAAGGTGCCAGTGGCACTGTGTGTCTGCACAGAGAGACTGCAGAGGCCCAGTCAGCTGAATATTCATATATTTGTAGGGTTGCATTATTTTTTGTTCTGTTTAGTGTGTGTGTGTGTGTGTGTGTGTGTGTGTGTGTGTGTATGCTTGTTTGATTGCTCTATTCCCAACCCTACTCCCAAGCTTCTTCCCTTGTACATACATACTCTCTTCTCTCCATCCCTTTTCTTTTTTTATTTTTTCTCTCTTCTTTATCTTGTATTAAATCCACTTCATACCACTATACTAAAATCTCTACATTGGTTACTATGATACTACTAAATATTTACCAACTCTAATCTTGACTATATACTACCTTACCAAACTCATACTCTCATTCTATTTTATCCTGTCTGTGGCTTTACCCTATTCCTGCATTTACAACTTCATTTCCCTCATCACTCAACCTTTACTGTTGAATACAACACAATTTGCCCTTGGATACACCAGCTAACACCTAGAGACTGAGAGAAACCTACCAAAAGCAACAGATACAAGCTCCTGAGATCATGGAAAGGAGGGATAACAAGGAAGCAATGAGCTCCCACAAACACAATAACAAAACCTGACAACACAGAATTGCAGAGATCTCCAGAAGGTCAAATGAGAAATGTAACTGTAGAAATAATACAGGACTTTCAAAAAGAATTTAGAGAGAGACTGAAAGAAATAAAGAATGTGATCATTGAAGTGAAGGCATCAATTCAAACTATGAACAATCGATTAGACCACATGGAGAATAAAATCTCATTCCTAGAAGATGATCACTCCAAAAATGAACACATAGTATATAACTTAGAAAAAAACAATTCAACCACATGAATTGGACATTGAGGAAATATGAGCCCATTTTAAAAGAGATAACCTATGAATAATTGGCATAGAAAAGGGAATAAAAGGTGAAACCAAAGGGATCAACAATCTTTTCAAAGAAGTAATATCAAAAATTTTCCAAACATAGAACAATAGGTCGATGCACAGGTATATTAAACTTATAAAACCCCCTTTAGACAAGATAAGAGAAAATGTTCACCACACCACATGGTAGTCAAACTGACCAATGTAAAATCCAAGGAGATAATTTTTTTTTTGGGGGGGGGGTACTGGGGATAAAACCCTTCTACCTCCAGGCTACACTCCCAGAGCTATTTTATATTTTTATTTGGAAACAGGGTCTCTTAAGCCAGTGAGGCTGGCTTCAAACCTGCATGATCCTCCTGTCTCTGCCTCCCAAGCAAAGGGATTGCAAGTGTGCACCACCACACCCAGCTCAAGGAGAGAATTTTAAGAGCAAGAAAAACAAAACACCAAGTGACATTTAGAGGCAAACCAATCAGAATCACTCCAGAATTTCCAAACCAAGTGATGAAAGCCAGAAGGCCCTGTAGTAGCATATTTCAAACTCTGAAAGAAAACAACTTGCAGCCAAAATTTCTTTTTTTAATTTGAATAATTTATTACTCTAACAAAGTATAAACTATGGAAAATTAGTGTATTTGAATCATTTCAGAGAGCAGAGAAAGTTTCCCACCTGCAGATTTCAGTTTTTAGCACCTTTGAAAAGAAATATAGAGTTAAGACAAGTGGCAATATAGCTCCAGACTGCCTACAGAAAATCATCCATCTGACCCCGATGTGCAGTTCACATAACAATGCAGTCATCTGGTTTACTTCTCTACATTTTGAGAGTGCTACAAAACATTGGAGAAAAGGAGAAAGGTGTTCACTGAACTCATGGTTGGTGGGTTGGAAGATGAGAGATGTTTATTTCACAAAATTTAAGCTGCCGACTGTCAGATTAAAAAACTAGTTGAAAATAATGGCTTACATTTTAAAAACCAATTTCATTCCCCTAGTTCCATTTAAAAATAAATACAAGCCATTTGTACATCTTGCTGGTGAGTTCACTTGTTTGAGTCCCCAGCCCTTGGGCCACAGCCTCCCTAGATGCCTCTGCTTGGCCCCTGGTCTCAGGAGGGGAGTGGGGTTGGGATGGGTATTTGGTATGATTAGTTTTATTGCTTGCCCTTTCTGCCCACTCTCATTCACTCAACACAGTTTTGATAATTTCTTTATCAAAAAAATGCATAGGCATTACTAGGTATCTGAGAGACTGGTACAGATAGGAGTCACTATTTAAACAAGGTGAGATGGAAATCTGTTCAGACCACAATAGAAGTGACCTAGCACTGGTGTTAGGAGAAGCCCTGGGAGCTAAGTCCAGGAAGGCAGGTCCAGTTTTGAATCTATAAACTTTTGCAGCCAAAAATTTTCTACCCAGAAAAACTATCTCTCAAATTAGACAGGGAAATAAAAATCTTCCATGACAAACAGAAGGTGAAGGAATTTATGTCTTTCAAACCAGTACTAGAGAAAATACTCAAAGAGATTAACTGCAAAGAAGAAATAAGTAATACATTCCAGAATCAGAGAAACAAAAATTTTCATCCATCAAAAAACTAAGCAAAGAAGAACAAACACTACCTCAGACAGAAGTTAAATCTCAATATGTTAGGAATTAAAAACCATCTTTTAATAATCACACTGAACATAAATGGCCTCAACTTTCCAATAAAGAGTCATAAGGTGGTAAAATG
This sequence comes from Muscardinus avellanarius, assembly GCF_963383645.1. NCBI lineage: Eukaryota > Metazoa > Chordata > Mammalia > Rodentia > Gliridae > Muscardinus > Muscardinus avellanarius. The sequence continues at coordinate 72,079,678 of NC_137795.1, forward strand.
GATTAAAAACTAGAATCTGTCTATCTTCTGCCTGCAAGAAGCACACCTTACAATACAGATGGTCACAAACTAAAGGTAAAAAGCTGGATCAAGGTAATCTATGCCAGTGGAAATCAAAGACAAGAAGATGTAGCAAATAGGATATCAGACAAGTTATACTTCAAGCTTAAGCTTATTAGAAGAGACAAAGCAGGTCATTTTTTACTGGTAAAAAGAACAATAAAGCCGGGCGTGGTGGCGCACGCTTGTAATCCCCGCGTTTGGGAGGCGGAGACAGGAGGATCGCTCAGGTTTGAAGCCAGCCGCGCGCGCTGGCTTAGAAGACCCTGTTTCTAAATAAAAATATAAAAATAGGTCTGGGAGTGTAGCCCAGAGGTAGAAGGGCTTCCAGGAACTCCAGTACCACCAAAAAAAAAAGAACAATAAAGCAAGGCAAATGATAGTCAAAATTTATGCCCCAAACACAGGTGCAACTAGTTTAATAAAACAAAGTCTTTGTGACATTAAGTCACACATAGTCCAAATACAAAAATACTGAGAGATTTCAACACCCCTCTCACACCATTAGACTGATCTTCTAAACAAAAGGTCAGTAAAGATGACTCAGACCTAAAGAATACCATCAACCAAATGGACCTATTCAACACATATAGAATATTCCACCCAACTATACAGCAGAGTTCATATTTTTCTCAGCTGCTAACAAAACCTTCTCCTAAAACTTCTCCTAAAACTAACAAAAACTTCTCCTGGGCCACAAAGTGAGCACTAGCAAATTAAAAAAATGTGACATACTTCCCTGTGTCTTTTCAGACCATAATGGAATGAAACTAGAAATCAACTATAAGAAGAACCAAAGAAACCACATAAACATGTGCAGACTGAACACCACACTGCTGAATGAAGAATGGGTCATAGAAGGAGTAAGAGGTAAAACAAAAAAATTCTATAAACAAACAAAAATAGAGATACAACATATCAAAACATCTGGGACACTTTGAAGGCAGAATTAAGAGGTAAATTCATAGCACTGGGTGCCCACATAAGAAAAACAGAAAATCACCAAATACATAACCTAATGACACATTTCAAAGTCTTTGAAAAAGAGGAATAATCTAACCCCAAAGCCAGTAGAAGACAGGAAATTATTAAAATCAGAACAGAAATCAACAAAATAGAGAATAAGAAAATACAGAAAATCAACAAAAGCAAAAGCTGGTTTCTCAAAAAAATTTATAAGATAGATAAAGCACTAGTCAAAAAAAAAACAAAGAAGAGAGAATGATTCTAAATTATGAAGATAAGAGATGTAAAAGAATATATTATCAGACAGTGTAGAAATCCAGAGGTTCATTAGAAACTACTTTGAAAAACTATACTCCAACAAAATAGAAAATCTGGAAGAAACTGACAACTTTCTAGATAATTACAACCCTCCTAAACTGAGTCAAGAAGATATACAAAATTTAAATCAACCAATAGCAATCAAAGGAATTGAAATGGTAATAAAAAACCTACCATCAAAGAAAAGCCTAGGACCAGGTGGTATCCCAAGTTAATTTTATAAAACCTTTATAGAAAAGCTAATCCTGATACTCCTCAATCTATTTTGTGAAATACAAAGAAAGAAATAGGACTCTCCCAAATACATTCTATGAAGCCAGCATCACATTAATACCAAAACCAAGACAGCTCAAGGAAGGAAAACTACAGGCCTATATCTCTTATGAACTTGAATGCAAAACTGCTAAACAAAATACTAGCAACACGCATTCAAAAACCACATCAAGAAAATCATACACCATGACCAAGTAGGGTTTATCCCAGGGACATAAGACTGGTTCAACATACGAAAATCAATTCATGTAATTCATCACATAAACAGAACCAAAGACAAAAGTCACATTATCATTTCAATAGACACTGAAAAAGCATTTGGCAAAATCCAACATTCAGTTAGCTAAAAGCACTGCAGATAATCAGAATAGAAGGAACATACCTCAACATCATAAAAGCAATCTAAAATAGGCCCACAGCCAACATCATATTAAATGGGGAAAACTGTGAGAATTCCCCTAAAAACAAGAACAAGACAAGGATATCCATTATCACCATTTCTTTTCAATATAGTATTAGAGACTCCAGCCAGTGCAATAAGGCAATAAAAGGAAATCAAAGAAGTACAAATAGGAAAAGGATAATGAAAACTTTTGCTATTTGCAGATGACATAATACTATACTTAGAAGATCCATCAAACTCAGCCAAAATGCTTATAGAACTTACCAAGAAATTCAGCAAAATGTCTGGATACAAAATCAACCTTAAAAGTCAGAAGCTTTATTGTATACCAACAATAAATCCACTGAGAAAGAAATCCAGAAAACACTTCTACTTAGGATATCCCATAAAAAATAAAATAAAATACTTAGGAATAAACTTAATCAAGGAGGTAAAAACCTTTACAAAGAAAATTATAAAACACTGAAAAAATAAATTGAAGAAGACCTTAGAAGATAGAAAGATCTTCCATGTTCATGGATAGGCAGAATAAATACTAACAAAATGGTCATACTTCCAAAGTGATCTACAGATTCAATGTAATACCCAATAAATTACCAAGTTTATTTAGTACAGACATAGAGAAATCAGCCCTTAAGTTCATTCAGAACAATAAAATACTCAGAATAGTCAAAGTAGTTCTCAGCAACAAAAATCATACAGGAAGAATTACAATACCTGACTTTAAACTATACTACAAAGCCATAGTAATAAAAACAGCATATTAGTGGCACAAAAACAGTCACATAGACCAATGCAGAAGAATAGAAGACTCAGAAACAAATCTGCACATTTATAGCCAATTGACTTTTGACAAAGGGGACAAAAACATACACTGGAGAAAAGATAGCCTCTTCAACAAATGGTGCTGGCAAAACTGGTTAACCATATTCAGAAAAATTGCAATTAATCCCACTTTCTCACTCTGCATAAAAGTCAATCTAAGATGAATCAAAAACTCGGAAATTAGACCAGAGAACCTTGAGGCTCCTTGAAGGGGGGCATAGGTCCAGCACTGCAACACATAGGCACAGACAAAAACTTTCTCAACAGGACCCCAAAGACACAGCAAACTAAAAAGCGAATCAATACATGAGATTGCATGAAACTGAAGAGCTTCTGTTCAACAAAGGAAACTATCAAGAACCGCAAACAAGCGTCAATGGAATTGAAGAAGATTTTTGCCACCTGCTCCTCTGATAGAGGACTAATATCTAGACTATACCGAGAATTCAAGAAACTCAGCACTAAGAAAACAAATAACCCAATCAATAAATGGGCAAGGGAACTATATAGACAGTTCACAAAAGAACAAATTCAAATGGCCAATAAATGCATGAAAAAAATGCTCAACATCGTTAGCAATCAAAGAGATGCATATCAAAACTACCCTGAGATTTCACCTACCTCCACCTAGAATGGCAAACATTGAAAACACAAACAACAACAAATGCTGGCAAGGATATGGAGAACTGGCAAGGATGTGGAGAAGTGGGAACTCTCCTACATTGTTGGCGGGACTGCAAATTAGTGCAACCACTTTGGAAAACAATATGGAGGCTCCTCAGAAGAATAGGAACAAACATCATATGATCCAGCAATACCACTTCTGGGGATTTATCCAAAAGAATGAAAAACAAACTACCAAACTAATGCTTGTGTATCTATGTTCATAGCTGCACAATTCACAATTGCCAAACTATGAAATCAGCCAAGATATCAATCAACAGATGAATGGATTACAAACTATGGGATATGTACACAATGGAATTTTACTCAGCCATAAAAGGAACAAAATTACTTTATTTGTAGGGAAATGGATAGAACTGGAGATTAGTCAGCCACAAAAAAATAAGAAATTGGATGTTCTCCCTAATATGTGAAAGGGAGGGAGAAAATGGGTCATGGGAGGAACTCTAGACAAAGAAGGGGATATTAAAGATGAGCAAAAAAGGTGACCTGAGGGGATGGAAGAGGGGAAGGGAAATTCTCTAATGTTCATGATGTACATTAACAAACATATCAAAGTCAATCACTAAGCCAAATATTAGAAGGAGGGACAGAGAGGGAATGTGGTGGAAAATGGGTAAGGACTAACTGGGTAATGTGTGCCTGTATACCTTTACCATCTTGTACTTCATTAATATGTATGACTAAAATATACCGATAAAAAGTTTAAAAATTTAATAACAGTAACAAAATTAACCTATTGAGTAAAATAAAACCCATAAATTCATCCTGATAGGAACTTTAGAATAATAAAGAAATAGAGAAAGATTTTTCCCATCTTTAGTAGAATGATCACTGTTAAGTATAAAGTGTTGGACGATCATGGTAATAATCAACCAAGGAACAACTACAGATGCTAGAACTAGTGGATGAGTTGATGGGTCATGGGATAGTTACATGGTCTCAAACTACCACCACATAGAATGATTTTAATTGTGAAGGGGAAAGAGTAATTTTACAAAGAAGATTGATACTTCCTTAATTAAATGACCAAAGTGAATATTGCCAATTTTCAGACAAACTGAAATCACCTGTCACTGAACAGGCTAGAGTAAGAACACAGCAACATTTACATGGCATTCTTGCCCAAGATGTATAACTGGCCTCTAACTATAAGAAATATCAGCCAGACTCACAAAGAGGGATGTAGGGATGTTCTACAAAATAATTGACTGGTAACCTTCAAATTTGTCAAGAGAGAAAGTAAAAAAACCACTGAAATTTTTATTTTAATTGAAGGACACTTAAAAGACCTTACAACTTAATGCAACACAAAATCCTAGATAGAGTCTGTTTGTTAATAAGAATATTATTAGGATAACTCCTGAAACTAGATGAGAGGGGAGTAAAAAAAAATCAGTGCTAAGTTCTTGATTTTGATGGCTGTCTTAAGGCTAGGCAGAAGAAAGTCCTTGTTAATAAAGTACTCAGGACTGATAACAACTTACCCTAAAATAGTTCATGACAACAGAAGGTATTTATTACCATTCCTGGAATTTTTTTTTATAAAATGTCAAAGTTATTTCTAAATAAATAAATAAGTAAAATTATAAGTCTGCCAAAAGCCTTCCTTATCTCCTTCTTCATTTTATTTTTCCCAGAGTACTTATCAGTATCTGCTATGTTGCTATTGTTTTCTGCCTTTCACTGCTAGAATATAAACTATATAGCTTTTCGTATCATTTTTAACTGCTATATTCTAGTACCTCCAACCATGTCTGGTCCATAGATGAAGCTCAATAAGTGTTTGTCCAGTGAATTGAATCCTCCCGTGGTCAGGTGTAGATTGCCTGTCAGCTGCTGATAAAGCCAGTGTGCAGACTCAGCAAGCCAGTTAGCAGGCACAGTTTCACTTACATCCATAGGAAACACTTTCTGCACCACAGCAAGTCTTTCTGCTCCTCCACAAAAACCGATTCACCTAGCAAGATAGCTTAGCCCCTCAGAGCCACAGTTTCCCAAACTCCTCCAACTTCATCTATAGTTACACATAACAAGATAGCAAACAGCAGTTTTTCCAGAAAAAAAAAACTGCTTCAAAATCGATACAAGTTACCCCTTTTACAAGACAGGTTTTTAAAAAAAAGTTTAGGTTATAATGAACAATGTTTTTTATCTCCTACCAATCTCACAGAAGTTTTCAACATTCTTAGAGCAAATTTAGGATATCTTATTAAATCAACTATTGACATTTAAAATATGTACTGGAGGGAAATAATATAGAATTTCCATTTGAAAGAGTAGAATAACCTGATTTTTACTTTTGTGTTCTCTTTATTACTCATACAACTAAATAGAATGTAGTTAAATTAATGTGAAAATATTATGCGAGGCAAAAGAGAATTTAGCATAAGAATATGAGGCTTAGCAATTTTCTGCTCCTGGAAGCCAGTTGCTTCAGACCCTCTCTCTGGAGCTTAACCTTTTTGTCCCATGACATTTCTTACCCCAAGAAGCAGCCCTTTATGGACCCTCTTTCTCATAACCCAACCCTTTCTCTGAAATTCAACTCCCTTCATGACAACATCTTTTTCACTGTGCCCCTACACATGTGTGGATCACACACACACACACACACACACACACACACACACACACACACACTACTAAATAACATCTTTTATTTTCTTCCAAAAAAAAACACCAAAGAATATAAATCTTATAGTCAGAAATACAGGAGTTCATTCCAACTTCACCAATGATCAGCATTATAATCTTCAGCATGTTATTTTACTTTTCTAAGTCTCTGTTTCCTTTTTCTAAAACTGGAGTAATAAAATAGTAGCAATAGTGCCTACCTTATAGGCTATGGTAAAGATAAAAAAGAAAGCACTTTACACAGGGCCAGTACATGGTAATAAACATGTTAGCTTTCTTTTTGTGTATAATTAATTTAAATGTTAAATTCATATATAAAATACAAATATGCAATAAACTTATTGATGGAAAAATAATATTGTAGATTTTTCCTGAGTTTCATTTTTATAAATGAAATCTCATTTTCTATAAATTATACTAATATATTGTTGAAAATAATATAATGTAACATAAATGATGTTCTTTTGACTTTACATTGTTAATGTTTTTACAGGAAGCTCAAATTATGTATAGAAATTATATTAATTCAGTCTGAATTTGATTTGTATAATATGACATTTCATTTGTGTTTGCACACATTTTGTCTCTCACTGATTAAATAATTTTCCAAATCAGCTTGAATTTGTCATCTCTGTTTATAGCTGAAGGTAACAACCAAATTGCTTTGGACTAATTTACATAGAAAGTATAGTAGACATTTTATTTTCTATATAAAGCAACTATCAATAAATATTAGTTTGATAAATGTTAAGGAACTTAGCAATGTAAATTACTTATGTGATATGTATACATTTGTACTTAACTCCCATTAAATGTAAAAATAATAGAAACAAAGTAATTGTTACACTAACTGCTCTTTTCTTATTTTCAGGTGAAGTGATGATAACTATTTCCTACTCTCACACTGAGTCTGATTTGCAAATCTAGTTCCAGATGCTACTAATTAATTTACTCTAAAGTTGGATGGCAGAAGGTTTCCATTTCTCAAGTGTCATCCTGAGCTTCGGATCTTCTGACTTATGCTAAACCTACCTAAGACAGGAAACCTTTCATTGACTGAGAAAGTGGATGGTCAGTCAATACCTCAGAAGCTACAGCCCAGAGATTCAATACTTATTTCCAACAGTGTCTAAATTATCTACTAGAATCTAAACTTTTTTTAAGAAGAGGTTAATATTGTAACAAAGATGACAGCCACTTACTTTATGTGTGTAGAATTAAAAAAAAAAAAAAGTTTCCAAGAAGTTTCCAAGAGCTGCTAAACCACAGACTATTGTAGCAATCAGGAAAATCTAAGATGTTCTGCAGTAATAACAATGCCTTCACTACAGTTTATCACATGTTATCTGGGGATTTTGCCCACAGAACCACAAGCAGAAAAAGGCTCCATCTCTATGTGCCAAGCCAGGAGGCAGGAGTAATACAGTCACACATTAGCTCTTAAAATTTTTTTCCCAGGAATGATATATTACCACTTACATTTCTATTAACCTATATAAGATACATAGTCCCATTTAATTTCAAAGATATAAGAAAATGCAACCCTACCATGTATCCCCCCAAAAAAGTGAACTGGAAGGATTGGGTGAACAGGAATAATGAGTACTATGCCCTATACTTGACCAAATATCCTACTTATTGTTCTTCTACAAACAAAATGTACATGCCCTCTTCCCATAGAAACAATCCAAAACTCATGGCATGGAGCTCAGAGTCCAGGATCTCTGAGTGATATGGCCATATCCTGGGTATGGCTTCCACTGACCAAGGAGTCTAAAAAGGCAAATCATTTAATCCACAAACCCCATATACAACAGTGAAGCAAAACAGAAGTGCCCACGTAAACACTCACATTCAAAAAGTGCAAACATGGGAGACACACGTAGCAGATACTAATTTCTAGCAGTTGTGAAATCTACAGGGCATAATTGAAAGAAGCTGTTTACATAAGTTAAAATATGATTGCTAATTAGACTGATTTTACTTCACTTCCTGAAAGTTAAAATCATGCCCATTTTTCTTAATAGTCCCTGGCTCTACCCTCTGAAATATTCTTCCTTCTCCATAGTGTCTTCAACCACACACTAAGTTGGCAACCAAGATATAAACTCTCTTTGGAGTCTGAGTTGATTTCTCTGGCCTCTAGATGCTATTATTTTAAGCCTTAGTTGTAATTTTTTTTTTAGCTCCATGCTAATCACTTATCAGAACTACTTTCTTATGAACATATCAATTTTTACCTATTCAATTTCAGTTTTTTCCATAAAACAATGAACATAGCCATAGTTCATTTCTAGGCATACTTTGATATGTTGGGTATTTTTTGTTTTGTTTTGTTCTTATTCCACTGTCACATCTTTTTCCAAAATAATTATGTATTCTATAATCCTATCAAGACTAGAAGATAACCACTTTAATTCTTTTTACTGAGCCATGCTGTTCAACTTGACTTACTGAATGCTTTCTTAAGGCATTTACAAGTTTCAGGAATAGCTATTATAAGCAAATACTTGGTTTGATGCTTATCATATGGTTGGAATGTAATGCCCTTGTCATTTTGTACTGACTATTTGGAGTTGGGAAGCAGTTGTCTTGTCTAGTCATACAAGTTTCTGAATTTCTAGACATACTCTATTCCCTTTAATTCCTGCTTATAAGCAGACCAATTGTTTTCTGAGTGTGTTTCTGTCTTGTTATAACTGTAATATCTGTCAAATTCAATCAACAGGAGCTATCTTGTATTTCTAAGAATTACAAATTCATTTGATTCATGATTTTTCTTCTAAATCATTGCATGCAAGATTTCCCCAAGTTTTACAAAAACAATAGACAGACTTTTATTTTTCTAGACTCCACTAAGCATTTTTACAAACTATCTTCAATTTTCTCTTTATTTTAAGATAGGATCTCACTAAGTTGCTGAGGCTGGCTGGGAATCCAGGATACTCCTGTCTCAGCCTCTCAAAAACTGAAATCACCAGAGTCTGCCACCATATCCAGCTATCTTCAAAATTTAAAGCCAATACCACATTTTTTTTTAGATTTTCATGTTATTAATGCCCTACTCTTGTGTACCAGTTTTCTATAGAATAGAGTTGACAATGTTTTCGTAGCAAATTTGGTAATAATCAAATACTCTGGGTCTTAGAGCAATGGCAATCTATTTTTCAATCATACTACATGTCTGCTCTGGGTAAGCTTGGGCAGGAGATAGGGAGTAAGTCTCTATCTATATGATCCTCACTCAGAAACCCTACCTAAAGAAAGTCCACTTATATTTTTTCTATGTTCCAAAGGAGGAAGAAGAGAAAATTACCAAATGTGCACTGGCTCTTGCAGCTCCTATCTAGGAGTGACTAATATCACTTCTTTTCATATATCATTATCTGATACCAGTCTCCTCAAGGTGCAGGAAAGTGCAAGCCTGCCTGTATCTAGAATTATTTAGAGAATAGAACTAATTATTCTCTCAACTCTTAAAGTGAGTTCAATATATAAGGATGTAAGGGCTCTCTTTTTTATGTCTCTCCCTTCACTATTACCTCATTACCCAGGGATAATTTTGTGTTATAGAAGGATTATCCTCTATCATTCTAAATGTCTCCTTTTTGAAGCTACCGTTCTCTTCCTCCTCCTCCTCCTCCTCCTCCTCCTCCTCCTCCTCCTCCTCCTCCTCCTCCTCTTCCTCCTTTCCTTCTTCTTTTTCTCCTTCTTTTTCTCCTTCTCCTACTTCTTCTTCTTCTTCTTCTTCTTCTTCTTCTTCTTCTTCTTCTTCTTCTTCTTCTTCTTCTTCTCCTTCTCCTTCTCCTTCTCCTTCTCCTTCTCCTTCTTCTTCTTCTTCTTGTAGTAGGGATGGAACCCAGGGGCATTCTACCTCTGAGCTACACCCCCAACCCTCTTTTTTATTCCTTATTTTTGAAACAGGATCTCACTGGGTTGCAAAGGGCCTCACTAACTATCTGAGGCTGTCCTCAGACTGTGATCCTTCTGTCTCAGCCTCCCAAATGCTGGGATTACAAGCGTGCACCATCACGACTGGCTTACCGTTCTCTCTTATAAACATTTATATAATGGAAACGAAACCTTCCTTCATCAACGATAGCTATGTTCTTTTTTTCTATGTGAACATATGACATTTGTAAGATTTCAATAAGACCTTAAAAAAGTATTAGAAGCCGGGCGTGGTGGCTCACGCTTGTAATCCCAGCATTTGGGAGGCTGAGAAAGGAGGATCATGATTCTAGGACAGCCTCAGCTACTACTTTAGTGAAGCCCTTTGGAACTCAGTGAGACCCTGTTTCAAAAATAAAGAATTTAAAAAATAGGGCTGGGGGTGTAGCTCAAAGGTAGAATGCCCCTGGGTTCCATCCACAGTACCTCAAAAAGAAAAAGCCATGTAAATCAAGACAGTGTGGGTCTGTATGTCAGTCTGCCTTTTGTTTCTGTGACAAATACTTGAAGAAAATCTAACTTTAAGGAGGAAAGATTTATTTGAGCTCATAGGTACAGGGGTTTTAGTTCATTGTCAGTCAGCTCCATTGCTCCAGGCCTTTGGTGAGGCCAAGCCTCAGGATGAAAGGGTGTGGCAAGGAAAACTACTTAGCTTGTGGCAGCCAGGAAGCAAAGGGAAAGGAAAAGAGCACAGAGAAGATAATTACTTTCAGGGCGTGGGCCCAGTGACCTACTTCCTCTAACTAGGTCCCACCTCCCATTAGTTCACTCAGCCAATAATGGATTAATCCACTGATGAATACAGAGGCCTCATGATCCAATCACTTCCCCAAAGCCCCACTTTGCATGTAGGAGACTATGGAGAACATTCTAGATCCAAACCATATTGGAGCCAAGACAGAAATATGATCAGTAGAATAAAATTGGGAGTTTCTAAATAAACTTATGAATCATTAGGTTAACTAACTCAAAACTGGTGCTGAGAACATTCAGTGGGAGAAGGAATAAGCTTCTCTACAAATGATGCTGGGATAATTAAATGACCACATGCAAAAGAATGAAGTTGGATGCTTTTTATTATAAGACCTAACATTTTGTTTGCTGTCCTGACAACTTTAAACCAAACAGGGCCCCAACATTCTGGTGTCAGATATCATGTATTTAGCCATCTTATAATATTCAGGGTATGGGGTTCTTTCCCTCACCAATGGGATGAATAGGTGGCAATCAAAATATCCTTACCTTCAAATATCTACTTAGAAAGCAACTTAAAATGGGCCAAAAAACAACTGGTTTGGGGGAGTGATCACCTGATACCTCTGTTTTCCCTTTGTGACCAGGTTGTGCTCTATGTGATACTAGTGTGGCATACAAATATCCACATCCACCAGGCATGGTGTCGCACGCTTGTAACCCCAGCATTTGGGAGGCTGAAACGAGGATTGTGGTTCAAGGACAGCCTCAATTGAGGCCCTTTGCAACTCAGTGAGACCCTGTTTCAAAATAAAGAATAAAAAATATGGCTGGGGGTGTAGCTCCAAGGTAGAATGCCCCTGGGTTCCATCCTCATTACCGAAAATATATATGTATTTCCAACAATAGTGATATATAAAGAATTATCTTTGCCCTTCAACAGTCAGCTCTTGATCATAAAAACAGATTTTCCCTCCTGATTCATTGTCACTTTCCCTTTGAGCCTGCTGGACTAACAGCACTAGATTCCTGGACTTTGGCCTCCTTTTCCAGGTACCATGCTCACTATCATCTGACGTTAATTAATTTCCATCTAAAGATAAGTAATGTAATTATAAACTGGTAAATTTTTCATTTACTCTAGTATATTAAGTTGAAATTTAATTATGTTACAACTGTTTACTTTTTAATATGATTAATTTATGCTTGGAGACCTTTATCTATATTGACTGTCTCCATTTTCCTATTTTCCATTCATTCTTTAACCCACTCCACAGCAATTGCTATTGTTGTGGACTGCATTTGCAAGATTTGGTAGCTATTTTGTCTTTTTTTTCTTACTGAATTTTTTTTGTGTGTGTGTGGTACTGAGGATTGAACGTAGAGGTATTCCAACTCTGAGCTATACCCCAAGCCATATATTCTTTTTTATTTTATATTTTATTTTGAAACAGGATCTCACTAAGTTGCTGAGGCTAGCCTCAAACTTTGATCTTCCTGTATCAGTTTCCCAAGTACTGAGATTATAGGCATATGACACTATACCCAGCTCTCTTGTTGAGTTTTAGAGCAGTAATAGCACCATGACCCACCAAAAATGGACCTTCTTTAAATAGTCTCCTCACTTGAGGTTCATTACACTACATTATATCTCTCTGCCAACACCTTTTCAGTCTCTTTTCTTGTTACTTCTTCTTTACAAAATCTTTAATTTTGGAACACCTCTAGATCTAGTCAGGGCCTTCTTTTCTTCTGTATCTATACACTCTCTTTCTAGGTGGCCTTAATCACTCCCTATACTTTAATGCCATCAATATTTTAATGTCTCATAAATGTATATTCTCCAGTCTAGCCTTCTTTCTAGGGTTCCAAACCCATATACAAAGTGCCTATTTGATACACCCATTTGAATGTCTAATAAATATATGAAAATGAACACATCAAACTACCTGTTCAAAAGCAGCATTCATGATTTTTCTTCCTAACTTTGTTACTCTTCAAGTTTTTCATCAATCAATAATATGGTACATCTATTCATTCCATTGATCAAGTCAGAAAATAGTCATCTTTCATTCTTCTCTTTCTTTTTCTACTCCATTCATCATTAGACCCTATGCTACAAATTCCATACTATACCTAAAAATCCATCTTCTTTTCTCCAATCTTATGGCCAGCACCGTTATACAAATACCATTGTATCAAGATTATTAAATTTCATCCAGGGAAGTAGCGAAATGGCAGATAGCTTGTCTAGGATGAACATGACCCTGGGTTCAATCCTCATCACCAGACAAAAAGGAGGAAATGAAGAAACAAAGAAATAAAAGAATTAGGGATTAAATCGTCTCCTAACTAGTTATCTACTTCTACTCTTTCATTCAGTCTACAAACAGCAATCAAACTGTCTTTGTCTGGTGAACTACAGTGTTTGCACCTGCAAACACTAAAGGCTGTAAAGATGATCTTCTAGCTCTTCCCTAAGCCAACTCATTCCTACCCTTCAGGTTTCTGTTTATATGACCTCCTTACAGAAAACTTCCCTTCCACTCTCCTCCCAAAAAACTTCCTTTGTTTTTTCCTTTTGAAAGGTGTAATGTTGAAATTGAGTTGTAGGTCACAAAAAAGGCAAATGCCAGCCAAGTTATTAAAGGCGTCTTTAATTAAAACTGGCACCTTTGGGAAAGGTCTGCCGACCATGAGGGTAAGGAACTGAGTCATGCTGTCAGAGAGTCACAGTAGGCAGAGTCACAGTCGATCCGCAGAGTCACTCCGAAGAGAGGAAGTGAGGGTATTTATGTAGCTGGGTCTTGGGGTGGAGCTAGTGGCCGGTCTTCTCGCAACATCTGGAGTCTCGCAGGATCTGGAGTCTGCCCCTGGAGTCTCATGGAACCTGGAGTCTCCAAACATCTCTGTTTCTTGGCTTCCGGGGTTCCACCTCCTGTCCCCGCTGCAGGGTCCCATGGCGAAATGGAGGGACCTAACCTATCATCCCAGCCAACCTATCATCCTGGTGATATTGGACAATTACTGTTAATAACTACTTCCTGCTGTCAGGGGTGTCAAAGGGAGCCCCTTGGCCAGGAGAGGTCAGGTCATTCAGAAGTGGGCAGGTGGGAGTATGGCTGCAGTGAGAGTTGATTGGAAGTTATCCTGGACAGCTCAGTAATGCACTTTTGAATGAACTTTAGCAGACAAGGGATTATTAAAAGAAAAGGAAAATCATAAGAAGGTATGTCATGAGAATGGGTCCCAGGAAGGGGAGGAGCCCAGCAGCTACTGGCCCTTGGAACCCTTCCAGATATGAGGTAGATTGTCAATATCATGGTTTTAGATTTTTGCTTAACCTGATCAGTTAGGGAGTCCAAACTAAGGGATAATATCTGATCATAAATCATTGGCCACTGTGTTGACTGTCTTGTCCTTTGAGGGGAAAGCGTCTACCCAACCTATAAGGGTGTCAACTATGGTAAGAAGATATTTCAGTTTTTGTGAGAAAGCATATGGGTGAAATCAATTTGCCAGTCCTGTCCTGGCAACTATCCTCTCATTAAAGACTTTAAATGCCATGTTCACCAAATCTCAGATAGGGATCTCAGGGCCATCTTCAGCCTTTCTTAATTTTTTGAATATCAGGGGCTGGTTGCCCAATGAAATGGACTGCTGACACCACAGATTCTGCCTCAGTAGATGGATCTAAGCGGGTACAGAGGGTAAAGGGTAAAGGCCTCCTGAAGTCAATTAATAAAAACAGTTGGGTTTTCATCTGGGCCTTGGGTGATTTCCTTAAGTTTATTGTAATTAACTGTCTTATGGTAAGCAGCCTGTATGCCATCAAAAAGGCATAGTATTATATGATCTCCTTTTTTTTTTTTTTTTTTTGGCAGTACTGATGATGGAACCCAGGGGTATTATACCTCTGAGCTACACCCCCAGCCCTATTTTTTTTATTTTTTTATTTTGAAACAGGGTCTCACTGAGTTGCAAAGGGCCTCTCTAAGTAGCTAAGGCTGTCTGCAAACTGTGATCCTCTTGTCTCAGCCTCCCAAATGCTGGGATTACAAGCATGCACCGCCATGCCTGGCCATGATCTCTCATTTTTAATCCCTCACCCCCACCATATGGGGCTGGCTGATATTTACAGTGGGAATCATCAGAAGGTACTGCAGCCACTCCCATAGGTAATTAAATAAGCCTACTCAGCCTGTTCTTAGGCAGCCTTTACAATACGATCCCATTCATCCAGAGTTAAGGCAGAGGTTAAAATAACATGAAGATCCCATCATGTAAGATCATACGCTTGCACGATGTATTTGGAATTCTTTAATAAAATCAAATGGATTGGCAGAAAAAGAACCCAGTTCCTTTTCAATTTGAGCAAGGTCAAGGAGGGAGAAAGGGACATGAACGCAGACTACACCTTCTGCACTGGCCACCTTGCGGAGTGGGGCCAAGAGAGAAAAGGGGCCCTTGGAGTGGGTATGGTAACATATGGGGAAAGGAGAGGAGGAGGTAAGGGTTGGTTCCTTATGGGAGGATGGCGCGGAGAAAGAAGCAGGTTAGAGGTGGGGGCTGTTCTAGGGTAGGTTGGTGATCATGGCAGTGAGGAAAAATCCTGGGAATTAGGATCCCCAGAAAGCAGTGCCTGAAACCCAGCAGGATCAGAAGATGGCAATTGCATGTTCCCACAAAATGGTGACTGTGCCTGTAACTCAGCAAGATCACAAGATTGTACCTGCACACTGCCTCGAGGTGACCAAGATGGCAACTGTGAGTTAGAAAGTGGCAGCTGCTGTGAAGATGGCAGCTGTAGGGAATCCCTGGCCCACAGGATTGGGGCGGTGGAGCGGGGGAGGGAGAGGAAAGGCGGAATGCATAAAAAAGAAGGCCTGGATATAAATGACTTCCAACCATTTTCCAGACCACTTACAAAAGTTGCTAATCCCAGTCAGGGTGTTAAAATCCAGAGTTTCATTTTTTGGGCCACAGTGACCCATTGTTTTGGAATTCTCGCTTCCCATGTCTGGTCCGCAGGCGAGAACAAAGAACAGGAAACAGGAGTCCCCGATTATCCTGATCAACATTGGGTACAGGGGTCATAGATAAGAGAGACGTCTCTACTCCCTTCTCAAGAATTGAAGATGGCTTGGACGTCTGTGGGGGCAATTCTGATGCGGCTTCACGTTTCAATAACAGAGAAGCCAGGGGCAAAAAGCTGGAAGGCAGAAAGCCGGAACCCAGTGACCAAAGGAAGGGGAAGGAACTTATACTGTCTGAAAGAAAGTGGTCAGTCCAATTGAGGATTGGGTCAGAGAGTCTGGGGCTCAAGGAGTAAAAATAAGGACTCCCAAGGGGAGTGACAGGAACTCAGGGAGGGGTACAGCAACAACAAAAAAGAGAAAAAATAATAATAAATCCTCCCGAGTTTCGGCACCAGATAAAACATTTAAATTGAGTTGGGGGTCTCGAAAAAGGCAAACACTAGCCAAGTTATTAAAGGCCATTCGGCAGAGTCATGCCGCAGAGAAGAAGTGAGGTATTTATGTAGCCGGGTCTTGGGGTGGGGCTAGTGGCTGGTCCTCTTGCAACATCTGGAGTCTTGAGACATCTGGAATCTGCCCCAAAATATGTGGAGTCTCACGACATCTCCACTTCTGGCTTCCAGGGTTCCACCTCCTGTCCCCACTGAGGGGTCCCATGGGGAAAGGGAGGGACCCAACCTATCAAAAAAAAAAAACTTTCAAAAATCTTTCTACCAAAGATAATTCACTTAACCTCAGTGTTCTAGTTTCCTTAACTATTAAAATATGCTAAAAATGGTTAAAAGACAATTAAAAACAAGTTAAGGCAAAGATAAGCCCCTCCCATCAGGGTTGCAGATTAATAAAGCCAAATTATTTTGCCAATGACTTTAGGATTCAAAATAACTGAATCTCTTCATGGGCTACCCCAACAATATACCTACAAGTAGAGTGATCTATCTTGCTAGAGAAGGAGCATAGAAAAGTAGCAACAGAATGGATATGGGAGCTATGTATATTTGGATGCAAATACCTGCTCTTACCAGGCTTGGTGTTGCACACTTGTAATCCCAATACTTAGGAGGCTATTTAGTGAAGCCTTCTGCAACTTAGTGAGACCCTGTGGACACTCAGTATTGGGAGGAAGGGAAAAGGGGAAGCAGGGTGGGGGGAGGGCACCAAGTACTGTGTAATATGTGCCACTGTCAACATGATCCTCATTATGATGTGAAACTATAGTGCACCAATAAAAAAAACATAAAAAATAAAGAACAAACAATAAAAGATAGAGTGGGGGTGTAGCTCAGACGTAAAAGTCCCCTAGGTTCCATCTCAAGTATCACAAAGAAAAAAAAAAAACCTGCTCTTGTAAGCTAATCATTTATTCAACCAGCCTCTCTGAATCTTATTTTACCTATATGAAAATAAGAAAGGTAGTGGCAGGCAAAAAGGACTAAGGTGGAGATAAAAAGTGAGATAACCAATGTTAATAGCCCTGCACATTTAAATACAAGTCCCTTCTCTTTCCTCCCTATCCATTACAGAAGCAAGAGCAAAATTAATCCCTGTAATTCCTTAGGCTTCATTTTTTATTCCTAGCAGTCTGATTATTCAATATTCTGCATTTTTTGCTTTCTAAGCATTTTTCTAATCAGAGTATTTTATAAGGTTAGTTCTTTCAAGAAGCAATAGAATTTAGTTTAATGTCCCTCTGTTTTCTTTCAACTAATTCTCACTGCATTGTAATAAAAAAAATCACTGCATTTCTTGCACTTATTTGTTATCTGTGATTATGTCTACATATTGAGGTGCCAGTAAATACAATAATAATTTTCTTGTCCTGACAACATTTATTTGAACTCAAAATCGTGCTTCTTTGAAACTTAATTTCAGGACTAGAATAAAAAATTATTTTGTACCAATACTAGCCAATATGTATTTTGCTTGAAAATGATTACTGGATATCAAGTTCCTATTTCTTCATGCTATAACTTATTCTCTTTATCCACCCACTCATTTGTTTTATTTCCCTGGAATAAGAAAACTAACAGAAAAAGATCCTTCATCTCATAATCATTTGCTTCAATATGAAAAACAATACTATAAATTTATTCACTGTTAGGCATTGTGAAATTCTAGTAAAAAAAATAGAGGCTATATTACTACATTATAATGATAAATTATAAATGCCTATATATTATTTTTCTAGAGCAATTTGAATTAATAGCTTCCATCTAGAAACATCATATAAGGTGTCTACATGGTAAACAACTGCCAGTAATTAGGGTTTCTTCAACAGCTATTTAATTTCTGTTTTATATATGATCCCTTAGGTACTTATAAAAAAACATTTTACATTTTTATTTTCATTTTAATAACTTATAAGTATTTGAGTTTCCACTTCTACTAAACACTCATTCAAAATCCAGCTATCATCTACAAGTTAAATTACACTATCACTGAGAACATGTCCATACATCAAAAGCCTCTGCAATTACATTACATTCAGTATATTCAATCAGTGAATACTTGAAGGCCTATTATATACCAGTCACCATCAGTCTCTGGAGACATGATGAGGAGTAAAACAGACCTAGACCCTGTTCTTAAGGGTATACAGAAAATCAAGCACTCAAGATGTGTGTAAGGGAGCAAGTGGGATTTACACATCATTTTTATAACCATCACAAATAGTAAACCGATGGCCATGTTTTGGGAGAGCCAGAGGGAACAAATTCAGATTGGCTGGAAGTCAGACTCTAGATTTTAAAAAAAAAAGAAACAGAACACATTATTCAATTCATATATTTCTTATCCCCAGCCCTCTGCCGTTTCACAGCACTTAGGGAATTTCTGAATTGACAGTGAGTTGAAAGTGGCCATCACTTTCTCTTTCCCTTGGACAAATGTCCCAAGATATATGCCTTTCTTCCAGAGTATAGCTTCTAAACCTAATGAATACTTTGATAGGTTTATGCCTAAAATGTCAGCATACTTATGTAGATGCACCACTTTTTCTGATGGAAATATTTTGTTTAAAAATGATATATATATAGAGAGATGTATTGCATGTTGTTTTGACTTATTTTTATTATTTATTTATTGCAATACTGGGGACTTAATCCAGGGGCATTCTACCTCTGAGCTACACCCCCAGCTGTATTTTTTTATTCTTTTTTTTTTTTTTTTTTTTTTTTTTGGTGGTACTGGGGTTCCTGGAAACCCTTCTACCTCCAGGCTACACTCCCAGACCTATTTTTTTTTTATATTTTTATTTGGAAACAGGGTCTCCTAAGCCAGCAAGGCTGGCTTCGAACCTGCATGATCCTCCTGCCTCCTCCTTCCAAGCACGGAGATTACAAGCATGTGCCACAACACCTGGCAATTTTATTCTTTATTTTGAAACATGGCTTCACTAAGTTGTGGAGGGCCTCACTAAGTAGCTGAGGCTGGCTGAGAACCTGAAATTCTCCTGTCTCAGCCTCCCAAATACTGGGATTACAAGCGTGCACCACACCTAGATCATGTGCTGTATTTAAATGGCAATTTTAGTTGAGATTGAATATTTGGCAAATGTACAAGAATGACACAATATTGACATATTAAAAATGGTTGAAATCGGGTGTGGTGGCACATGCCTGTATTCCTAGTACTTGGGAGGCTAAGACAAGAGGATTGCAGGTTTGAAGCCAGCCTCAGCAATTTAGCAAGGCCTTCAACAATTTAGTGAAACCTTGTTTCAAAAATAAAAAAAATAAAATAGGGCTGAGGTATATCTCAGGGATAGAACACCCCTGGATTTAATCCCCAGTAACACTTTCTTTTTTTTTTTTTCTTTTGCATTTCTAAGCACTCAATAAATGTCTTTATTTACTGCCAAGAGATTAGTAAGACACCTACTGAAGCAAGTTGTAGAACAACATGTACATTCTCTTAAAATACTTAGAAAATAGTAACATTAAATACATTTTATAGTGATAAGTATATGTATACCATTGCATAGAAAAACTGGAAGGATTTGCTTCCTAGGAGATTATTAGATTAAGGGATGTTGGTCAGAGTTCTTTTTTTATTATTAATTTTTAGATTAAGGGATGTTGGTCAGAGTTCTTTTTTTATTATTAATTTATTTTTTAAATTGGTGCATTGTAGTCATATATCAATCACATTGGAGTACAAGACTTGAGAGGATATACAAGCACACATCATCCAATTAGCCCTCCTCCAGCCCCCATCCCATTCCCTCCCCCTCCCTCCATCCCACACTTCTTTGGTGATTTACTTTGATACATTTGTTTATGTACCTCCTGCGTTTTAAAGAGGCTCCGTCCTCCAGTATTACATACCCTCTGATTGGTCACATTAATTGCTTCACTATAGGGCCCTTTCTATAGCTCAACCTCTTCCTGTTGCCCTTTTCCTCCTAGTTATTGCTGATTAAGAGAAGCGTCTGATTTATATTTTCTGCGATATTTCTCTGTGCATGCTGCGTTGCAAGTACCGATCCCACTCTTGATGGTCCCAGTAGTGGCCTGGCTACTCAGTGGACTGATCCAGACCTCGCTGGCTCAAGCAGCGGCCTTGCCTCATGGGAGGCCCCAGTTCTGGTCTCGCTGGCCCCTGAACCGGTCTAACCCCTAAGCTGGCTTTGGTCCCGGCCTTGGAGGCCGCAGGAGTAAACTTGCCTCACGCCAGGCTCCGATGCTGGCCATTGGCCCTGCACCGGCCTAACCCCTTGGCAGGATTCCAATCCCGGACCCAGAGGCCCCAGCACCGGCCTAGCCTCACGGCAGGCTCCAATGCCAGCCTTTTTGGCCCCAGCACCGGCCTAACCCCTCGGCAGGTTCCGTTCCCGGCCTAGGAGGCCCCAGCGTTGGCCATTCTCACGGCAGGCTCCAATGCTGGCCTCACCTCATGGCAGGCTCCGATGCCGGCCTTGCTGGCCTCAGCACCGGTCTAGCCCTTCGGCAGGCTCTTATCCTGGCCTCGGAGGCCCCAGTACCGGCCTTGCCTTATGGCAGGCTCCGATGCCGGCCTCGCTGGCCCCAGCACTGGCCTAAGCCCTCGGCCGGTTCCGATACTGGCCTCGGAGGTCCCAGCACCGGCCATGCCCCATGGCAGGCTGCGATGCTGGCCTCACTGGCTCCAGCACCGGCCTAACCCCTCAGCAGGCTCTTATCCTGGCCTCGGAGGCCCCAGTACCGGCCTTGCCTCAAGGCAGGCTCCAATCCCGGCCTCGCTGGCCCCAGCACCGGCCTTGCCTCAAGGCAGGCTCCGATGCCGGCCTCGCTGGCCCCAGCACCAGCCTAACCCCTCGGCAGGCTCTTATCCCGGCCTCGGAGGCCCCAGCACCGGCCTTGCCTCACGGCAGGCTCCGATGCCGGCCTCGCTGGTCCCAGCACCGGCCTAACCCCTCGGCAGGCTCTTATCCCGGCCTTGGAGGCCCCAGCACTGGCCTTGCCTCACGGCAGGCTCCGATGCCAACCTCACTGGCCCCCGCACTGGCCTAACACTCGGCAGGCTCTTATCCTGGCCTCGGAGGCCCCAGCACCAGCCTTGCCTCACGGCAGGCTCCGATGCCGGCCTCACTGGCCCCAGCACCGGCCTAACACTCGGCAGGCTCTTATCCCGGCCTCGGAAGCCCCAGTACAGGCCTTGCCTCATGGCAGGCTCTGATGCTGGCCTCACTGGCCCCAGCACCGGCCTAACCCCTCAGCAGGCTCTTATCCTGGCCTCAGAGGTCCCAGTACCGGCCTTGCCTCACGGCAGGCTCCGATGCAGGCCTCGCTGGCCCCAGCACCAGCCTAACCCCTCAGCAGGTTCTGGACCCGACCTCGGAGGCCCCAGCACAAGCCTTGCCTCATGGCAGGCTCCAATGCCGGCCTCGCTGGCCCCAGCATCGGTCTAACCCCTCTGCAGGTTCCAATCCCGGCCACGGAGGCCTAAGTAGTGGCCTTGCCTCACAGCAGCTTCGATGTTGGCCACTGGTCCTGGTGCCCGCCTAACCCCTCAGCAGGTTCCGATCACTGTCTCTGTGGTTATTATTTCAAAGGTTCCAGGTGTAATGTATCAGATCTCTGCCTCCCCTGAGTATGGGCCACTGGCATTGCCACTGCCTCCACCGTTTCAAATCCTTCCCAGGCTCTTTTTCCACTCTGAATGTTTTCCAGTGTTCCTAAGCATGCGTGATGGTAGCATTCGACATTTGGTGTAATTTCTCCAAACAAATAAAGTTGGTAGGATCCAGTTTCTGCTTCTCCTGAATACAAGTCTCCACCACCATCGCAGAGAACTCTTTCAACACCACATTTCTCCTTGGTCTCCGCTAAACTCTCTCCTTACAGATGATGTCTGAGATTCTTAACAATATAGAGAAATAGCAGTCCTCTTTCATGGTGAATTTTTCCATAAGTTCCAGTGCATTTAGACAAGTTTTGTCTGCATCTCCAGTGTCCTGGCATCTGTAACGGCTTTCTTACCTCCTCTCTGATATTTTTCTTTATCTTTTTCTGTTCTGGGCCCGGTTTCTCCAGGGGTCTGGCATGCTACTCGCAGTTCGGCCCGGGGCCCAGAGTCCCGCGACCCGGGCCCCGGCTGGTGTGCGCCGCATGCGACCCCCAGTAACACTTTCAAGGTTATAAATTCATACTAGGATATAGAATAAATTAAAAATTCTTAGAGGTTAAAATCATAAGAAACAATTGGTTTCCTTCCCCATAAAAATGTAGTATTTACAAGTTAATACAATACAAACTGGGCCACTGATGTACCTAAATGTGTCCAGTCTTATTTTCTAATATTTACATAAGCAACACACACAAACTCACTCTCTCTCTCTCTCTCTCTCTCTCTCTCTCTCTCTCTCTCTCTCAGAATAAAGAACAATGAAATAAAAGAAAAATGAAGTATCCTATAAGCAGCTCCTCATTTTTAAACAATTTTATTGTTTATTAATTCAAACAGAAAATAACTACTGTCTATGTTAGGCAAAGTAGATTATGAAGAAGTATGCACCCAGATCAGGAGGAAATTAATAATGTGCCCTCAAATACAGGAAAAGAAACTTCCAAGAAAAAAAAAGGAATTCTGTAGTACCAACTCTGGCAGAGATATCAAGACAGACAAGAATAAAAAAAATGAATGAGGACCATTATATTTAGCAAGAAGGAGATGAATAATGGCTTCACGGAGAGCAGTATCACTGAGGTGGTGCAGACATACACAACATGAGTTAAGAGTAAATGTGTAGTAAGAAATTAGAGAAGACAATACCAAGGACTTTATCAAGTTTTGCCATTACAAATCTGTGAGACAGATACCACTGTACAGAATGCATAGAAGGCCAATCTCTTCTATAGAATGTCAGTTTTATTTCTTCTTCAGCCATTGCTGGACCAATCAATTCCAGACAAGCTTTGACCAGCTTTGTATAGATGCAACCTGATAACACATTGTGCATCTTCCCTTGGACAGGTGCTAAGCACACTCACTTCTCCAATCTGATAAAAGGTCTAAGAAAGTGCACTTGGCACTCATGCACAACTCGAAAGAAAAGAGGAATTAATGCCTTTGACACCATCTCTGAACAATGGTGGAGCAGAAGCCAAGGGATAAATATATCTACTCCATTCCATGAAGCATTTATAAGGCTTCCCGGGAGTCTTGTAACATTAAGCACTAGTTGTCCACAGTGTAGACAATAAAACCCATACTGTTATTGGTCCAATTCCCTACCCCTCTCCATCACTCTTGACTACAAGTAAACTACCCTACCCACAAACCTTATTTCAGGCTCTATCTTTGTAGAGTTCTGAGGAACAAACTTCCAAAGAAGTATTTAATAAGTAACTGCACATAGACCCAAGGGGTGTGTGTGTGTGTGTGTGTGTGTGTGTGTGTGTATTACTAGGAATCAAACCTAGGGTCATTCTACCTCTGCTATATCTCCTGCCCTTTTTATTTTTTATTTTGAAATAAGGTCTTGAGAGCTAGGCATGGTGATCCACTTGTATTCCCAATACTGGGAAGGTTAAGACAGGAGGATCACAGGTCTATGGCCAGCCTCAGGTACATAATGAGGTTGTGTTTCAAAATAAAGGATAAATTAGGCCTAGGAGCCAGGTGTGGTGGTGCATGCTTGTAATCCTAGTACTTGGGAGGCTGAGACAGAAGGATCTCATAAGTTCAAAACCAGACTCAGCTACTTAGTGAGTCTTTCAGAAAATTAGTGAGACCCTATTTCCAAATAAAATATAAAGTAGCTCTGGGAGTGTATCTCAGAAATAGAAAGTCCCTGGGTTCCATCCCCAATACCCCCCCACACACACACACACACACTCACACACACATACACACACACACACACACACACACACACACACACACACAAATAGGGCTAGGAGTGTAGCTCAGAGGTAGAATGCCTGCAGATTCAGTCCCTTGTACTAAAAAAAAGGAGAGAGAGAGGAAGGAAGGGAGAGAAGGAAGGAAGGAAGGAAGGAAGGAAGGAAGGAAGGAAGAAAGGAAGAGAAAGGAAGGGAAAGAAAGCAAGCAGGCAGGCTCTCTAGGTTCCTGAAAGTCTTGCTAATTTGCTATACTCCTGTCTCAGCCTCACAAATACTGGGATTACAGGCATGTGCCACCACCACATCTAGCTTCAAGAATCCTTCTGATTACATTGGATCCATTATAATCATTAGAATCTTCTTGTTTTAAAGTTATCTGGGTAGCAATATTATTTTCATCTTACTTACTTCTCTCTTTGCCATGCAACCAAATGCGTTCCCAGGTCCAATTAGAACATGAACATCTTTGAGAGAAAGTCAATCACAAGAGAATATTTAAAACCACAGAAATCGGGGATCAGGCGGGGCACACCAGACCCTCAGAAGAGCCGGGGCCCGGGTCGCAGGACTCTGGGCCCGGGGCAGAGTCGTGCGGAGCATGCCAGACCCCTGGAGAAACTGGGGCACGGGTCGCAAGGCCCTGGGACCTGGGCGGGGGTCCAGGGGCATGCAGGAACCCCGGAAGAACCGGGGCCCAGGCCACAGTGCTACTGAGTGCATGATCCTGCAACCTCCTCAAACCACACATACTGTCTTCTCTTATTTAAAAAAAAAAAAAAAAAAGGAAAAGAAAAAGGAAAAAGAAAAAAAAATATTGGAGAGGGGTCAGAGGGTCAAGAAGGCCGCAGCGGATGCCAAGATACTGGAGATGCAGACAAAACTTATCCAAATGAACTGGAATTATTGGAAAAATTCCCTGCAAAAGAGGACTGCTTCTCTACATTCTTAAGAATCCTGGACATCACCTGTAAGGAGAGAGTTTAGAGGAGAGCTAGGAGGAAGGCGGTGTTGGAAGCGGTCACCACAATGGAGGTGGAGACTTGTATTCAGGAGAGGTAGAAATCTGATCCTACCAACCTTATTTTTTGGAGAAATTACACCAAACATCGAGTACTACCATTGGGCATGCTTAGGAACACTGGACAACATTCAGAGTGGAAAAAGAGGTTGGGAAAGATTTGAAATGGTGGAGGCAGTGGCAATGGCAGTGGCCAGTACTCAGGGGAGGCAGAGATCTGATGCATTACACCTGGAACTTTTGAAGTAGTAACCCCAGAGGCAGAATGCTACCACCACGCATCCTCGGGAACGTGAGACAACCTGCAGGGCAAAGAGTGTGCTTGGATTGGAGCCTGCCAAGGGGTGAGGCCAGTGACGGGGACAGCAAAGCTGGGATCGGAGCCTGCTGTGAGTCAAGGCTGGTGCTGGGGCCTTTGAGGCTGGGATCTGAGCCTGCCAAGGGGTTAGGCCGGTGCCTGGGCCAGCGAGGCCAGGATCACAGCCTGCTATGAGGCAAAGCCGGTGCTGGGGCCTCCGAGGCCTGGATCAGAGCCTGCTGAAGGGTTAGGCCAGTGCTGGGGCCTCCAAGGCCGGGATCGGGGCCTGCCAAGTGGTTAGGCCAGTGCTAGGGCCAGCAAGGCCTGGATTGGAGTCTGCCATGAGGCAAGGCCGGTGCCGGGGCCAGAAGCTGGAATCGGAGCCTGTCATGAGGCAAGGCCGCTATTGAGGCCTCTGAGGCCAGGATTGGAGCCTGCCGAGGGGTTAGGCCAGTGCCGGGGCCGGCGAGGCTGGGATCAGAGCCTGCCATGAGGCAAGGCCGGTGCTGGGGCCTCCGAGGCTGGGATAAGAGCCTGCCGAGGGGTTATGCCAGTGCCGGGGCCAATGGCCAGCATCGGAGCCTGCCGTGAGGCAAGGCCGGAGCTGGGGCCTCTGAGGCCAGGATCAGAGCCTGCTGAGGGGTTAGGCCAATGCCGGGGCCAGCGGCCGGCATCAGAGCCTGCCTTGAAGCAAGGCCAGTGCTGGGGCCTCTGAGGCCGGGATCAGAGCCTGCCGAGGGGTTAGGCCGGTGCTGGGGCCAGCGAGGCCGGGATCAGAGCCTGCCGTGAGGCTAGACCGGTGCTGGCGCCTCTGAGGCCAGGACTGGAGCCTGCTGTGAGGCAAGGCCAGTGCTGGGGCCTCCAAGGCCAGGATCAGAGCCTGCTGAGGGGTTAGGCCGGTGCTGGGGCCAGCGAGGCCAGGATCGGAGCCTGCCGTGAGGCAAGGCCGGAGCTGGGGCCTCTGAGGCCAGGATCGGAGCCTTCTGAGGGGTTAGGCTGGTGCCGGGGCCAGCGAGGCCAGGATCAGAGTCTGCCATGAGGCAAGG
The DNA here is from genome assembly GCF_963383645.1 of Muscardinus avellanarius. Taxonomy (NCBI): domain Eukaryota; kingdom Metazoa; phylum Chordata; class Mammalia; order Rodentia; family Gliridae; genus Muscardinus; species Muscardinus avellanarius. The sequence continues at coordinate 72,106,213 of NC_137795.1, forward strand.
CTGGTGCTGGGGCCCTCAAGGCCTGGATCGGAGCCTGCCGAGGGGTAAGGCCAGTGCCGGGGCCAGCGAGGCCAGCATCGGAGCCTGCCATGAGGCACAGCCACTACTAAGGCCTCCGAGGCCGGAATCGGAGCCTGCCGAGGGGGTAGGCCGGTGCCTGGGACAATGAGGCCAGGATCGGAGCCTGCCATGAGGCAAGGCTGGTGCTGGGGCCTCCAAGGCCAGGATGGGAGCCTGCCAAGGGGTAGGCCGGTGCCGGGGCCAGCGGCTGGCATTGGAGCCTGCCTTGAGGCAATGCCTGTGCTGGGGCCTCCATGGCCAGGATTGGAGCCTGCCGAGTGGTTGGGCTGGTGCTGGGGCCTCCGAGGCTGAGATTGGGGCCTGCCGCGGGGTTAGGCCGGTGCCGGGGACAGAGGCCGGGATTGGAACCTGCCATGAGGCAAGGCCACTCTGAGGCCGCTGAGGCCGGGATCAGAGCCTGCCAAGGGGTTAGGCCAGTGCCGGGGCCAGCAAGGCTGGGATTGGAGCCTGTCATGAGGCATGGCTGCTACTAAGGCCTCTGAGGCCAGGATTGGAGCCTGCCGAGGGGGTAGGCTGGTGCCGGGGCCAGAGAGGCCGGGATCAGATCTTGCCATGAGGCAAGGCCAGTGCTGGGGCCTCCGAGGCTGGGATTGGAGCCTGCCGAAGGGTTAGGCCAGTGCTGGGGTCAGCAAGATTGTGATCGGAGCCTCCCATAAGGCAAGGCCGGTACTGGGGCCTCCGAGGCCAGGATAGGAGACTGCCGAGGGGTTAGGCCAGTGCCAGTGTCAGCGAGGCTGGGACAGAGCCTGCCTTGAGGCAAGACCAGTGCTGGGGCCACCGAGGTCAGGATCGGAGCCAGCCGAAGGGTTAGACCGGTGCGGGGACCAGCGAGGCCAGAATCGGGGCCTCCCATGAGGCAAGGCCACTGCTTGAGCCAACGAGGTCTGGATCAGTCCACTGGGTAGCCAGGCCACTACTGGGGCCGTCAAGAGTGGAATCAGTACTTGCAATGTGGCACGTACAGAGAAATATCGCAGAAAATAAAAACCAGATGCTTCCCCTAATCAGCAATAACTAGGCAGAAAGGGGTAACAGGAAGAGGTCGAGTTATAGAAAGGGTCCTATAGCGAAGCAATTAAGGTGACCAATCAGAGGGTATGGGATAGGGGAGGATGAAACCTCTTTAAAACTCAAGAGGTAGGTAAGCAAATGTATCAAAGTTAATCACCAAACAAGCATGGGATCAAGGGAGGGGGAGGGAATGGGATGGGGATTGGATGAGGGCTGATTGGATGATGTGTGCTTGTATGTCCTCTTAAGTCTTGTATTCCAATGTGATGTACGATTACAATGCACCAATAAAAATAAATAAAAAATAAAACCACAGAAATCTGAAAATTCTATACATCAAGTCCTTTGATGTGATAAGAACAGGCTGTGAAATACTTAATGATACAGCACCACCTACGAGTGATGGTGAGAGAACATCACACAAATCCCTCATTAGAATTATAGAATTATTAAGGTGATTCACCGGGACTCTCCTAAATTGCTTTGTAAGATGTTAAAGTATAGTATATAGCAGAAAAAGATGAATGACTCATTGGCTAGTCTAAAAACATAAGTTTAAAATGTATCTTCACTTAGGATGGGGGTCTGAAAATTCTGTACAGCGTTAAGTCTAGGTCAGGAACAAATAGGGTGGGGGGGAGCTATTATAAAATATACAGAGCCGGGTGTGGTGGTGCACGCTTGTAATCTCCACTTGGGAGGCGGAGACAGGAGGATCGCGCAGGTTCCAAGCCAGCCATGCTGGCTTAAGAGACCCTGTTTTCAAATTTAAAAAAGTATAAAAATAGGTCTGGGATTGTAGGCTGGAAATAGAAGGGTTTCCAGGAAACCCAGTACCACCAAAAATTAATAAAATAAAATAAAATAAAATAAAATATACAAGCTGCTGCCTTTTAACATTAAATGACAAGGGAAGAGGCCAGAGATAAATTTTTCCAGATGTTATTTGTCATTCACATAGCATCAAGGAATTATTTCACTATGAGGCATGGGTTAATTTGGTATCACTTTCAACCTAAGAGGAATGACCTGCATGTCTAGATTTTAATTCACTGAGTCATAATACAAATCCAAGAGGGCAATACATTATTATGGCATGCTATGTGGGCAGACACTGCTTTAGCAAACCTAGGGAGAAATGTAAACCATACAACTTCTTAGGCTTACCACTCTGGTGTAAAAGGCAGTCACCTCGTCCATAGCAATGATATTTGCAGTAAAAGATCATTTATTCTTATTGTTAATTGGATATGCTTTCCCAAAGTGTCCTTGTCTTGACTCTATGCTTTATATAACTCTTAGAAGTTTTCCATTAAAGTTTCCAAGGGAGAAAAGAATGCATACTAGGGTTTATAATAACTAGTATTTTTAAGTAGTGCTTTTCTGCCAGAAGATATAGTATGCCTCTTACATACGTGATTTCATTGAGACAGGTATTATGACATAAGTCTAATCACTTGGATTCAAGATGTGGTTCCACCATTTTGTTATATTTGACCCTGAACACATTTTTATGCCTTGTTTTTCTTATTTTTTTTTTAAAAAGGAAGAAGTATCTGCCTTAAAATGTTACAATTAGTAAATGAAGTAATACACATAAAGAGCTTAGCATTATGCCTGCTCAAAATATCATATTTATTACTATTAATTTCATCCTGATGTAAAAGATGTTCTTTTGCATCCTTTTCATTGAGATCTCCTTTCTCTTGCTTTTCCCCCTTACCTTTTATGTAAACAAGAAAAATAGAAATTTCCTATGAAGATGAATTCTACAACCATCCTAGAAGGGATAGTGGCAATGAGAAATAATAAAATGTATGTTCAGAGACATTTTATAAATGTATATATAATATATACAATTATTTGATTCAGCTTAAATTTCAAATAAGCATATAGGGTTTGTTTTGTTTAACAGCAACTGTTATTTGTCAAAATAATTATGTTCCTAAATGCCATATTTGATCATTTTTAGAACATTATAGAATAGCATTCTAACATCGAATATATTTTTAACTACTAAAAGACTCATATACATTTCTTTTTTCTTTTTTTTTTTTTTTTTGGTGGTACTGGGGGTGGAACCCAGAGGCCTTCTACCTATAGGCTATACTACCAGACCTATTTTATATTTTTATTTGGAAACAGGGTCTCACTAAGTTGCTGAGAGCCTCACTAAGTAGCTGAGGCTGGCTTCAAACCTGTGCGATCCTCCTGTCTCAGCCTCCCAAGCGCAGGGATTACAAGCATGAGCCACCACGCCCGGCTCTCATATACATTTTTAAATGTTTTTATAAATTGTTTTGTTTATCTGTTGCTTTTACATGTGGAAGGAAAAAATGAGAACAAAGGAAAATAGTTTGGGTAATGGTGACTAAGATATGGAGGATACTGAGACATTTTTTTCTTCTTTTTCTTAAATAAATGGGAGACTTTTTTGTTTTTGTTTGGACCTATATCTCTCTTTTCTAATTCATGCTTATACTGAAAGAAATGAAGTGAAATTAAAAAAAAAATTAATGGCCTTCAAAATGCAGGATAGATGTTCTTAGTACAAACAGTGCTCTACTTGGAAATAGAAAAGATCCATTTAAAAATTATCAACTATGTGTGGTGGTGAGAGTACAGCTGAGACCTTTTATAAAAGACCTTCCACCATCACCAGTTAAGATACTCTTTGCCTAGTCAAGAATTCACTTATAGCCACTTGAGACTAAATACTACATTCTAGACACTTAATAAATTGGTCCTTTATTCATCAAATATTTATTGAACACCAATTGTGTGCTAAGTACCATGTTAGCGTCCAGAATACCTCAACATACAAAACAGACAAAAAGACTCAACCTTATGAGGCTTACATTTTAGTGGGAAGAGATATTTCAAATAAAATAAGTCAGCTAATTATATACTATTTAATTTGTCTCACTGAAATGAAAATAAAAGAGAAGATAAAATGTGATAAAGGTAAAATAGTGTGTAAGTTTTTGAGTGAGGCCTCATTAAAAAGGTAACACTGAAGCCAGGCATGGTGATGCATCCCGTAATCCCAGTATTTGGGAGGCTTAGACAGGAGGATCGCAGGTTTGAAACCAGCCTCAGCAACCTAGTGAAGCTCTTAGCAACTTGATATAACCCCGTTCTTTGTTTTTTGTGGATCTGGGGATGGAATCCAGGGGCATTTGACCTCCGAGCCACACCCCCTCCGCTATTCTTTATTTCTTATTTTGAAACTGGGTCTCACTGATTTGCAGAGGGCCTAAGTAGCTACGGCTGTCCGTGAACCGCGATCCTCCAGTCTCAGCCTCCTGAGTGCTAGGATTACAAGAGTGAGCTACCATGGCCGGTAAGACCATTTTTAAATAAAAAATTTAGAATTGGGCTGAGTATAGCTCAGAAATAGGATGCCCCTGGATTCAATACCTAGCAACACACACACACACACACACACACACACACACACACACACACACACACACTGGGGCAGAAAGAGAGAGTGAGCCATGCCAATATTTGGGAAGGAGATTTCCAAGAAGAGGGAAGGGCAAAGGCAAAGGTTTCCAAGCAGAGGGAAGGACATTCCCCTTATGTAGAAATATGCTTGTGTCCACAGTCAAAGTCAGTAAGTGTGCAAGGTAAGAATCATAAAGTGGTGTCTAGAGGTTATTGACCTCCTGGAGGTGGCAGATTTCTAGTTCCTTATTGAATTTAAGAAGTTCACTTTTATTGAGTGAAATGGGAAAACACTGGTTGGTATTAAGCAGAGAAAGGTCATATTCCAACTTAATATTTAAATATTAAAGATCATTCTGGTTATATTGAAAAATTACACATAGGTTATAATTTTAATCTCAGGTTAGATAATGGCAATTTAAGATCGAATCATATTTGAAGGTAGATTGTGATCATTTAAGTGTCCCCCAAAGTTTGTGTGTGTAACTTAATCCCCAATGCAATCCGAAGTATTGAGAGAACCTTTAAGTGATTAGGTCTTAGGGGCTCTGCACTCATGAATTCCTGGCATGTTAAACATGCTTACTACCTTATAAACTTTCTGTGGTACTGGAAATTGAACTCAGGGACATTATACCTCCAAGCTACCCTGCCAGCCCTATATTGTTTATTTTTGAAACAGAGTCTTAACCAAGTTTTGGAGGACCTAAGTAGCGGAGGCTGACCACAAACCTGAAATCTTACTGTCTCTACCTCCAAAATACCACCGTGGCCAGCTAAACTAAATATTATATAATCATGTTGTAATCAAAATTATCTCACTGAATTCCTCAAGTTTCTATGACTTACACATACCTATTTTTGATTAGTCACCACTAAAATACTCTGCTCAATGAATCATTTCACTCAGCGAAAAAGTCTGAGCTATGTAACAGAAAACATCAAAACACACATTTACTATTTCTGCAACCTAATTCCACCTTCAAAGGCCATTTAAAAAAAAATAATTGCCCCACGTTCCCCTACCATAAGATTGCTACTAATATACTTCCTAACCTCTGAAAACCTGCCAAGACTCAAGCAACAGAAATTCTGAAGATTTCTGGGCCAGGAGCTCCATGGTTAACAAGTATAATCCTAGTACCAGAGCAACTGATAACCTTGAAAATCTTTTTTTTTTTGGTGGTACTGGAAATGGAACCCAGGGGGCAGTCTAAATTCAGAGTTACACCCCCAGCCCTATTTTTTTTTTTAATTCTTTATTTGGAAACAGGGTCTCACTGAGTTACAAAGGTCCTCACTAAGTAGCTAAAGCTGTCCGCAAATTACAAACCTCCTGTCCCAGCCTTCCAAATGCAGGGATTACAAGTGTGCATCCCCACACCTGGCTACCTTGAAAATCTTAAGCAAAGATTACCAACTGTCCACACTTTGACATCAGCCAATAATCAAAATTCAGGCTTCCATTTTGCCAACGTCAAAAAGGCTTCAATAGTCTTCCTGCTATCTCACTGTATAATTTCCAGTTCTGGTTGTTAAATACACTCTAATGAGCTTCAGCAATGGCCTACACACAGAATGAAAGTGTATTCAAGCAGCTTAAAGCCTTTTTTAAAATTATACAAATACATAGGCATGTTTTCAATTCCAATAGTTTATTTCCTGTATCCTACTTATAAAGTTTTGCGATTTTCAGCATTAAATCGTGACACACATCAAGTTTCAGAGGTTTATTAATCAGTGTGATAAACTCCAACAAATCAACATGATTTCATGCGTTTAAAGGAGTATTTCCAGGTTAAGTGGAAAATTGTGCGGATGGCTTCAGAAAGACCTTCATTCTAAGCAGCTTTATAGTAAAATATCTCATTTAGAAGTCTGGACCTTCTTTCTTCAGTTTGCTGTAATCCACATTCACTGAGTATAACTTGGAAAGGAAAAATAATAATTAGACAATCTATCAAATACAGAGATGGCACAGCAGTTTTAGAAATTTATTCAGTTTTCTATAGTAACAATTACAAAAATGATTTTTTCCTTATGAATACTTAACAATATAAAAATCATTCACAAAAAAATACTATACCTACAATTATAACCCTTTAATGATGGTCTTGGTAAGTAAAAATATTCAACCTACCTCAGAAGTACAGATCAGAAGTATTATTATAATAGAGTATTAGTATACTTTTATATTTCTTTTTTTTTTTTTTTTGCTACCAAGGGTGGAATCCAAGGGCTTTTCTACCTCTGGGCTATACTCCCAGACCTATTTTATACTTTATTTGGAAACAGGGTCTCATTAAGTTGCTGAGAGCCTCACTAAGTAGCTGAAGCTGGCTTTAAACCTGTGCAATCCTCCTACCTCAGCCTCCCAAGTGCTGGAATTGCAAGTGTGCGCCACCACGCCCGACCTAAAAAGCCTCTTATTTCAATGTGAATAATTAAATATTTCTAAGATATACTTCTATTTCCACTTCTGTAAAGTTTTATCTTCATCTCCAAAAAGAACATTTCAAGTGATTTTTTTTTTTTTTTTTGTACTGGGGATTGAACCCAAGAGTGTTCTACCTCCAATCTAAAACCCCCAGCCCTATTTTATTATTCTTTTATTTTGAAAAAGGATCTCATTAAGTTGGTGAGGCTTGGCCTCGAACCTGCGATCCTCTTGTCTCAGCCTCCCAGGTACCGGGATTATAGGCGTGCACCACCATGCCCAGCTTAAAATACTATAATTTTGGTGAGAAAAGCCTGACAATTAAGAGAGATTAGTGTTAATATAAGGCACTGCTTTGTAGATGGTTTAGGTAGCTTTTGAGACAAAAACTGGCTTGCCTCAATTGGCTAATCAATCTTCTGTCTGTCTCAAAGGTTTCTGTAACTTCTAAACCAAGATTGTATCAGTATTAAGCTAACACTTGATCACTTCTTGTGATAACTTTTAAGTTATACTGCATTTTGGCATACTTAAAATTTCAAAAATTCTTACATTCAATTAAAATTAATTTTAGAAATTTTAATGTGAACAGTTTTAAGAAAACTGGTTCTACTGCCAAATATCTCATAAAAAATGACTCATTTTTTTGAAACTGGTCCAGAATTTCTACAGAAAAAAAGACACTAAAATATGCATAAAAACCCAAATAAGACTATAATTTGGTGTTTGATCATTCTTGTGCCAAAACCACTGAAGATTCACTATAATTACTTGAAAACATTGTCTCTAAAAGAACCCAAATTGCAGAATCATCAACAACATTGTACTCAGAGTTTTTATTAAGTAAAAAGTTCAGAACTGCTGGTGTAACTTAGTGGTAGAACATTTGGCTAGCATCTGTGAAGCAGTGGAATTAATCCTCAACAGCAGAACAAAACAAAGTTCACAAATCTGTATCCACTATTTCTTCAAACTCTTTTCTTAATTTCTTTAAACATACTCAAATTTTATCTCCAATCCAAAGACTATCAGTTAACTTCATTTTTAAAAGAGATCTACAGGTTGTAAAGTTTATTGCCAAACTATCCTTGAAATATATACATATTGACATAGGGTTTTATGGACAGAAAATTATAAGCCATAAAGCACTATTCTTTGTTCTGACAGTATTCTCTTAAGAAGCAATTAATCTCAACAGTGAAACTTAAAAAGAAATTAACTACACTATCCTCTAACAGATCAACAAAATACTAGAGTCTGCAGGTATTTTATTATTTTTTAATTTGGTACATGCACACAGCTCTTTGTGCCCACCCCACTAGATCCCTCCTCGCTGCAGTTATTTTAAAGGAAAGCAAATAAACATGTTTGGGCTCTTCTAACAGATGCCAGGCAACAGTCGAGATGCTCTATGTTTATCTTATTTAATCATCACAACCCTTTCATTCTTACTTTATAAAAAAGGAAAACTGAAGATTGCCAAACACTGAATAAAATACAGGACCAAGCCCTTACATCCAGGCAAAGTGAAAGGCTCAGAGCATCTTTGCCATTTTTCTCAAAATTAAGCACACTTGTGATGTATTTGCTTCATACTCAAAATTTTCTTTAGAATTTTTAAATCTGCTTTACTTGTTGACTTCCATGCCCCTTTCTTTTTCACATTTTAATGATGGCTATCCTGCAAGCCTCTGGAGTAACTACTTCTGATCTTGGCTTTGGAGCATTTTACTCACTGAAGTGTTGCCAGGCCTTTAATGCTTAAATCCATTTGAGTCCTATCTTTTGCTGTTTTTATTAGCTTTTGCTATTTGGCAACAAATAGCTCTGCTCCAGACTGAATGTTTTATGTTCTCCTGAAACTCATATGTTGAAATCCTAATCCCCAATGTGATGGTATTTGAAAAGTGGGCCTTCGTGAGGGTAATTAGGTCATGAGGGTGGAGCCTTCATGACTGGATTAGTGCATTTAGAAAGAAGAAACAGGACAGCTTCTTCCTTTCTCCACCTAGTGAGGACATAAGAGGGACTTCATCAAAAACAGAATTGCCGGGCACCTTGATCTTGTACTTTCCAGCCCCCTAAGCTGTGAGAAACAATTATCTGTTGCTCGAGCCACCCAGACTATGATATCTTGTTATAGCCACTTCAAACTTTAGTTGCTTCCAGCAATATTATTATATTTTTCATTCACATTACATGCCTTTTATATGCTGACTACTCAATGTTCTCTTCATGCCAATTCTAGGCAGTTGAGTAGCCCTTACCTGTCAATTACGGTCTCATGAGAGATGGAAAAAACAATGGAGGAACCATACAATGGTTCAGAAGTGGCAGATACCATTTCCACCTTCTCATAGTTGGCGAAAGAAAATCATATGGCTAAACTTGATGTCAGTGGATCAGAAAAACAAATTTTCTTAGAAAGTAGACAGGGAATGATAGAGACAATAATCTAGTCTACTTCACTGAGTTTAGAAGGGGTAATAAGTAAGATTCATTTAGGCTCACAGGTTTTTCACTATTATATAACAAAACTCTTCATCTTTCTACCATCTACTATCAGTGTCACAGCTAATGTGTGTCTATGCCATACATGTTAGGTTTTTATTGTAGCAATATTCTATTTCCAGCTCACCTGGCCTTATACTGACATGTCCTATTATATTTCAGAGCAGTAATAATAATTGTAATAATTATTTAGAAGTAACAATTAATTAATAATTATCAGATTCTCTGGTAAGCTTTCTAACTATGCATATATATAACGCCAATATCCTCTTTGGTGGAGGAACCAAGGCCTGTTTACTTTTTAAACACTTCTTAGGATTTTTTGAGACAAAACATTAACATAAAAATCAAATGGCTTGTTTTACCTTGGCTAGTGCATATTTATTTGATTCTTATAGGGGATCTGTTCAGAACTTTAGAAGCCAAATTATAATTAGGTTAAGCAGAAAAAGCTTGGAATCCTCAAAAGGCCATCTTAAAAGTTGCTATAATCAAAAAAGCATCCATCTCCATCATGGATATGTGTCTCCTAAGTGTCTTTAAGTGCTAAAGCAAACTTGCCAGTTATTCTCTTGATGAAGCAGCTTGGTAGAGTAGAAAGTACATGGGGAGTTAGACACTTTTAATAGATGAATTTATGTAAAGTACACCTATATATAGCAATATTTTAGACACCATGAGAGTCTGTATGTAAAATTTTTCCATCTAGGAAGGTTATATTTGGGAAATCAATAAATGGTTCCAGTTTTTAAAATTATTTGAATAGCAGATACACAGACCATTCTTCTGGAAAGATGTTAAATTTACGAGATTCAATGTAAAATTAAGTTTACAGTGATATTCACTTTTTCTTATTAATCCTCACCTAGAATATCTCAACCAAACCAATAAGAAAGAACAGTCAACCAAACTACTCGATAGCTTTGTACTACTCAAAGTGTAGTCCATGGACTAATAGCATCAGCATTATCCGAAACATTGGTAGAAATGCAAATTCTTAGTCCCCACACCACTCACCTGAATCAGAATATCTGAGGATAAAACTAAAGAATCTGTTTTCACATGCTCTAGATACAATAAAGTTTGAAAACTACTAAGCTTGTCTACCTAATAATTAAGAAAATGATAAATGATCTATATCTGTCCTATTTTTCTCTTTAATATCTTAGTCAAATTGATATGGTTAAAGCTTTATCTTAATTTCAAATCAAAGTCAAGACTGGAAATAAAATCCCTAGGAAAAAAATTAGAGTAATATGCCATTTTTACAAAATTACCTAACAACTCTTCAAAGTTCATTATAATGGTTTTAGTTGTATATCAAACTACAAGAAAAAATTATCTTATGACCAAATTTATTAAAATATACTTTCTGGTAATTTGGAAATAATTTTACCCCTTACCTTGTATTGATCATTGGGACCCAGCTTGTTCCAGGGCTCTGGGTTATTCTTCCTGTCCCAACTAAAAAGAATAAAATGTAATTGTTACAATAAAGCACTGCTTAAAATGCTTTGTACTTAAAAAATCATATTTTGAATATATCAATCTCATTTATATTAGGTGAAATGTGATATTACTTTAATTATGGAGTTAAAACAGAGAAACAATGCATAATTAACCCCATATGATCAGTTAAGAAAAAAGGAGAACACAGAGCCTGTGAGGGCAAGTGTCGTTGTCCCTGTTACCACCACAGGAGAATGTTTATCTTTACTAAAGCCTTCTATTTTATCATTGAAGTGATATTTAAAACATACACATATAAGCCATATTTGAATATGCACTGACATGATACATTAAGTGAATAAGGCTGAATCAATCTTTTATTTTGTCTATCATTTCAAACTGCCCAAAGAAACATCACCTATTGAGAGAAAGAAGGCAAAAAACATTTACATGTGCTAGGATTAAATATTTTATGAAATTATCTCAATCCTGAAAGCACTGTAAGACTTGGTATCAGCTTCACTTTGCCAAAAAAAAAAAAAGAAAGAAAGAAAGGAAAAAACAACTCAGAAAAACTAAAACTCTAAAACTAAGTAATTTCATTAAACAAGAAAGGTAAATAATAATAGGAGAACATGGATCTGAACTTGCAGTATGGCTACTAAAGTCAGGTTCTTTCTACTAGTTGATGTTAACTCCCCTAGAAAGATGGTAGCTCCTAAACCAGCTTGATAAACCATTGGAGCTCTAAACTTCTTATTTATTTTTTCAGACTGGGGATTGAAGCCCAGTGGCATTTTACCTCCAAGTTACACCCCTGGCCCTATTCATATATTTATTTAAAACATACCTAAGTTGCTTGAGGGTTTTGCTAAATTGAGAAGTCCGGCATCTAACCTGTGATCCTACTGTCTCAACCTTCCAAGTACTGAAATTAAAGGTGTGTACCACCATGTCCAGTAGCTTTAAACACTTTTAAGTACTTACCTGACATCTGGATTGAACAATGCCAAACGCAACACATACAGTGCTGCTCCTGTACCTCCTGCTCCAATAAAGACAAAGAGGGGGATCAACTGGAAACAAACATAAAATAGACAAGAATTAACAGCCATCTTCAAGTTCCTTGATATTAACCAAAGAAAGGCTACAATAGTTTCTACACATTAATTTCTAAATTTCAAAACTGCTACTTTGTTAACCTGTGTTAAAGCTAGGGCAGACCTTAGATGAAGATAGGATTTCTTTATTGTATTCTAAAGAAATAGAATCTGTAAAGGATATTAAGATGCATCTGGCTCAAATGACTGATTTCTTAGTGTGGAGAAAACTATATGTACATTTAATAAATGATTTCTGTGAAATAAGTATGAAAAAGCAAACAAAAACACATCTATTGCAAATATTGGCTTTAAACATTAAACTCCAAAGATGTACTGCTATCAATTCCTGATAAGTGTTTTAGGAACTAAGTTTAAGATAAAGATTAAGGACTAATCAGCTGGGCGTGGCAGCTGCACATGCTTGTAATCCCAGTGTTTGGGAGGCTGAGACAGGAAGATCGCGGTTCGAGGCCAGCCTAGGCTGCTTAGTGAGGCCCTTTGCAACTCCGTGAGACCCTGTTTCAGAATAAAAAGTAGGGCTGGGGAGTGTAGTTCGGAGGTAGAATGTCCCTTGGTTCCAACCTCAGTACTGGGAGGGGGGATTAAAAACTAATCAAACTTTAGGTCTACAGCACAATGCGGTGCAGAGGAAAATGAGATGTGAAAAAAAAAAATAAATACAATTAAATTCTGCACCACTAAACTCCCAAAATATCAGGGCATCCAGGTAATGTGAGGATTTCAAAACCAAAAACTCTATATTCCAGAAGGCCTGCTGGTGTAATGCAGTGAATACATGATCCTCAAAAGGCAACATAATTGGGAACTTGACCTTTTTTGGTCTCTAACTCACACAACATGCATCTATCCCTCTCTAACCGACCAATCGGCAAAGAAGTACAGTCATTAGGTTGCTCCAATACTGCTTCGTTTATTTCCTTGTAGGTGTCCCTCACCTTCGGCCTGCCTGACAAAACCCTACAGTGCAAGTCGTAGAAAGTCCCATCCCAAGGACGTGGGGCAAGCGGAACAACGCAAGGGGAGGCAGATCCCTGTCCCACGGGACAAGTAGGGCTGGGAAAAGTGGCCGCTCCGCCGGGAGAGGCAGCGGAGACACCCCTGCAGATGGGCAAAGGAGGACACTGGAAAAGGAGGCATCGACTTACGCTTGGATGCTTCTTGGCCTGACCTAGGATCTGGCGGATCATGCTTGCAGCAGAGGCCTACGGCCCAAACACAGATGTGAACAAATACAACAGACCGGAGACTAAGCACCTCTGAGCCCAAGCTAAGGGGACGTCCAAAGTCACCCAGGGCCTCCTACCTGAAGGACCCCTGGCTCGGAGGGCAGCCTGCGGCAGGAGGGCCCGGATGCGGCTGTCCTGAGCAGTGCCTGCTTTGATCCGGCTCCTCGCGCGCCCGCCCTAACCTAGCTAACCATCACTATTTCATTCCAAAGCAGAAAGTCGTTAGTCCTGTACAACCGTATATTTTTGACAGGGGATTATTTGCGTCGAACTGGAATTCTTGGAGGGACCAGACAGGCACTGTTCCGGGAGGCCACATGTTGAGACCTAGGGTCGCCCGGCGGGCGGCGAGCCGCGCGCCAGTGGGCGGGGCCTCTCGCGCGGCGCCTGGGAGTCGGGGGCGCGCGTGGCGGGGGCGCGCCGGGCGCTGGGACCGCCGCCGAGGGAGCAGCGCGGCGCCTCTGGCTGCCCAGCGCGCTGCGCCTGGGGGGGCAGGTCGGGTCTCTAGCCGCCGAGGTCAGCGGCTGCGGTCTAGGACTGCAGCTGCTTCCCGTCTGAGACTACTGCTTACTGGCAGAAATTTAAAACTAGTAAATGACTGAAAGATGGCCATAGAGATCTTCACTGTGATCTCTAAACCCTCAGCTCTTGGCCTTCTGTTGGATTTGCATTATCACAAAGAATTTGGGGACATGCCACTATCTTCTCTCCCTGGTCCTGAAACTGCATTCTTCAGATGGTTTCAGTGTTCCTGTTCCTTTTCTACATCCCCAATATTTATTTTACCCAAAAGCTTTCTGTGGGACAGGCTTTATGGTGTACTGTGGCTTACAACCAAATACCTGAAACTCCTCCAATCTCCTCTATAGCTTAAAGTATAAATCAAGTTATCAAACAAGTAATGGGGACTAAGAAGATTAGGAGAGGGGCCAGATGTGTTGACCGTACTTGGAAGGATGAAACAGAAGGATCTCAGCCTCAGCAATGTAGGGAGACTCTCAGCAACCTACCTACCCTGTTTCAAAACCAGTGTGTGTGTCTGTGTGTGTGTGTGTGTTACTAGGGATCGAACCCAGGGGCATTCTACCTCTGAGTTGCACCTCAGCTCAGTTTTATTCTTTGATTATGAAACAGGGTGTCACTGAATTGTAAGTTGCTGAGGCTGGCCGCAAATCTGTGGTCCTCCTGTCTCACCTTCTAAGTACTGGTGTTATAAGCGTGCACCACCACACCTGGCCCACAAAAAAAAAAATTTTTTTTTCAAAAGGGCTGAGTTCGGAAGAAGAATGTCCCTGAGTTCAATCCCTAGTCCCATAAAAAAATTAAAATAAATTTTAAAAAAGGCTCCTCCAAAACAGTACGTTCAGACTTAAAGAAGTAATAGTTATTAACTAAGTGAAAATGGCAGATGCCAGTCTATGGCGCAGAGCTAATTCTTTGAAGGTCTGAGGCTCAAGGAGCTGGAGGTCTGGGATGGTTGGATCAGATCTACTGGACCAAAGGCCACTTACACACAGGCTTAATGTTCAGAACTTTGGGTAGCTCACCAGATGAAGTGGTTTTAAATGTTTTGTCTATAAAAATTGATTCGACTGGATAAACATTGAAGAGGATGGACCTGTTAAGAGTCCAGTGCATTATCCATGCAAGAGAGAATGGCAGCCTGGATTAACATACAGAATGTAATGATGGGGGGAAAAATCCAGAGATATTTAGGAAGTAGGACCAACAGGACATGATAATTAGTTAAATACAGAGGAGTAAGGAGAAGAAGAATCAAAAACAACTTTGGAGGTTCAACTTTGACCAGTTGTTTGAATGTGGATGCCAATTATTAAAATAATAAAAGAGAAAATGATGGGTAGATACTTGAGTAAACTCCAAATGAATTTCTGTAAGTCAGAATAGAGACCTATACTAGAAGAACAAATAATTCAGGAGTTTTATTAAAGGGAAATGAACCATATGACTGAATGGAGTTGCTTAGAAAAAGTTGAGAGAGAAGAGAGACAAAAGACTTGAAGCTGAGGAATTCCAACATGAAATGCTTGGGAGAGGAGACATGGCCAGCAGGTATGAAAACAAAAGTAGATGGCAGCTTTTACAAAGATACATCATGAAGTTGCTGAATACTGGTGTGATTTTTGTTTGTTTCGTTGATTTAACAAATCTTTATTAAGTATCTATACTGCGCCAGACATTGTTGTAGCATTAGGGATATAGCAATGAAAGAGTAAAGTATTTTGTCCTAATGGTGCTTACATGCTGATTGGGGAAGACAAACAATAATTTTATATAGTTATAAGCCAATAAAATAGAATGAAAGAGAAAATGACATGAGAGGGGTGGAAGAGAGAAGATTACTATAGGTTGAACAAGGAAGTTTCCCTCTGAGGATATTTATGCTGAAATATAAAGGAAAAGAAAGAAATAGCCAGGAGTGGTGGCGCACGATTGTAATCCCAACATTCAGGAGGCTGAGACCGGAGTATCGCGGTTCCTGGACAGCCTCAGATACATAGTGAGGCCCTCTGCAACTCAGTGAGACCCTGTTTCAAAATAAAGAATAAGAAATAGAGGAGGGGGTGTAGCTCAGAGGTCAAATGCCCCTGGGTTCTATCCAAAGAAAGAGAGAGAGAGAGAGAGAGAGAGAGAGAGAGAGAGAGAGAGAGAGAGAGAGAGAGAAAGAATCTAGTAAAGATGCAAGGGGGAAAAAAAGAACATTCTAATCATCAAGAAAAATGGCTTTGAAGCCAGGCGAGGTGGGGCACACTAGTAATTCCAGCATTCAGGAGGCTGAGACTGGAGGGTTGCAGTTTGCGGACAGCCTCAGCTACTTAGTGAGACCCTGTTTCAAAATAAAGAATAAAAAATAGGGCAGGGGATGTAGCTTGGAGGTCCAATGTCCCTGGGTTCCATCCCCCAACCCGCAAAAAAAGAAAAATGGCTTTGAGACTAAACAACAAGAACAACAAAAGAATTATTACTATTTAAAACCACTACATTTTCTTTTTTCAGTATTTACTTAAATTTTACATAAAGGTTTTCGAGGATTTGATTTAAACTGATGACAGTGAAGCATTGAAATTTATAACAGTGGAAGTAAATGTTAACAAACCAAAATACTTCCATTTTTATAATGAAAATTTATAATTAATTACACCTTATGCTAAATAATTATATTAGTAGATGAATATACTTGTTTTTAGATTAAGGATAGTTGCAGTATCTTTATTAATGAGGGAAGATATAATTTGCATTTGTGCTATCAGAAAAACAACTCCAGTTGTCAATTCATCTACTAGAAAATAATTAAAAGCCTAAATGCAAACAGAGTAAAAATATTAAATTCTGTCTTCAATTTACATTAATATAATTGCACTCCATGGCTCACTTATCCAATTATTTCCCTCTAAAAAAGCTGTTTCTTTACTGTCACATATTAATAACAACAAAATCACTATAGCTTCCAAAATTTTCTAGGCTCGAATCTTAAGGAAAACTATGCAAGAGAAATCCTTTATCTTGAGTGTTACTGATAATGTGCATAGCATCTTCTTTTCCTGTAGGAGTAGGGGTTGAACTAGGGGCACATTACCACTTGAATTTCATCCCCAGTCTTTTTATTCTGAAACAGGGTTTTGCTAAATCGCCTAGGCTGACCTCAAATGTGTGATCCTCTTGCCTCAGCCTCTAGAGTAGCTGGGATTACAAGCATGCCACACCATGTCCAGCCCAAACTATAGTATTTATCCTTGTTCTAATTTTGTCTCCTCTTTATCTAGAGATCAGTGAAGTTACAAAGACAAATAATTTGTCTCACAAAAGAAATGGAAAGGAAAGGAAAGGGAAAGGGAAAGGGAAAGGAGAAGAAATAAAAGATCGTATGGAGGCTGCAGGCTGAGAGGGGAGGAAGCACTCTCTTGGGAATGGACCTTGCTCATCTGCCATACTTGCTCGTGTAACTTAAGCTCAACTTTAAGAGCTTGTCATTCCCATTTGATTTCTCCTATTTCCATTGGTGCTATCTATCCACAAACTTATGTTTTTGTGGCTATTTTTGTCAGAGAGGGCCCACTTCATAATGAATAAATAACTCAAGTAGCATAGTAACATGTTTTAACTACAGTTATAATGCTGAGTTATACATCTTAGATGAAGAGCAATTTGTAAGAGGACCTAGACTGGTTGGTGGAACCCAATTTTCTTTTAGACCTCACCCCAAACTAGCAGCTTTTCAGGTTGCTCAGTGAATGGATCCAAGCGGAATACTCAAATTAGTCAAATGCTCAAATCTAAAAAGGCCCTGGTGTTACTATTCATAAGAGTCACCACTCCTCTATGTCTTTTAAGTCCATAATAACCCCCTCCATTCTCTAGGAATGTGGCATTATTTTTTGTTTTCTATTTTTACATACTACTTTGGAAGCAGTTCTGTGGCCTCACAACTTCTGGATGATAAAAATCAACATAAAAATTCTGCCAGGTACTGAGTATATCCATTGCAATAATGTAGTCTGTAACTGTGGGAACAATTTCTTTTTTATTAATATATTTCTGTTGGTGCATTGTAGTCAAACATCTCAACGGAATACAAGATTTGTGAGGATATACAAGCACACATCACCCAATTAGCCTTTATCCAATCCCCATCCTATTCCCTCCCCCTCCCTCGATCCCATGTTTGATTTAGTGATTGACTTTGATATATTTGTTTATGTACATCATGTCTTTAAAGAGATTCCATCTTTCCCCCTCCCATCCCCTCTTATAAGTCACCTTAATTGCTCCTCCATAGGGCCCTTTCTTCAACTAGATTTCCTCCTATTACTCATTTCTTCCTAGTTTTTGCATACTAAGGGAAGCATCTGATTTTTTATTTTCTGAGATATTTCCCTGTGGATGCCACATTTCAGATCACATTGCTCTGATCCCACTCTTGAAGGCCCCGGCACCAGCCTTGCCTCACGGCAGGCTATGATCCTGGCCTCGCTCTCCCCACCACTGGCCTCATTGCCTGGAAGGCTCCGAACCCAGCCTTGGAGGCCCCAGCACCAGCCTTGCCTTATGGCAGTCTCCTATCCTGGCCTCGCAGGCCCTGGTACTGGCCTCGTCATAGGGCAGGCTCCTATACCATTCCTCGGAGGCCCAAACACCAACCTTGCCTCACAGCAGGCTCCAATCCCAGCCTCGCTGGTCCCTGCACTGGCCTCATCTCAAGACAGGCTCCAATCCCGGCCTCAGAGGCCCCAGCACTAGCCTTTCCTTACTGCAGGCTCCAATCCTGGCCTCACTGGCCCCAGCACCGACCTCATGGCCTGGTAGGCTCCAATCCTGGCCTCAGAGGCCCCAGCACCAGCTTTGCCTTATGGCAGGCTCCAATCCTGGCCTGGCTGGCTCTGGCACTGGCCTCACTGCCTGCCAGGCTCCAATCCCAGCCGTGGAGGCCCCAAAACCAGCCTGGCCTCACAGCAGGCTTTGATCCGGGCCTCACTGGCCCCAGCTCCGGCCTCACCCCACGGCAGGCTCTGATCCCAGTCTCACTGGCCTCAGCATCAGCCTTGCTGCATGACAGGTTCTAATCCTGGCCTTTCTGGCCCCAGCACCGGCCTTGCCTTATGGCAGGCTCCTATCCTGGCCTCGCTGGCTCCAGCACCAGCCTCACTGCAAGGCAGGCTCTGATCCCGGCCTCGGAGGCCCCAACACCGGCCTCACTTCACCACAGACTCTGATCCTAGCCTCACTGGCCCCAGCACTGGCCTCGCCGCATGGCAGGCTCCAATTCTGGACTTAGAGGCCCCAGCACCGGCCTTGCCGCATAGCAGGCTTCGATCTTGGACTCTCTGGCCCCAGCACCAGCCTTGCCTTATGGCAGGCTCCAATCCCAGCCTCACTGGCCCCGGCACTGGCCTCACCACACAGCAGGCTCTGAACCCAGCCTCAGCGGCCCCAACACTGGCCTTGCCTAATGGCAGGCTCTGAACCTGGCCTCAGAAGCCCCAACACCAGCCTCGCCTCACAGCAGGCTCCGATCCTGGCCTCACTGGCCCCAGCACTGGCCTTGCCTCATGGCAGTCTCCTATCCCAGCCTCGCTGGCCCCAGCATCAGCCTTGCCTCTTGGCCGGCTCCTATCTTGGCCTCAGAGGCCCCAGCACCGGCTTCGCTGTGCTGCGGGCTCTGGTCTCTGTCACTGTGAGCAGGTCATCTACAGATGTTCCCTTTTTTCTTCCATTTTTTTTTTAAATATGAGAAAGTAGTACATGTCTTTTGCAAAAGCTGGGAGCCCGAATACCTGGTGGCAATGAATTTTGTTTCTCCTCCGAAGGCAGAGGTCCACAACTTCACTACAGAGATCAGGCTCTGCTGCTCCTGGTGTATCCTAGCCTTCTGCACTGCACAGAGGAGTGTAGTGGCTATGAGGGCTGATGTCTCCCAGAATATGGAGCATGGTGGTCCAACCCAGCTCTGCTGGGCTCCCTCTGATATGCCCCAAACACTTTTACCACTTAGCGTGTTGTCCAGAATTCCTGAGCATGTGGGGCAGAAGCAGTCTACTTTTGGGGAGATTTCCTCAAACGTTCAAGGTGGATTGGACTGGATCCATCTTTCTCTACAAACACTGGTCACTACCGCTGCCACTGCCGCCATCACCACTATCTTAGTTCTCTCCTGAACACCTTACCCACACTGCATGTTTTCCAGAATTCCTGAGCATGTGCAGGAGTAGCAGTCTACCTTTGGGGAGATTTCTTCAAAAGTTTAAGGTGGATTGGATTGGATCTCTACCTCTCCCAAATACTGGCCACCGCTGCTGCTGCTACTGCCATCTCGGTTCTCTTCCGAGCACCTTTTTCACACAGTATGTTGTCCCAAATTCCTGAGCATGTGCATTGGTAGCATTATACCTTTGGGGAGATTTCTTCAAAAGATCCAGGTGGATCGGATCAGATCTCTGCCTCTCCCGAATACTGGCCACCACTGCTGCTGCTGCCACCACCATCTCAGTTCTCTTTTAATCACTTTTCCCACACTGCATGTTGTCCAGAATTCCTGAGCATGCGCAGTGGTAGTGGTCTACCTTTGTAGAGATTTCTTCAAAAGATCAAGATGGATTGGATTAGATCCCTGCCTCTCCCAATTGCTGGCTCCCACTATCACCATCTCAGTTCTCTCCCAAACACTTTCCCCACACAGCATGTTGTCTGGAATTCCTGGGCATGCATGGTGGTAGCAGCCTACCTTTGTGGAGATTTCTTCAAAAAAATCGAGGTGGATTGGATCAGATCTCTGCCTCTCCTAACTACTGGCTGCCGCTGCCTTCTCAGTTCTTCTCCCAAACAACTATCCCACACAGGATATTGTCCAGAATTCCCAAGAGGCAATTTCTTTAAAAGTTCAAGGTAGGTTTGATTGTATCTCTGCCTATCCCAAATACTGGCCTGTGTCGCCCTTTCCACTGTCGCCATCCTCTTGGTTATCCTGAGCAACCTTCTCACATGGTATGATATCTAGAATTCCTAAGCATGTGCGGCAGGAGCAGCCCCCCTTCGCGGAGATTACTTTCCAAAAGTTCAAGGTTGTTTGGATAGGATTTGTCTGCATTTCCTGAATACTGGTTGCCGCCACCACCATCTTGGCCCCTCTCCAATGTTTTTAATAAAAGAAGACAGTTTGTGTGTTCTGAAGAGGTTGTGAGATCGAGCACTCAGCAGCAATGAATTTTATCTCCCTTCCAAGAGCGGAGGCCACAGCCTCACCATATAGAGCTGGATCTGCTGTTCCGAGCACACCATGGCCCCCAGTGCAGCATAGGGGAGTGAGGCGGCCAGGCGCACTGAGTTCCCCAGATGCAGTTGGGCTTCCTGCACGGCACTGCTGGGCTCCCTCCAACACACCCGGATCACTTTTCTTATAGGGTATGTTGTTAAGAGTTCCCCAGCATGCGCGTGTGAAGCAGTCTTTAATCTCTTCTGGGATGTTCTTCCAAAAATCATTTTTCTTGCATGGCAGGTGCCTCGTTGTCATCTTGGTTCTAATATCCATTCTCTCTCCTGTATTCTAGATAGGAAGTCACGGCTGGAAATGCCTCCTTAAGTTGTCCCAATCAAATATTAAACCAAAATCTGGTGTCCAGGGCTTCTCTGAGGAATGCATGTCCTATTTGGAGGCTGCGGTCCTCCATCTTGCTCCTCCTCCTGTGGAAACAATTTCTGGATGGGTTTGGGGACCCACTTGGCATCCTGTGAAATTGAAAAGACCTGCAAACTCCACTGATTGCTACAAATATGTACCCTGCCTAGTGTACTTCAGAGAAGTTTGGTCTCTAGAAGATAGTGTCAGTTCATAGATGATATCCCACAAACCTTGAAAAGTCTGATTATTTCCCCTTTCAAGAAGCCTGTTAAATAGCAGTGAGTTCTTCAGGCTGGGCTGAAAGGACAGTATGTAATATAAATTTCACCTAAGTATCTAGGTCTGAACTTAAGGAAACTCAATCCCCTCTTTATTTAAGAACTTTGGGCCTCTGAACTGGCTCAAGAGTGACAATTTTCTAAGAAGCTGCAAATTTCCCATGTGGTAATTAATGATAGGTTTTTGTTCACTGGTCCTAGAATTTTCTGCTTATACTCACCAAGATGACTCTGTTTCAGTTCTAGGAACTCAATGATTGAATGGTGCACACTTGTAATCCCAGTACTTGGGAGACTGAGACAGGGGGATTGTGCAGGTTCGAAGCCAGCCATAGCTACTTAGCATGAGGCTCTAGCAACATAGTGAAACCCTGTTTCCAAATAAAATATAAAATAGGTCAAGTGTGTAGCCTGGAAGTAGAAGGCCCCTTGGTTTCATCTCCAGTACCACAATAAACAAACAAACAAATAAATAAACCACAGAAGCGGGAGCCACTCCAAGCCCTTATGTGGAAAAGAAAGCTTTGTTGGGGCCAGTGCATTTCCAAATGGCAGCACCCTTGGAACCCATGGAATTGGGAGATGCTCCAAGTCCCTGTGAGGAAAGGAACCCACAGAAGTGAAAGACACACCAAGCTCCTGTGAGGAAGAAAGCCCATGGAAATTGGACATGCTTCAAGTTTCTATGAGGAAGGGAAAGGCCATTTATCCACAGAAGCATGGTATACTGATGGCTCCTGTCATAAGCCACTGCCCATGTGGGCGGCTGTGGTTGTACAGTCTGCCATAGAAACATTTTAGTGTGAGACCAATGACAGATGCTTGAGCCCATGGACGGTACTGAGTGGTTTTGTTAGTTCTCATGAAGGAGATTGGGCCCTTGCATTTCTGTACAGACATCTGGGTAGTCTACCAGGGACTAACCTTGTGGCTGCACTGATGGGCCCACTGTGGGGCAAGGCTATGTGGGAAGGAGGCCTCTGGGAAGGAGCTACTATACATTGTGTTCTGGGGCATAGGCTTGCCAGGTCCCCAGTAATGATGCTGCTGATGATTTAGCGAAAGTTTGGACTCTCTGACTACCCCTGGAGCCTTTGTTGATAGCACCATGGTTTCATAAGAAGCTAGGACCTGTAGGTACCTACAACATTGGGCTTGTAGCCCAGTGATAGGGATTGCTTCTTATCCATGTTCGAGTCTAGGATCTGTACAGCAGTGTCCTTTTCTTCTTTTTACTTCATAAACATTGTTTTCTCTTGAATAGCTCTGCAAAAGATTAACTACAGGAAGATAAAATCAGCCATGGATTTTTTGCAAAGGATTTATGATATCCTTAAGGGATATTATTATTATTATTATTATTATTATTATTATTATTATCGTGGTACTGGGGTTCAAGCCCGTCTATCTCCGGGCTATACTCCCAGACCTATTTTTACATTTTTATTTGGAAACAGGGTCTCCTAAGCCAGCGGACGCAGCTGGCTTCAAACCTGCGCGATCCTCCTGTCTCTGCCTCCCAAGCGTGGGGATTACAAGCGTGCGCCACCACGCTCGGCTCCCTTAAGGGATTATAAATGACAGCTATTTGGCTAGCTACTGTGCTCTTGGATTGCCAAGTTAGCACTGTAAGGTGAGGGATAGAGAATGGTTCTGGACAATATACAGTCTTTTTTATTTTCAAGAGGTTGTGTATCAGTGAAGCTATAATGCACCAGAAACAGAAGCCACTCTATGTTTTCAAAAAGAAAATAATTTAATAGTCAGAAATAGATATTTATAAAATCAATGGATGCCTGGAGAAAAAATTAGGGAGTTGCCTCTAGAAGTTTGGCTTTGAGGTTACACAACTGTATTTGCAATCCAGTTGTCAGGAAGCTGGTACGGTTAGCACTTTTGTAGCTGCCATTCCATAGCCACCTATCATCCATTGCACTCCTGTCTAGACACTAGTATAAGTGGTCTGGTCATTCCCAGTTGGAGCTCATGACTACTGGAGTTTGCTGCCACAGCTGCAGGAAATTGGTGATACCGCCCTTCTATTTTCAAATCTTTGAAAATCTTCTTATTAGGAGAACTTAAATCACATTTGTAATTCTAAGTGTCTGAGAAATGTAGGACTTATTTTAACAGGAAAAGTAATACAGACTAAGAAATGAATAGGAATGAAAGTAGAGTATTTGTGAATTATGTGACGTGATTTGGATAACCAATAAAACTGAAGCACAGTTTTTTTTGCTTTGTGTAATCAGCAGCCATACACATTTTCTATACATAAATCTCCTTGTGATAAAAATAGAAATAAAATGCTACCACTGAATGTAAGATAACTATTTCTAATGTAAATAAAATAAAAACATTGTCTCCTTAAGGATGAGAATTTGTCCTTGTCTTTGGGGTATATTATGATTCGACTCTAGTTAAAGGATACAGTGATAGGATGAAATAGAGTAGAGATGGGAATGAGAAGAATCAGCAACCCCCCCCCCCCGGGAGATCATTTAATAACACAGGGAGATCAGCAACTTTTTATAAAGTATTTTATTCGGGTGAGGCATTTATTATAGTGCCTCAACAAGACAGCTAGTCTTGACAAGAAAGAAAGGTCTAAATCTAATGACAAAGGGAGGGTTCTGAGATGTTGCAGCCCCTTCTCAATTCTTAAGGTACCATTCCTTTCCAAGTATCCTAAATTCTTAAACACTTGCCTAAAATCTCAACTTTTTGGGTTCAGATTCAGTGACAGACTGTTGGCTATATCAGTCCTATGATTTCATGAAATGAAATTCTTTTAGAGCAGTGGTTCTTGGTGGAGGAGTGAGTGGGTGAGTAGTGGCGGTGATTTTTCTTTCCCAGGGACACTTGGCAAAGATCTGGATACATTTTTAGTTATCACAAGTTGGGTGAGGGCAAGCTGTTATTGGAATAGAGTGGGTGGAGACCAGAGAGGCTGGAACATTCTACAAAACTCAGAACAGTCCTCCACAACAACGAATTACCTGGCCCCAAATATCCATGGTGTTAAAGTTGAGAAATTCTACTTTTGAGCAATCAGGAAAACTGTCTAGTTTTTGGAACAGAGTTTAAAAACGCTGGACTTCTATCATTATTTTCTAATCTCTCAAAGACTGTCAGAGCTACTGCCTCACCTCAGCCCAGCCCATTTATTTCTATTTCCTTCTTGATCCACATGCTTGTTACCAAGGGCTATGTTTAATAGACACTTGGTCTATTAAATACATGGTCCATGTGAGAATTTAAGCAACTTAGTTTTACCACTACTTTATGTGTTAAACTACCAATATGTTATTTTCCACTGGAAATGAGGTTCTCACTACCTTCAGATCCAAACCATATCAAGTAAACCTCAAATTCCCAATGCCAAAAAAATTTTTTTGTTGGTTATAATCCCAGTACTTGGGAGGCTGAGACAGCAGGTTGGTGGCCAGCTTCATCTACTTAGGCCCTCTGCAACTTAGTGAGAACCTGTCTCAAAATAAAAAAATAAAAAATAGTGCTGGGGTGTAACTCTGAGGTAGATGCCCCTGGGTTCAATCCCCAGCACTACAAAAAAATATATATCTTTCCTTTATTTTTTTTTTTTTGACATCTTTATGTACCATTCAGTTCCTCAGTCTCAACATGTCTTGTAGCTGTCCTGGCTTACTTTCCTTGGTTGGAACACCTCTGTCTCCTTCCACCCTTCCCTGGTCAGTTTAGATGCCTTATATCTGTATCTTAAAATGACATTCTATAGGATAACTTCCATGCGTGTTTCCTCCTCCCCTCTTAGCAAGTGTGCATTTTCTCAGATAGCCCTATACACAATATGCAGTAATTTACCCAAATGTATCTTTAATTGCCATTAAGCTCTGGTGGGGAAAAGACAATAACCACTTTACAGAAGGTACAGCCTATACATTGTTCTACATAAGTATTCACGGAATATTTTTCAAGTTTAATGTTATATAATTGAATTCCAACTTACTATTTCAAAAGAATTCAACACATAAGCTTGAAAGAATAATCTCCATGACTGTATTATATGATTTGACTCTCACAAATTTAGAGTCTTCTATAACACTGCATTTCTCATGTTATAAACTTTGCCATTTAATGCATATTTGAATGAATTGAATCAGGTTAATCGAAACCTTTCTCTATTCTTGATATTTAGAAAGTTTAAGAACTATTAAAATGCTTTAGATTCTAACACCTTAACATTAAAAAAGAGTTAGCTGGGCGTGGTGGCGCACGCTTGTAATCCCTGAGTTTGGGAGGCTGAGACAGGAGGATCGCACAGGTTCAAAGCCAGCCTCAGCTACTAAGTGAGGATTTCAGCAACTTAGCGAGACCCTGTTTCCAAATAAAATATAAAAAAGGTCTGGGAGTATAGCCCAGAGGTAGAAAGCCTCTGGGTTCCACCCCTAATACCACCAAAAAAAGTAAAAAATAAAAATAAAAAAGAGTTAACATGTCTGTGAATAAACATAGCATTTACCTCATATTTTTATGGGTTTAAGCATAAAAATAAGACATTATTTCTCATTCATGTGCACACACATTCTGGCAAATACACTGCACTTGTGAGAAGGAATTTTTCCCTGGACTTATTTTTTTCTTCTAGCAAAGCTAAGTAGTGTGTATGCTCTATTAACTTAAAAGTTCTTAACGCAATTCAATGGTTAATATAATCAAATGAATATTATTTATTTATTTATTTATTTATTTTTGCAGGTCTGGGGATGGAACCTAGGGACATTCGACCTCTGAGCTACACCCCCAGCCCTATTTTTGATTCTTTGATTCTTTATTTTGAAACAGGGTCTCAGTAAGTTGCGGAGGGCCTCACTAAGTAGCTGAGGCTGCCTGCGAACTGTAATCCTTCCTTCTCAGCCTTCCCGAATGCTGGGATTACAAACGGGCGCCACCACGCCCGGCTTTTATTTTAGATTAATAATTCTCACAGCATCAATTCAATAAGGTCTACTGTAATTTTTTTTTTTTTTTGTGGTACTGGGGGTGGAACCCAGGGGCTTTACTACCTCCGTGCTATACTCTCAGACTTATTTTATATTTTATTTGGAAGCAGGGTCTCACTGAGTTGCTGAGAGCCTCACTAAGTAGCTACGGCTGGCTTCGAACTTGTGGCTGGCTTCGAACTTGTGCGTTCCTCCTGTCTCAGCCTCTCAAGTGTGGGGATTACAAACTTGTGCCACCACGCCTAGAATTACTGTAATTCTTACATTACCCTTCTACAATTCATTTACTTTCTGCACAGTCTAAGATATTTTGAGATGCATTTTGTGGACGCAGCAGGTGAGGGTGGCTGTCAGTAGCAGTTACAGTAGTGACTTAAGGTAGCGATCATCCTTTTGTGAAAAGTTTACTCGAAGTCTCAAAAAAAAAAAAATTCAGAAACAGGAATTAGCTTTCCCAGGATTAGACTGAGGGGCGGAGCCGGGCTCGAAGGGGGCGGAGACTTGGGGTTGTGGGCGGGCCTTAACCGGGACCTGGGCGGGCCCTCAGCTCCGCTCGGCCCCGCTCGGCCCCGCTCCGCCCCGCTCGGCCCCTCTCGGATACTCCCCCGGAGAGGGAGCGCGACGGCGAGGCCGGCGCACGCGCTCTGAGCCGCTGCTGGTCTCAGGGCTGCGCTTAGCCTGGGTTTTTCACTTCCTTCTTCTCGAAGCTGTATCCGGGTCGTTGCTGTCCCTATTGTCTCGGGCAGTCGGCTTCGGATTGGGCAAAATCTGGGTCTTTTGTTGTATCTGGAGTCGGCTAATAAAGTTTTTCTTTCATTTTTTTTTCTTCTAGTTTTAACCGGGGAACGTGCACTCCCCGGGCCGCGGCGCCTGGGCCGGAGGGCGCCGGGGACCGGGCGCGAGCAGCCGGGCGGGCCGGGCCGGGGCGGGCGGGAGCGGCCGGGCTGCCCGGGGCGTCCCTGCTCGGTCGGCGGCGCCGCGGGCTTTAGTAGCATCTTCCGGACGTGCCTCGGCGGCCCGGCCGACTCCGCGCTGCCGGGCTGCCGGGCGCCCTCTGCTCTCCCTAGGTCTCTTCCCAACGACCACCTCTCGGATTCCTTAGTAAGTGTCTCCGAGGCCTGTGCGGGGCCAGGTCCGCCGCCCCGCAGGGCCCCGCAGGGCCGCGCCGGGCCGGGCGGGTGGGCCCGCGGGCATCTTCGCAGAGGCGCCGCGCCCCGCGGACGGCAGCGGTGTCCAAAGGAGGGATGTCGAGGGAGGCGCAGAAACCGCTCCGTGGGATGCGCCGGGAGAGGGTCGGATTGGAGATTGGCCGGCCTGACTTGGGGCAGGAGCAGCCTGGCCGTCTGCAGCCGGCTCCGCCACCCCGACCCACGGCCGAGATGCCTTTGGCTGAGACAGTTACACACAGGTTCCCTGCACGCAGGCATCTTTCTCCTCCCTCAGCATCGCAGCTGTCCCCTGTGTGGGGTGGATGATGAATGACGTTGTCATGCTTTTCTTTTAACAGTGGATCGCAGCTCCAAGAGGAGGCAGGTGAAGCCTCTGGCAGCTTCTCTCCTGGAAGCTCTCGATTATGATAGTTCAGATGACAGTGATTTTAAAGTTGGAGATGCCTCAGGTAAATTTTTCTTTTTTTTTTCCCCTTTCCCAGCTTTCTGGAGTTGGGTTTATTTTTAGGAAAAAATGAAAATAAAAAATTAAAAAGTTCAAATGCTGATTTAAAGTAAAAGCACCTAAACTTCATTTATTTTGACCTTTTAGTTTCCCACATTTCCTCAAGATCTCCCCTCTCCTGTAGGCGGAACCCTGGAGAAGGGGGCGGGACCCGACCTGTCACCTCTCACTAGGTCCTATCACCGATTATGCTTTCATTGATACTTACTGATAATTAGGCAGAGAAGGACTTTCTCCAAAGATGCAAAAGGATTTCCTTTGTTCTGTACCTTAAAGTATATTTATGCTTACTTTATGGACAGAGAAAAAAGTCGAGAGGTAACCCGATGAAGAATACTATCTTAAGAGTAATGTTCAGATAGCCCTGCACAGGATGCTTCTCAATTCCTTGCACTTTCTGAGAATTTTGCTTTTTGTCTGTTAGCTCTCCTACTAGAAAAAAAAATTGACCAGAATAAAAATTGTACTTTAAATTATAGTAGGTGATGGACTTTGTGGGTTACATGTTTGCTCCTAATATGTAATTATATTAAAAACAATTGTAGGTCATGTATTCTTATTGTTCAAAAGTGGAAAACAAAAGTATGATTTTTTTTGTTTGTCTGTATAAAGTCTTAATTGAAGGATTTTGAGAAACAAACATGTTTCAGTGTTTTATATAAAAGTAATAGTGGACAAGCAGGGCATGTGGCACCGATTGTAATCCCAGCATTCCTGAGGCTGAGGCCAGAGGATCGCGATTTGCAGACAGCCTCAGCTACTTAGTCCCTCTGCAACTTAGTGAGACCCTGTTTCAAAATAAAGAATAAAAATATGTCAGGGGGTGTAGCTTGGAGGTCAAATGCTCCTGGGTTCCATCCCCAGACCTGCAAAAAAACAAATAAAAATAGAAGTGGACATATAAACAGTGCGCATTGTAATTCTCCTTTTAATAAAAATTTAACGGGAGAAATAAAAGTCTTTTCAGTTTCATCCCTTTAACAACTTTTTTTTTTTTCTTTTTTGGTGGTGTTGGGTACTTGCAACCCCACTAACAGTTTTTAAGTATTCTTCCAGAGAATTTGCTTTGCTTGCTTATTTGTTTTGCCCTTTTCCTCTAGTTTTCCTTTTATTTTATTTTTTCTACTAGGGATGGCAAGAAGGGATGAAATTAGTTGTGTTGTGTCATCATTAATTTCTTTTAATGGAATCAGCAAGCAGAATTTGCACTATGATTTACTGAGCACTTTTTGTTTGCAAATCTCATTTAACTTTTACAATAACTTAAGTGAAGGGAATAGTATTTTAGAGGTAACTGGGGTACTAGATTTAAAGAACTTGTATGAGGTCCTTCAGGCTGGAATGGGTTGAATTTGACTCCAAATTTTACAATTATTTTCATTACTTAGATCCCCAAATTGGATATAGGTAATCCTTAAACTAAAACTAGTTGGATGTTATAAATAGTAATTGAGTCCACCCCCAGCAATTAAAAGTTGATAAGTTTACCTTGGTTAACTATTTTTTAACCTTTGCTTCTCAGCTCCTTTTTCCCATTTACTTGAGTTTCTGATGTTTGATACTTTGCAAGAAGAAAAGAAAGGGAAGAGAAAGGGGGTACAAACTCAAATGTCTTAGTGAAGACCTTGACAGATGAGAATATACTTGGGTGGAGTATAATTTTGGTTTGTTAATGAGGTTGTAAATTGTGACAAAAATAGGTCTTAGAAGTTATGAATTTGTTGAATACTATTATGGAATAGTCTAAATCTTGTTTTAAGCATTTTAAAATTATTTCTGTGACATAAATCCTAATTTTGTAGATTTTTTTGTTTATTGAAGTCATTCGTGATATTTTTCTTTTCAAGGAATAAAACAGTCTAATGACACATATATAAACCACTTTATCAAAATAATTTATTATATCACACTAAGTAGTGTGATATTTGACCTTGTTAAATTATAGTCAGCGTTGAAGGGAACTGTTTATTTTATGTGAATAGTGATAGGGTGAGTTTTGTTAGGCTGATACATATATTTCCTAACAGCACTAAAATATATATACTTTCTGTTCCTTATTGTCATATAATATCTGGTCTGCTCATAGTTTACCTTCTTGGTCCCTGGGGAGTTTAAATTTGTGACTTTTTGAGGACAAAAATTTATTGTGTAGTTCTTAGTATATAATTATAGGATGGAAATTAGTGGAAAAATAATTTTGCTTAAAATAATAGGCAACAGAAATAAAATTTTATTTTCCCATTTTGATTTAGGTACATTGGGATTTCTCATAGCTGAGATTTTATCTTACTCTAGTTCTTTAGATTATTAGTATATCCTCTTTGAATCCTTTTATTCTTTGCCTGAGTTATATTTAATTGGATTCTTATAGAAAATAAACCATTAGAGAGCCGGGCATGGTGATGCATGCTTGTAATCCCAGCATTTGGGAGGCTGAGACAGGAGGATCTCGGTTCACGGATAGCCTCAGCTACTAATTAGTGTGGCCCTTTGCAACTCAGTAAGACCCTGTTTCAAAATAAAGAATAAAAAATAGGGCTGAGGGTGGAGGTAGAATGCCCCTGAGTTCTATTTCCAGTATGGGGGAAAAAAAAAAGACATTAGATGTATAACTGATTTTCTTTTTTCGCAGTGCTGGAGATTGAACCCAAGGAAGGGTACTTTACTACTGAGCTAACCCACTAGCCCTTTTTGATTTTTATTTTGAGGCAGGGTCTTGTTAAGTTGCCAAGACTGGCTTTTAATTTGGAATCCTGCTTTATCTTCTTGAGAATAGCTAGGATTACTGGTATATACCACCATGCCCAGCCTATAATCGGTTTTGAAACATGTTGAAGTTGTGGAATCCCAACCCCACTCATAAATAGGAAGTTAAACTAGGAGTAGAGAAACAGTAGCTAAACATCTGTTCGATCATATAATTTTTCATGACCTCTTGAAATAACTTATTTAATGAACCACTGATTTCCTTAGAACTTAAAGTAATTAGATTAGTCAGCCTCAATTTACTCTTTTTTTTTTTTTTTTTTTTGGCAGTACTGGGGATGGAACCCAGGGGCATTCTACCTCCGAGCGACACCCCAGCCCTATTTTTTTTTAATTCTTTATTTTGAAAAAGGGTCTCACTAAGTAGCTGAGGCTGGCTGTGAACTGTGATCCACCTTCTCAGCTTCCCAAATGCTGGGATTACAAGCATGCACCACCACACCCATCTCAGTTTATTCTTCTTACTTTCACTTGAAATCTCAAATTCTGACTATAAATTTCTGTTCTATTAGGTTTTAAGAATAAATATTGAAAATATCAAAAGGTTATTAACACTCTTGCAGAAAAGCATAATTTTACTCATGTGCTTCTCAGAAGATAAAATAGAAAAAAATCAAATTTGCTAAAGAATGACCTGCCAATAAGATTGACAAGTGATTATTGACAAAGTTAATAATTAGGTCTCTACTTTTAGAACATTATGAAACAAAAAATATTTTATCTTTTATCTTTAATACGAAATCAGAGCTTTCTCAGTTTTGATTGAGAACAGTCAGTATATAATGTTTTAAAGGATTTCCTACTAAAACAGGATATATAGGTATTAGAATTATATTGATAAACCAATTGTGGTGGTGAAGGCATGTAATCTCAGGACTTGGGAGTCTGAGACAGGAGGATTACAGGTTCAGAGCCAGCCTTGGCAGCTTAGTAAGGCTCTCAAAAGACTAGTAAGATCCTCTTTCCCAATAAAGAAAAAAAAAAATTTGGCTGGAGGCATAGCTTGGAGGTAGAATGCCTCTATAGATTCAATCTCCAGTACCCCCCGTCCCCCCAAAAAAGAATTATAACCACCAGAAGAATCATATGTTGAAATGTTAGGTGGAACTATATAAAGGTATCAGTTTTGGGGTTGGAAGTTTTTAATCCAAGTACTTGGGAGGAAGATACAGGAGAATCATAGATTTAAGGCCAGTCTCAGCTGCCTAGTGAGGTCCTCTGAAACTTAATGAGACTCTTAAAGAATAAAAAATAGAGCCAGGTGTGGTGGTGCACATTGTAATCTCCACACTTGGGAGGCGGAGACAGGAGGATCGAGCAGGTTCGAAGCCAGTTGAGCTGGCTTAAGAGACCCTGTTTCCAAATAAAAAGTGTAAAATAGGTCTGGGAGTGTAGCCCTAGCCAGAAGGTAGGAAAAAAAAAAAGAATAAAAAATAGAACTGGGGGATGTAGCTTGGAAGTAGAATGACTTCAGTCCCCAGTACTGCAAAAAAAAAAAAAAAAAAAAAAAAAATCAGTTTTGAAGGTTTAAAATAGCTGATTATTAGCAATTTCCTGGTTCAGTCTAAAGTGGTTTTGATTTATACGACTTAGGTCTAGGACTGGGGATAGAATGAGACTCACATTTATGATCTACTATATAATTAGAATGTTTTTAGTGACATGTCATGTATTTTCATTATATCAAACAAACTAGCATTACTATGTCCTGGTTCCTTCCCTGTACCATGCCACCCAAAGTACTTTGACACCTAAAGTAAAATGGTTAACTTTAGATCTTGATCTATAGTTAGTTTAGATTACATATTGCCAGAAAATAATTTAACTGGAAGAGTCAGGTCGAGATTTTAGCAGTATTTTTTTTTTTTTTCCAGTATTTTGTGCTTACTCTGACTTTGGATAAGTGAATCAAGATATCTTCATTATCATCTGTAGTTTTGTTTAGCTTCACAACAAAATAGTAATCATGTTAGAATAACCAAATAAAATAATATACAATGGATGGTTGATTAGTTGTGTAGTTCAAATCTTTCAGAGGAGATGGGATTACTTTAGACTAGATTTATCTAGAACAATTTTATTGAGGAACTAAGAATTGAACTATGAATTTAAAGAGACAGATTTAGATAAACAGCAGCCTTTGTGAAGGAAACATTTAAAGGTATGGGAGTTTGGAAACCTCATTTGTATGGGACCTAGGACTGAGTGAAAGAATGGTAAAAGAGATAAGCCTGGAAAAGGGGAATGAGGTCAAATTAAGACCTTATGTGTCAGCTGAGGATTTCTTAGTCTTGGCTCTGTTGCCATTCTGTGTTCAATATGTCTGTTGTGAAGGCTTGTCCTGCACGACACACTGCTGTTCTACTAGATGCCAGTAGCATCTTTTCATCTTTTCTATTTGCCCTTCTGCTTGTGGCAACCATTGCCTTCTCCAGTGGCACCAGAGAGTAGCACATACCCTCTGAGGAAAAACTGCCCACCTGAAAATCACTGGATTAGATTTACCTAGCAAATGTAAGATGACATTGTAGGAACTAGCGTGAGAGGAGGTGAGTTGAATTGATAATTGGCTTTTTTCAAAAGATATACAGGATTAGTCAAAGATAGCTTCAACTGATAGTTCTGGATAAGCAATAGACTAGTATCTGTTATCTGTTGTATATATTTATCCCTATTGCACTGTTTCAATAAATAAATAACTTATGACACTAATCCCTATTGCACCCTATCAGAGAATAGAATAACTAAGGTTGATAGAATGGGTAAAAAAGAGGTTATTTATATTACAAAGTTAACATGAAACTTTCAATTGAAACGTAATTCTTTTATTGTTTAATATTTATCATGCGGAAAATTTAGTTATTGGGTATAATGGTACTGATGGTTGTTAAATTAATTTTATTATTGACTATGGTGAAAGGATTTTTTTTTTTTTTTTTGTGGTACTGGGGGTGGAACCCAGGGGCTTTTCTATCTCTGGGCTACACTGCCAGACCTATTTTATACTTTTTTATTTGGAAACAGGGTCTCACTAAGTGCTGAGAGTGTCACTCAGTAGCTGAGGCCGGCTTTGAACCTGTGTGATCCTCCTGTCTCAGCCTCCCAAGTGCGGGGATTACAAGCGTACGCCACCACGCCTGGATATGGTGAAGGGATTTTTGAAGGTTCATTTATTAAATTTTGTGACTGAAAAAATTCCTTAACTGTGTGGTATTTGAAATAGCTTTTGGTTGGAGAGATTCTGATGTACTATGTGTTTGAGAAAGGGTACCTTTTATTTAACTGAACAGAAAGTAAGATTTTAAAGTTTTTTAGTGTGAAAAGTTTATTGTAAACATGGAATTAACTCTGCTTTTATGCCTAACCTAGCTTTATTTAAAATGTCTAGCTCATATCTATTTAATTTTTTTAAAGATGTAGAAATAATTGATTTGGAATGTGGCACTGAATTGTTCTTCAATTTTGTAGTAATAGGCTTTTATTTTCTCCCTTGGAGTCTATAAAAATATAGACAAATACCTTATTTTTCTCAATATTACCCAGATATGCTTATAAATAAATACTGTTTATCCTTCAAGTGCATATGTACCAAAGAAAAGTGATGACTAATCAGATGAAGTTATTTTTCAGAGATCAGAGGAATATAGAATTTGATATATTTCTGGTCTTTACAGTTGGAGTATGAGTAATGTATTATATTTGATGAATGAAGGATTAGACAAGCCACTAGGATTAGGCTTTGTTTAAAAATTTCATATTAGTTTGACTACTGCATTAACGAATATAAAACGTTTAAATAAAAAATCCATTTGGGCATGATTATAAGACAAAAACAATAAATATATCAGTATTTATAATTAGAAATTTGTAAATTTCTAATTAGTTGGCATTGGCAATGACAAGCAAAAGAAAATCACAAAAATCCCTGACATTTTTTAAAATCTATCAGTAATAGCAAAGTTGGATTTGTTTCAACTTTGGTCAGATACCCATACTTCTGTGCCATTTAATTAATTTTGTTCCTACCATTAAGTTTTTATTGCTGAAAAGTAGAAGTGAAACTCTTTTCATTTTGTCTACATCTTCTTAGCCCTCTTAACTTTAGAATTATTTGTAGGGTGCTTTAGTATTCTTTAGTTAGTGTGTGTAAGAGACTCTTTTTTGCCTTTAAAATATTGATCCAACTCTTTATTTATTATTTACTAGGTCCTTATTTAAAATATCTAGAAATTCTGTTGTTTTTTTTTTTTACCAGATTTTTCCTCATAGGTTGGATTTAATTTTTGTGAGTAGTTTAAACAATCATAATTTTCTTAATGATTTGTAAAATTCTTGAACTGCAAAGAAGTCACTTGTTTGTGATTGATATTAGATCCACACTTTGAAATCTAAGAAGCTCAGAGATCCAAAAGTATTTATGAGGTTTGGCACAAACTTATTTGGTGGCAGAACCACAGTTTATGTGTTGTTTATTTCTCATACCTTGTGAATGTTTATGCTTTGTACTGCAGAAATCATGTATGTGATTATAGGGTAATGCCACAGATCTTATTGGAAATATATGGTGCATATACCATGCTACCCTTCTAAAATCTGCAGAATTCTGAATTTTGAAACATATCTGACTTTAAAGGTTTCAAATAGGGAATTGATAACTTGCATAATGTTGCTTGTCCTGTGCGAGATGGTTTAGGATGAATGATTTTTCAGAACATTCCTGAGTAAGCTGTGGATACTTACATGATTATATTGAGATTTATATTGATTTTATAGGGTTGAAAACACTTGTTAGGTTTTAGTTTTTATTTTTATGTAATTTAATTTACAGGATTTTTTTTTTTATTATCAGCCATTTGTACAGGACTTTGGAGGTGCTTTGGATACTTGTCCCTAATTATAGACAGATTTTTCCACCTTTAGTGCCCAGTTAACTATAGAGACTAAGGCAAGTTGAGTTCATAAAAATTCAGGTGGTGTGGAAACACTGACTTTCTTCACTAATTTATCATTATTGCTTTCTTGTTTATAGGTGCAAACACTCATTTCCCAGTAGAGTTTACTGTTGGTGGAAAATTCTGTTCCTCTTCTTTTTTCCACACTCCAATTTATCTTACTTTCAAATAGTTTAAATTTTTATTTGATTGAATGCGAAGATGATTAAAAGATTCCTGGGTGGTGCTGGATTGAGGACTTGGCTTCTTCGGGCAGGCAGGGAGAAACCTCATAGAAAGCTTATAAGTCTGTCCGAGCTCCTTAATGTCCACAGCCTATCCTTTTAGTAACTATTGTGGCTGCTCATTTCTAGGATGGATTCATTTCTTTATCAATATCTTCTATTATAGGGTCTGTAGTAGTTATTTCCTAGAATTTTTCAAGGTTTTGGTGACTTATTAATATGAGCAGTATTTTCATAAGAAGGAAAATTGTTAACTTCTCTTGCAGCTTCCATTTTCCATGTCATTGCTCTCTTTTTACCTGTGTACTTGATCTAAAGTTGATTTGGTAAATTAAAAATGCAGTAGAAGTTGCCTATTGTAAATATTTATGCTTATTTTGTTGAGTAAAAAGTAAAATAAATGAAATAGGATTTTTTTGGTCAGATTTATCTTGTTTTGGATGTGACACTTTCACTATTTTAAGTTTATAAATGGAAAAGGATTTTGTCTGTATGATATTATCATTAAGTTAAAATGAAGTGCTCAATTTATAAAAGTACATTGACTTTTAGAAAAAGTTTTTTTTACCAAGTATACTATGTAATATAAGACACAAAGTAGTGCTCCAAAGTATATTTTAATTTGCAGTCACATTAATTCATCTTCATTAGTGCTATATAGAACTAAAACCATTATATCAACTTCATTGATTTATTATCTAATCAGGTTGGGAATGTCTACCATTCTTTGACTTAAATTTGTTTATATTGTTTTGCAAGTTATTCACAAATTTTGGTGGTTTCATTTGTGTCAGCGTTGTGTGTGTGTGTGTGTATGTATATACATATGTGTGGTTTTTTTTTTCTCATATTTTCAACAGATTCTGAAGGGAGTGGTAATGGAAGTGAAGACCCTTCAAAAGACAGTGGAGAAGGTTCCTGTAGTGATTCTGAAGAAAATATTTTAGAGGAAGAACTGAATGAAGATATTAAAGTAAAAGAACAACTTAAAAGTTCTGTAGAGGAAGAAATACTGTCGTCCGATAAACCATTAATTAAAATGGAAAAGAAGGAGGAAGAAGAAAACGGAGACAGGCCTAGAAAGAAAAAGGAGAAAGACAAGGAAAAGGAAAAAGAGAAAGAAAAGGAGAAGGAAAAAGAAAAGGCAACAGTGTCTGATAATGTGGCTGCCTCTGCTGCAGCCCCCACCCCAGCCACAAGCCCTCCCGCTGTTAACACTTCCCCTCCTGCCCCCACCACGGCAGCCGCCACAGAGGAGCAAGTCAGTGAGCCAAAAAAGTGGAATCTTCGTCGAAACCGCCCACTTTTGGATTTTGTGTCCATGGAAGAGCTGAATGACATGGATGACTATGACAGTGAGGATGATAATGACTGGCGACCTACTGTAGTGAAGAGGAAAGGGAGGTCAGCATCTCAGAAAGAGGGGAGCGATGGAGACAATGAGGATGATGAAGATGAGGGAAGTGGGAGTGATGAAGATGAGAATGATGAGGGCAATGATGAAGACCACAGCAGCCCTGCTAGTGAAGGGGGCTGCAAGAAGAAGAAGAGTAAAGTTCTTAGCAGAAACAGTGCTGATGATGAGGAACTGACCAATGATAGCCTGACACTATCTCAAAGCAAGAGTAATGAGGTAGATCAACCCAATTTTTATGATATCTGTCTGTCTGGGGAAAAGGGAATTCTCTAAATCACTCTGCTCCTTATATTAAGTGGCCTCCTTGAAATCCTATATGGTAGTGGGAGTGAATGAGCCCTCTAAATGTAACGTTTATTCATTCATTTAGTCAATAAACCTTTATTGAGGCTTACCTACTCTTTGTCACCGTTCTCAAGGAGCTCACACTCTCCATCCTCAAGGAGAAATATTAGAGAAATATTTTTAAATCTATAGTCTTGGGAAATTATGCTAGTTTTCCTTTCCCCTTTTTATCCTCCCTTCCTCTTGTTCATAGGACTGCAGAATGGTGCTAAGTGGATTATGAAAACAAAGGTCACCTATTTTTTCAACTTTATTTTTTCCATATTCACATGGAAATGTAGGGCTTTCGAATATTTTAGAGCAGGGTGACAAATAGCTTAATTATCTCAAACTTTTAGAGATTTATTTTAAAATTTTGTTCTTTTGCCAGTTGTAGTACCCATCATCAGTATAGTCACCGAATCTTTGCTCTATATGTATGGGAGTAAAGATGAACTATGCTTGCATATATTTAATAAGTTCTTTCTGCAAAGAAATGAAAAAAAAAAAGCAAACATTTCTTTCATAAAACTACAGTAATGGCTCAGTTCTTCCACTTGAAGTTCTACTCCTGAAAGTTAGGTTTTTCCTTTGGGTCCAGAGATGCAACATTCAAGACTCTTCAGTCAAATACATTTGTGTCTCTGTCTGTGTGTTTATGTATATGTTTTTCTTCAAAAGAAAGATTTGAGTTGTTGTCTTACATGTAGATGTATTTGTTACATCGCATGTAGAACTATAATGATTAATTGTCATTTCTGTTAGTGTGTTTTTAGTCACCACAATTTACTTCTTTATTGAATACTTATATTTTGTTTTTTGTTTTTCATACCACGGAAGCAGCTTAAGCTGGAAGATTTTCCTTCTTATGCTTAATTTCTTCTTTCACATTTTTCTGCTTACAAGTGTTACATAGCAGTAATTATTTTAATTATGTTTCCTGTAAAATTTGGTGATTTTTCCTACCAAAACAATGTTTAGCAAGTTGTCAGGGATTATCAGTGAAGATAAAACTGCAGCTTATATGTAAATAGGTTAACTTCTAGGTTGCCCACTTTGCTATGAAGAGTGTTGCCTGCCTCCAGTGCCATCCTAATTCTTATCTTTAGGTAAAGGGAAATTGCTACGTGTAATATAGTATAGTATATTTTAATGATATAGCACAAGCTATTCCATGTACTAATGGTATTATAGGAAAACAGAAGTATGGAAGTCTAATTGCTAATATTTAATTTAGGCATGTATTTTGTTTATTTTATAATTTGATACTCATTCATTATCTACTCAGGAAATTACTTTTTTGAACATCTCTGTATTTTATTAGGCTGATAGGCACAAATGCACTCTAGCTAATTATCAAGGTAGTATGGATTAGATTTATGCTAAAGTATGTGGGACACTAGCATATGCTTAGAAAGTTGCCATGTAAAATCTATACATTATTTATTAATAACCTATGATTCATAGCATAATACTTGACAGGTTTTAGAATAACTTACTGTGATGCTTTAAAAGCCATATGTGTGCTATTTAGTTTTTTCCCCAGAGACTTTAGTGAATAATGGAACCATGTATGTTTAGAGTAGTAGTCCTGAAAGACATAGCAGGAATGAGATTCCCAAGCACTTCTGGGAAAAGTACCCTTGTAGAAAGTTAATTTCCCTCAGAATAACTTTCACCGAAATGCATGTAAGGTTTTTTTTTTTTTTATCTCTATGCCAGATGATTCTTATTCTATTTAAATTATGTCACTCAAACTAGATATAAAATATTTAGTATGCTAAATTTAAAATGAATCCATTTAGACCTAGCTATATTTCAAAGTTTTTTGTTAATATGATCTTGATTTTGTAAAAACATTGACTAAAGCTAATTCTTGTTGCATTGTGGCCAATTTTTGTGTCTTCATCTTTC
The DNA here is from genome assembly GCF_963383645.1 of Muscardinus avellanarius. NCBI lineage: Eukaryota > Metazoa > Chordata > Mammalia > Rodentia > Gliridae > Muscardinus > Muscardinus avellanarius. Next base: position 72,146,167 of record NC_137795.1, read on the forward strand.
TGATACCTTAGGTAGTTATAATTGCTAAATATTAATTTGATAGTAAATACATGATAGTAAATACATGATTATATTTGAAATTTTGTTTTTTTCCGCTCTTTAAGTTTTCAGATACGACTTTATAGAGATAGCTGAAAATGTATTTTTTAGAAATGCAAAATGGAATATTGTATTTAGTTTTTAAGTTGGCAAACTTTTTCTTAGTTACTATGTCAAATGCGTTTTTAGAGAAATGGTAGGCATCATTTGTAGGTAAATGATGTACTGATATTTTCACAATTTTGAGGTTTCTTAAGGGAATTTAACAGTTTTTTGAGCAGGCCCTTTTTATAACTATTTTTTCTTAATGCCTTAACATGCCTGTGTCACAGTCCTGAAATACTATGGAGGAGTAGTTTGCAAATGTTTTGGTCTCCAGACTCCATTTACACTCTTAAAATTTATTAATATTTATATATGTTAGATTTTTTGCTATTTACTATTTCAAATTAAAACTTAGAAATTTAAAAATATAAGACGGGCAGAAGCAAACAAGTTGTCAGATTGATGAGACTGTGTTCCTCTTCATGGAGCTTCTATAAAACTTTATTCACCCATGAGAGGAGAATGAGAAAGGCAGATATAACATATTAATATTATTATAAAGAGAGCCTTTACCTTGTAGACCCCCTAACAGAGATTCCTGGGTGACACTTTGAGGACTACTGGTGCCCATTTCTGGAAGGAAATGGGTACCAGTCCTTGTCAGTGGCCCGCTCCTTCCTTCCTTTCTTCCTTCCTTCCATCCTTCCTTCCTTTCTTCCTTCCCCCTTCCCACCCCTCCCTTTCTCCCTTCTTCCCTCCCTTCTTTCTTTCTTTCTTTTTGTATTTAGTGCAGTCTGAATTATCTCCTTGGAATATGGTTGTTTCCTTTTCATCCTTTTTTGAAGCTTTTTAAGTTCACTATGATTATTTTGCTTATTCTCTTGATTATCTTTAGAAGATGAAAGTTTTCTGAGGTAAGGGTTTTGAAGAGGGCAATATAGCATTTTCAGAAAACGGTTCTCATCTTTGAGTCTTTGAAACTAGAGTTTTGGATGAGAATATATGATCAAAAATCAAGCTGGGTGTGGTGCCACATGTTTGCAATCTCAGCCTAGGGAGGCTAAGACAGGATAAAAGTTCTAGGCCAGACCCAGCTACTTAGTGAGGCCCTCCACAACTTAGTGACACTGTTTCAAAATAAAATAATAAAAAATAGGGCTGAGGGTGTAGTTCTGAAGTAGAATGCCCCTGGGTTCAATCCCTAGCACCTCCCCCACCCACAAAAATCACATCAATAGAAAAATGGCAATTGTTTTGTTTTGCAAAAGGAAGAAAAGTTCTTTTCCTACTGAGAATATTTAGAATTGGAGACAGTTTGGATTTTGGATTATGTACTGTTTTATTAATGTAACCTTATATTCTTAGTGGAATTTTTTTTCATGAAAGGCTTTCTTAAATGGCAATTGTCACCTGATATTTGCTAATTAATTGTAAATGTGTTGTCAGAATTTTAAATCACTGCTTTTCTTTGGGATATCTCACATAATAATTAATTGCTAATTGCTTTTTCACATAATAAAACAAATAGGTTCCAAAATAAAGAGTATTTTTTTGGTAACATTATACAAGTATTATTTGAGAATAATAAATAATAATAAGATAATAAATAATAAAAGGTTAAGAATAAAAGGTTAATAATAATAAAAGGTTAAGAATTTAACCTTCTTTGGAAACTTTGAGGAAGAATTATTAGTCACAATGTTGGTATACTAATTTTTTTCATCTTTTTTTCTGTACATGAAGTATGCTGGAATTTTTTTTCATTAAACACAACATAAATTAGGGAAAATTTAGCCCATTGTACATATATCATCAACAATCATCTCTATGGACAGCATGTGTAAATGAACACTAAACATATTGTAGAGCCCTTGGAGAACACTGGGAAATAAAATTTTTGTAATTAAATTCTAAAAGGAAAATGAAGTTAAATAGCCATTGATTTATTACTGTAATGCCCCATTTTTTTATTTAGTATTATATTAGATTCCATTAAATTCTTCTATAATATTAGTCATTTTCAAAACTCACTTTACTGATTTTAATTTTTATGTGAAACCATATATATATATGGTACTGGGGTTCCTGGAAACCCTTCTACCTCCCATACATATTTTTTTAAATATATATTTTTATTTGGAAACAGGGTCTTTTAAGCCAGCACAGCTGGCTTTGAACCTGCGCGATCCTCCTGTCTCCACCTCCCAAGCATGGGGATTACAAGTGTGCGCCACCACGCCTGGCCTAAAACCATATTTTAAAATCTTGTGTTAAAAACTTTAGCATAACCATCTACTGTACAGACTTGAAAGAATACATGCTAACAAAATTTATAATAATTGGGTTTTATGTTCATTCCATCGTGAATGTACTTTATGTTAGATCTGTTAAAAAAAGCATAGATAATATTTTTCTTCTAAGAGAATGTGTTTGGATTTTTGAAGCCATATCTGGTAGCTGTTTGTTTAGGGTAATATTATTATAGGGTCTGGAAATACCCTATATTTCTAATAAGAGTTCCAAATGATTGGGACCTCAGGGCCAGAAATACCAGTTAATTTTGTTTTCTCGACCACTAAATCATAGTATATATATAGAAATTGGTGTAGAAATGTAATTTATACATTTACTGTTTTTCTGAGCAAAACAGGAAAACAGAGGAATTAGAACAACCGTGATGGTCGTTTTTCTCACTCATTGAAATTTACTAGTTTCCCTTATGGGAAACCATTTTTCTAGGGATGATTAACCAATGGAATTCCACCAGAGAAATATTGGCAGAATCCACTAATCCAAATAGCCTCCTAGTTATTAAACTCTGATTGTTCATTGGTGATTTTCCTAGTCTGTGGGTTTTTAAAACCTTGATATGATACCTCTCTTTTGGATTTACCATGGGGATTATATTTAAATTAGCAGTCTTACTGAGGCTTTGACCTGTTCTGTCGGACTCTGCTCCCCCAGTGTAGTAAACTCTCACTTTATGTTTCTCTTTTTGAGCCACCTAAAGAAGTGCACAGGAAAGGAGTGAGAGAATGAATGGCTATTGAGTGGAATGTGCCAGGCACATTCTTGCCTCATTTTGTTAATTCATGACAACCACGTGAGGTAGCTCTTGATCGTATCATCCTCATTTTACAGATGGAGAATGACAGCTTCTGTGGTTCAACAGCTATTAAGTGAGAGCTGGGACTGAAACCCAGGATGTTTTACTTTTAAGTGACATGCTATTACCATTGAAGTATGGCCAATATTATAACAATCTAGGTAGATTTCTGTTTGTTTACATTACCAAGGTTCTGTAAAACAGATGAACCCTCCTTTCCCATCCCTTCTTCCCTTCTCTCCTTCCCCTCTCCTCCTCTCACTCCTCTTCTCCCTTTTCTTTTTTTGTGGTACCTGCGGATTGAACTCAGAGGCATTCTACCTCCAAGCTAAATCCTCAGCCATTTTTATTTTTTGTTTTGAAACAGGGTCTTACTAGGTTACTGAGAGTCTTTCTACATTGCTGAGGCTGTCCTTAAACCAGAATTCCTCAGCCTCCCAAGTACCGAGATTACAGGAGTGCACCACAGTGCCCAGCTATGAATTTCTTTGAGTTTTTTCACCTTTATTTGTAAGCTATTTGTTAGCCCCAAATTATTTTGTTTCGTTTATAATAAACTTTGAGGTACTAGAATTCTCAAGAGAAATGAATACCTCCTTGTTGACTTTTGCATTCTTTACTGATTTTTATAGATCAGCTGTGATTTTAGATGCTATACACAAAATGTATTGAAAGAGTTATTGCGTCCTAAGTTGTTTTTAAGTGATATTTGCAAGTTGCTTTTGAATCGATGGCCCCAAATATTACCTTTGAATATTGGTGAAATTTAAATGAACATAAAAATATAAAATATTAATATGAAACAAAATATATTTAGTGATTTGTTTTTGAGTGTGGTTAGGTACATAAATGAAAATAATGTTAAGCTTACTCTACTAAATATGAAAAGAATCATTTTCTAATTACAGTTATAATTCAGAAGACTTAAGCAGACTATTTTCTGGGAATTTTATCTTATATTCATTTAATACATCATCCTTTCTCTCTTATATTATAACTTAGTAGTTACCTTTCTTACCAGTTTGCAGTACATAACTTAAGGGGACACTCTTTTTTTTTTTTTTTTTTTTTTGCAGTACTAGGGATGGAACCCAGGGACATTGTATTTCTGAGCTACACCTCCAGCTCTATTTTTTACTTTTTATTTTGAAACAGGGTCTCAATAAGTTGTGGAGGGCCTCACTAAGTAGCTGAGGCTGGCTGCAAACCACGGTTCTGCTGTCTCAGTCTCCCAAGTACTAGGTGTGTACCACCATGTCTGGCACCTACTCTTACTTGGAAAGTAACTAGTCAACTTCAGTCCTTTCTTAGATGATATGCAGATATGCCTATTTAGGCTTTCATTGATCTATCATCCAGTGATTTAATAATCTTGAAGCTTCTAAACTTGCCATATTTATGTAGTATAACCTATAATTCAGGCAAGATGCATTTTGGATTATATGTTTCTTGAACTTATTTCTTCCTGTTGTATATTTGTGTGTCTTGTCTTTCCTAGGTAAAAATCAATGCATACAAAGTGTAGGAATCATGTCTTACACTTTTAAAGTCATATACAGGATTAACAATTTGTAGATTAATTTGTAGATTAATTTTTCCTTTCTCCTAGTTTAAGGAACAAAGCAAAATGACAAATAAGATGATAAGTCATTTGCATACCTCTTTGGTTTCATAGAGAAGACAGTAATAGAACTTAGAAAGAAATGGAAAATTGAGAGGGTGCTTAGATAGTCCTTTGACAAAGAGGTAGACTCCCTAAATTACTCCTTTGAGTATTCAAAGGAATTACTCCTTTGAGTAATTCTCCATTACTCAAAGAATGGAGAATGTGGCATAAAAATAAAAAATATTAAAAATCATTTAAAATGAGAATTTTATGTACTAAAATACTTTTTAACTTAAATGTGGTTTCTGACATATTTTAATATTTTAATATTAGGACTCGCTGATTCTTGAGAAGAGTCAAAACTGGAGTTCTCAAAAAATGGACCATATTCTGATTTGCTGTGTTTGTCTTGGAGATAATAGTGAGGATGCTGATGAAATAATTCAGTGTGACAATTGTGGCATTACAGTCCATGAAGGTAATTTTGCTTTTTTTTCCTTTAAAAATGGCTGATTGAAAGTGTTTAAGTCAGCTCTTTTTGCATTTGTACTAATCAAAGGCTTTTCTACAGTAAGTCATGATGTTTCAAATTGAAATAATACTGAATCCTTGAGATGTAATGGGTATTATTTTTATGATTATCTTAATTTAGAATATGTTTTAAAATAATCACAATAGAAATATGGAAAATAGTATTTCTTAAAGGCCAGTATTAATGACTTTTTCTTTTTTTTTCTTATTTTTAGTTCTTAAGTTAAATTTAGCACTTGTTTTATCTCTCATGTAACTTTTCTCATTTCCTTTTTTTGTGTGTGATTAAATCCAGGGGCATTCTACCTCTGATCTACACCCCAGCCTTATTTTATTTTTTAATTTTGAAACAGGGTCTCAGTAAGTTGTTAATGGCCATGGTAGGTGGATGAGGCTGGCATCAAACCTGTGATCCTCCTCTCTCAGCCTCTCAAGTATTGGGTAACAGGCATGTGCCACCACACCTTGCTACCTTTTCTCATTTCTGTGACTGTAAACAGCAGACATAATGTCCTCTTCTCTCCCTCAATACCTTAGTTTGTATATTTCTTAAGAATTAGGGGATTGTCTTAGGTGACCACATAATTATCCAAGTCAGAAAATCAACACTGATGGAGTACTGTTTTAGAATTTATAGACTATATTCAGATTTTGCCAATTGTTCCAATATTGCCATTTCTAGCAAAATAAATCTAGGGCTGCGTACTGTATTCAGTTATCTTGTCTGTTTGGTAACTTTTAATCTGGAACATTGTTGAGCCTGTGTGTTTCATGTCATTGACATTTTGAAGATGATATGCTTTTTTTCTTATTTTTGGTATTTGGAATTGAACTCAGGGGCATTCTACCTCTGAGCTACTCTTCCAGTCCTTTTTTTAAAAAAAATTTTATTTTACAACAGGGTCTCACTAACTTGATGAGAATCCCACTACTTGCTGAGGCTGTCCTTGAACCTGCAGTCCTCCTGTCTCAGCTTTCTGAGAATTGGGATTACAAGTGTGCACCACCGATCCTGGGTTAGGCTTGGTTTTTAAAAATATAATGTACTTAGTGGGGTTTGGGTTCATGCCTGTAATTTCATTACTTGAGAGGATGAGACAGGAGCAGCACAGGTTTGAGGCCAGCTTTAGCACCTTATCAAGACCCTCAGTAACGTAATGAGCCCCTGTTTCAAAATAAAAGTAAATTGGTTGGGGTATGGTTTGGAGGTAGAATGCCTTTAGGTTCAATCTTCAGTACCATGCATACATGCTTGTGCACAAACATGAGTATATGATATCTCTTTACATATTTTTATTTTACATTTATTATATAAATTATATGTTGTATATGTATTTATATACATATTTTATATATGTATAATATCAAATTTGCCTACTAGTGGGTTTTAAAATTTGTTTCCCCAGCATCAGATTTAGATTATTTGCCTTCAGCAATAATGTCACAAAAGTTATATTTTTTTAGAGACTCATATTAAGAAGCATATAATATTTGTTTATGAAATTACTGGTAATATTATTTTGATCACTTGGTTGAGAGTGTTTTCCTGTTTCTCTGTTAAAGTTATTGTTTTTATCAGTAAAAGCATGATTTTACCCTGAAGCATTATTTCTGTGGCTTTGTCCTTAGCTGCCTTTCTGGTATTAAAGCCCTCCTCCCAAATATTTGATATGTCCTCCTATGGTGCTATGCTGCTGAGACTCACTGAGAATGTCGACTGTTACTATTACTAATTTTTATTTTTTTTGGTACTGGGGTTCCTGGAAACCCTTCTACCTCCGGGCTACACTCCCAGACCTATTTTTGTTTTTTTTAATTTGGAAACAGGGTTTCTTAAGCCAGCAAGGGTGGCTTCAAACCAGCGCGATCCTCCTGTCTCCGCCTCCCAAGCGTGGGGATTACAAGCGTGCGCCACCACACCCGGTTCTCATTTTTTTTTTAATTAATGTGAGCTGAGATGAGACATGAGGATCTTGGTTCGCGGACAGCTTTAGCTACTTAGTGAGGCCCTTTGGAACTCAGTGAGACCCTGTTTCAAAATAAAGAATAAAGCCAGGTGTGGTGGTGCACGCTTGTAATCCCAGCATTCGGGAGGCTGAGGCTAGAGAATCATGGTTCCTGGATTGCCTCAGCTACTAAGCGAGGCCCTTCGTGATTAAGTGAGAACCTGTTTCAAAATTAGACAAAAAAAAATAGGGTTTCTCTCAGAGGTAGAATGCCCCTAGGTTCTATCCCTGGAACCGCAAAAACAAAAACAAAACAAAACAAAATAAAGAATAGAGAATAAGGTTGGGGACGTAGCTCAAAGGTAGAATGCTTGTGGGTCCCATCCCCATTACTGAAAAAAAAAATGTGTATTTAGTACCTTTTATATGCTTGGGATTCTGTCAACTTTAGGAATATGAAATAAATAGCATATAAAAATTAATGAAAGTATGGAGCTTAGTGTCTACAGAGATAGACATTAAACAAACACAAATATCAGGTAGTGGTATGAACTATGGATAAAATTAAGGCAGGACAATGAGTATAGGAATGCTATGGATGGGATTTGTGTGGGAGATTAATAGGAGTTTTTATTTTTAGAAGGCAGTAAGACTTGGAAAGCTGAGACAGGAGTATTGCAGGTTTGAGGCCGGCCTGAGAAACATACCGAGGCTCTCAGCAACCTTGAGAGACACTTTCAAATCAATGAATAAATAAGTACATAAATATATAAGTGAATGAATGGATGAATAAGTAGGAGTAGGAGTGTGCTTGGAGTTAGAATGCCCCTGCATCCAATCTTCCATTACCCCCCAAAAAGGCAATAAAAAAGTCCTTGGAAGTGAAGGAGCAAATTGTGTGACTATTTTGGGAAAGATTGCTTCAGGCTGAGAGAGTATAGAGTATAAAAATCTTGAAGTGGGAACTCTCTTGGAGTATTGTGTAATGGTACAGAGATTAGTATGGCTGGAACTCAGTGCGCAAGCTGGTTAGTTGTAGCTGATGCTGTTGATGTTATTTGATTGGTGAGAAGTAGTCTCTCACATGAATGACAACAGAGTCAATATGGCAGCTGGAGAGGCCAAAGAGGAGAGAGATGTCTCTATTCCCACCATACTTGCACCAGTGTCTTGCTTTCATTGAGGGATATAATCAAAACATTATAATAAATTATTAATCACAGGAAATAATAAAGCATTCATTGGGTGAGTCAGGGAATAGCACTAAGGTAGTCACAGATGAATCAGGAAAGGAAAGGGTAAAAAAGGAAACTGTCAGGGTCTTTGCTTATTGGTCAGGGTCCCTGGTGATGGGTCCCATTTGGTCCTTGGAAACTTGTCTGCATGCAAACAATTTCCACATGGGTGGGCAGTTTGTGTTACTCCCAAGCTGGACCGAGGTGACCTCAAAGCAGATGACTAACAATGTGCCCAACAGTTAGTGATGGGAATAGAGATAGGAGTAAACCAGGTAGGCCTTGCAGGTCATGGTACTGATTTCAGGTTTTACTATGATAGATATGAGAAAGCATACATGGGTCTTGAACAGAAAATTAGTATGGTTTGACTTACATTTTGGAAGGATCATATACAACTGCTGTGTTCAAAGTAAACTGAAGTGAATTTCAGGTGGGAATCTGGGATACTAGGAGACCATTGCTAAGATGCAAGAAAGGAATAGGTTTTGAGCTTGATAGTAAAGCTTAACTTTAAACTGTGCAGAGTTTAGATAAGATGTTAGGACTAGAAATATAAAATTGGAACTCTTTAGCCTGCAGATATACATAAAACTGTAAGACTAACTGTGATATTTAGGAAGTGAGTCTATATCATGAAGTTGTCCAAGTACTTTACAGGACCGTAGCTAAGAGAAACCATGAGTGATGACCAGAGAAAATGTTTCAAAAAGAAAAAACGAATAACTATGTAATAATGTTTTTTGAGTTAGAGAAAGACTGTATTATGTGGGAAATTTTCTATTCATTGTAGACTCCAAGTATGCCACTAGGCAAGCTACCTCAGAGATTTATGGGAAAACAGGTGCATTGTCAAGATGCCTATCCACTCTAAAGGATCAGACCATATCCAGACAATTAGTGACCCCCAGTGTGGTGCTGATGTGGTCAACCCTTTAAGAGGTAGAACCTAGTGGGAGGCAATTAGGTGATGGGGACTTCACCATCATGCATGGATTAATGTTGTCATGCTGGAGTGGGCCAGATCTTTAAGTCTGAATTAGGCCCTATAAGTACAGGTAACTATAAAGCAGGTTTAACTTCAAGGTCAATGTCTTGCACATATACCCCATTTGCACATGGTTATTTGTCCTTCTACTTCTCTTCATGTGTGACACAGCTGGGGGGCCGTGCCAGTACAGCAGTGCGATGCTGTTAGGCCTTTCAGTCAAACATTATGTATTACCCAGAGTCAGCTATTCAGTTATAGCAACACCAATTTTACAAACTGTGGTCTTTTTCCGGGCGTGGTGGTGCACGCTTGTAATCCCCACGCTTGGGCGCAGAGACAGGAGGATCGCAGGTTTGAAGCCAGCCACACTGGCTTAAGAGACCCTGTTTCCAAATAAGTATAAAAACAGGTCTGGGAGTGTATCCTAGAGGTAGAAGGGTTTCCAGAAACCCCAGTACCATCAAAACACAAAACACAAAACAAAACAAACAAAGTGTGGTCTTTTTCCTTCCCTAGGTATGGTTCAGATTTCTGGGAGCAGGTAGAGAGTAAGTAAAAATGGAATGTAGCAGGAATGTGTTTTATCATTCACTGCCAGTGATCACAAATATGAGTGCCTGCTTTCTAGCCATGGATGTGGCTGCTGATGTGTGATGTAGGCATGACCATTGCTATTAGCATTGGTGATTTCTCCCTGTGCTGAGGGCACTATATTTCTTAGGTTGATGTTTTAAGTTATGTCCTTGATTGTGGGTATAGATTTTAAAGCCAGCATAATGGTTTTTAGAAACTGAATTGGTTGCTAAATTAGGCATTCTGTTGTACTCATTTTGGATTTTGAGCTTCTTTTGAAGAATTCAAAGTTCTGATTTCCCTAGATTTTCACTCTCATATCATGAAGATCTACTGGAGCAGAATAGGGTTGCCATCTACAGGTGAGGTCTGTGTTCTAAAGTTTACCACAGTCATCTCCCAGACCACTTACTATTTTATTAGTTGCCTGATCCCTGGAGGTGTTGAATACATAGTTCCCTGTCTCCTCTCAGTGTGTTGATGCCTGTGGTTTTATTGTTTCACATATATAATAGTAAAGCAGCTTTTTTTTTTTTTTTTTCTTTTCCATAGTACTAGGGATTGAAGCCAGGGGCATTCTGCCACTGAGCTATATCCACAGTTCTATTTTATTTTTTTTATTTTGAAACAGAGTTTTGCATATCCACAGTTCTATTTTATTTTTTTTTTTATTTTGAAACAGAGTTTTGCTAAGTTACTGAGAGTCTTTAAGGCTTAGTTGTTAGGGTATCCATGAACCTCGCGTCCTCATGTCCCAGTCTCCTAAGCACTGGGATTGCAGGGGTGTGCAGCTACACCTGTTTTGAAGCAACTATTTAACTCTAGCTTCTTCCTTTAAGATTCAGGCCCCAGACAGCTTGGGGCTAGATGACTCCTCCCCTCCGTCCTGTTATTTTAAAATCAGTCTTGTGCCCTGGAACTATTACCAGCTTAGGATGAGTCCTTTACTAGTAGATTCTTTGTTAAAATGAACATAGATTTCTGGAAGAGTACCACGTTAGTCCCATTGAATGCTTCAAGTTTCATGATGGGATCCCAGCTCAGATGGTTAGCTTCATTAATGGCAGACCTACCTTCTATCTAAGGTGTCTTTGATTTTTAGAAACAACTAAAAAGTCTGTCTGAGTCAAGGCAGACATAGAAGATGATCAACCTGAGTAGTATTACCATTTAAATAAAACAGACATTGTGTCTATAAAGTCTTTTAACTTTCATGTGAAATTCCTTTGTCTCTGATGGCAGTTCAAGTTTTATATATTTTTAAGCATTTGCTAATGATTACTGATTTTATTCCCCAAACGAACTCACTTGAGTAAGAGTACTATTTTTATGGAAGAAGGAAGAAGGGAAGACAGGGGAAGGAAATGATACTGAGTGTGGTGCTTTTAAGCTTTTTGAGAGCTAGCTAAAGTGTGACTCATAAATGGGGAAACTAATAGTTTTCTACCCTATTAGGTGAATCATTATGTTTTGTAATTATTTTGTTAGTAGTACAATTGAGCATTGCTGATCTAAAAATTCCAAGTGTTCTGAACTATTTATATTTATGTATTTTTTGTTATATATGAATTGTATAAGTGAATGGGATTCACTGTGATTTTTTTTTTATAGTCATACATTGTGCATTGATGATGGCCATCTACCTTTCTACTCTCAGCCTTCCCCCCAACCTTTCCTGGTCTCTAGTAGTAAACCCTCATCTAATTTTGGTTTACTTTTGTTATTTGTTTTCAAATAGCAGAGAGAAAATGTGATACTTGTCTTTTTCTGGCTTGTTTTGCCTAGCAAGATATCCTTTAGTTCTATCCATTTTGCTGCATTTGACAGGATTTCATTCTTTTTTTTTTTTTTTTTTTGTGGCACTGGGGTTCCTGGAAACCCTTCTACCTCCGGGCTACATTCCCAGACCTATTTTTTTATATTTTTATCTGGAAACAGGGTCTCTTAAGCCAGCGCGGCTGGCTTTGAACCTGCGTGATCCTCCTGTCTCCACCTCCCAAGCGTGGGGATTACAAACGTGTGCCACCAAGATTTCATTCTTATTTATGGCTAAATAATACTCCATTGTGTTGTCTATACACCACATTTTCTTTATCCATTCATCTGTTGATGGACACCTAGGTGGGTTTCATATCTTGACTATTGTGAACAGTGCTGCAATAAACATGGGTATGCAGCTCTTTTGTATGCTGATACCATTACCTTTGAATATAGACCCAAGAGTGGGATAGTTAGATTATGTGGTAGTTCTATTTTTAGTTTTTTGTTTGTTTCTTTGTTTTGTAGTACTAGGGATTGAACCTAAAAGTAATCTATCTCTGAGCTGTGATCCTTCTGTCTCAGGCTCCCAAGTACTGGGATTACAGGTATGCTTCACCACACCTGTCTTATTTTTAGTACTCTTTTGAGGAACCTTATATTGTTTTTCATAGTGGTTGTACTAATTGACATTCCTAACAAGTGTATAAAGTTTCCTTTTTCTCTACGTTCTCACTAGCACCCATTTTAGTGTGTATGTGTGTTTGTGTATGTGTGTGTGTGTGTGTTACTGGGGATTGAGCTCAGAGGTATTCAACCTCCATGTTACACATCCAGCCCTGCATTTTATATTTATACTGAAATAGGGTTACACTAGGTTGATAAGAGTCTCACTAGTTGTTGATGCTGTTATCAAAACTGTGATCAGATTCCCAAGCATGCACCACCATGCCTGGCTTTAGGTTGTTTTTGATAACAACCATTTTTTTTTTTTACTAGAGTTTTCTAAAGGAACCATTAATGATCTTTGAATTTCTGTGGTGTCAGTTGTTATGCCTCCTTTTTTTCTTCTAATTTATTTTATTTTATTTTATTTTATTTTATTTTATTTTATTTTTTGTGGGTCTGGGGATGGAATCCAGGGGCATTTGACCTCCGAACCACACCCCCTGTCCTATTTTTATTCTTTATTTTGAAACAGGGTCTCACTAAGTTGCAGAGGGCCTCACTAAGTATAGCTGAGGCTGTCCGCGAACTGCGATCCTCTGGCCTCAGCCTCCCGAATGCTGGGATTACAATGTGCACCACCATGCCTGGCTACTTTTAAAGTGAATTTATTTTAAAGTTTTAAAGTGAATTTATTTTATTTTATTTTATTTTATTTTATTTTATTTTTTGCAGGTCTGGGGATGGAACTCAGGGGCATTCGCCCTCCAAGCTACACCCCCTGCCCTAATTTTTTTTTATTCTTTATTTTGAAACTGGGTCTCACTGAGCTGCAGAGGTCTCACTAAGTAGCTGAGGCAGTCCACGAACCGCAATCCTTTAGTCTCAGTCTCCCGAATGCTGGGATTACAAGCGTGTGCCACCACACCCGGCCTAAAGTGAATTTTTATATACTATTTTTTCTTTGTTTTGAACTTTTTATTGGTGTATTGTAGTCATAGTCATACATCTTAATGGAGTACAAGGTGGTGGAGGCATACATGCACACATCACCCAATTAGCCCTCCCAATTCCCGCCCCATTCCCTCCTCATCCCTCCTCATGTTTGGCTTAGTGATTGACTTTGATATGTTTGTTAAAGTACATCATGAACAGCTGGGAATGGTGGCACATGCTTGTAATCCCTGTGCGTGGGAGGCTGAGACAGGAGGATTGCACAGGTTTGAAGCCAGCCACAGCTACTGAGTGAGGCTCTCAGCAACTTAGTGAGACTCTGTTTCCAAATAAAGTATAAAATAGGTCTGGGAGTATAGCCCGGAGGTAGAAAAGCCCCTGGGTTCCACCCTCAGTACCACACACACACACAAAAGTATATTATGAACATTAGAGAATTTCCCTTCCCCCTTCCAATTCCCTCAGCTTTCCTTATTTGTTCATCTATAGTATTTCCTCCTTCATCTAGAGTTCCTCCTATGACCTGTTTTCTCCCTAGCTTTCACATATTAGGAAGAGCATCCTATTTCTTACTTTTTGTGACTGACTAATATCTTTTAGCATAATGTTCTCTAGTTCATTCATTTCCCTGTAAATGACGTAATTGTGTTTTTCTTTATGGCTGAGTAAAATTCCACTATGTACATATCCCATAGTTTTATAATCCATTCATCTGTTGATGGACATCTTGGCTGGTTTCATAGTTTGGCAATTGTGAACTGTGCAGCTATAAACATAGATACACAAGCAATTGTTTGGTAGTTTGGTTTCCATTATTTTGGGTAGATACCCAGAACTGGTATTCCTGGATCATATGGTAAGTGTGTTTCCATTCCTCTGAGGATACTCCTTACAGTTTTCCAAAATAGTCGCACTAATTTACAATTCTACCAACAATGTATTAGAGTTCCTACTTCTCCACATCCTCCTCAGCATTTGTTGTTGTTTGTGTTTTGAATGATTGACATTCTAGTTGCAGTTAGGTGAAATACCAGGGTTGTTTTGATTTGCATTTTGCTGATTGCTAATGATGTTGAGCAGTTTTTCATACATTTATTGGCCATTTGAATTTCTTTTGTGAAGTGTCTGTTTAGTTCCCTTGCCCATTTTTTATTGGGTTGTTTTCTTAGTGCTGAGTTTCTTGAGTTCTCTGTATATTCTGTATATTAGTCCTCTATCAGAGGAGTAGGTGGCCGAAATCTCTTCCCATTCTGTTGGCTATTGATTACATTTTCTTAAACATCTCATGGTTAAATATAACTTCTCAAATGCTTTACTTATAGAGATAATTTTCCTATTATAATACAATACAGGAATAGTAAATGAAATACAGAAACTATAGAGCAGAAAGAAAACAGAATTCTGAAATAAATTGCCCCTTGAGTTTCTGTGTGGTTACCTCCCAATAAAGTCTTAGTTGAAAATTTGGTATGTTGAAAATGCATTGAATACACCTCCTCTTATGATCATTATAGCTTAGGAACACAGTACATCATAGTACCAGTAACCTCATGATTACATGGCTGATGGGGAGTTGTAGCTTGCTTATGCTGCCCCTCATTGAGAAAGAATATTATAGTGTAGTGTTGGCCTTGGTAAAGATCCAACTTCAAACATTTCAACTAAATGCTTATAGCTTTTGTACTTTCTTAAAGGGAAAACATTGTTAAATCATCATAAATCAGGGATTCTTTGTAGTTCTAATATCTAGACCACCATAATATTTTTATGCATTTTCTTTATCTTTTAATTTATTTTTCATTAAAAAAATTATTTTATTGTTGCATGTGGTGATATATCTTATTGGAGTACAAGATAGTATTCCCTCCCCTCTCCCTCCTTCTCATGTTTGGCTTAGTGATTGACTTTGATATATTTGTTAATGTACATCCTGTACATTAAAAACTTGGCTTATCCTACAGTAATCATAATTAAGAGTGGTTTTTTTCTTATTGGTGCATTGTAATCATACATCACATTGGAATATAAGACTTGAGAGGATATACAAGCACACATCATCCAATTAGCCCTCATCCAGTCCCCATCCCATTTCCCCCCCCCTCCCTCGATCCCATGCTTGTTTGGTGATTAACTTTGATACATATGTTTATGTACCTCCTGCCTTTTAAAGAGGCTCCATCCTCCCCTATTCCATACCCTCTGATTGGTCACCTTAATTGCTTCACTATAGGGCCCTTTCTATAGCTCGACCACTTCCTGTTACCCCTCTTCTCCTAGTTATTGCTGATTAGGGGAAGCATCTGGTTTTTATTTTCTGCGATATTTCTCTGTGCGTGCCGCGTTGCAAATACCGATCCCACTCTTGACGGTCCCAGTTGTGGCCTGGCTACCCGGTGGACTGATCCAGACCTCGCTGGCTCAAGCAGCGGCCTTGCCTCATGGGAGGCCCCGGTTCTGGCCTTGCTGGCCCCGACACTGGCCTGACCCCTCAGCTGGCTCTGATCCCGGCCTCGGAGGCCCCAGCACCGGCCTTCCTCATGGCAGGCTCCAATGTTAGCCGATGGCCCTGGCATTGGCCTAACCCCTCGGCAGGCCCCAATCCAGGCCTCGGAGGCCTCAGTAGCGGCCTTGTTTCATGGAAGGCTCCGATGCCGGCCGCTGGCCCCGGCACTGGCCTAACCCCTTGGCAGGCTCTGATCCCGGCCTCTGAACCCCGGCACCGGCCCTGCCTCGCAGCAGGCTCCGATCCCGGCCTCGCTGGCCCCAGCACTGGCCTAACCCCTCGGCAGGCTCTGATCCCGGCCTCGGAGGCCTCAGTAGTGGCCTTGCCTCACGGAAGGCTCTGATGCCAGCCTCGCTGGCCCCGGCACTGGCCTAACCCCTCGGCAGGCTCCGATCCTGGCCTCAGAGGCCTCAGTAGCGGCCTTGCCTCACGGAAGGCTCTGATGCCGGCCAGTGGCCCCGGCACTGGCCTAACCTCTCAGCAGGCTCTGATCCCGGCCTCTGAGGCCCCAGCACCGGCCTTGCCTCATGGCAGGCTCCGATCCCGGCCTCGCTGGCCCCAGCACTGGCCTAACTCCTCGGCAGGCTCTGATCCCGGCCTTGGAGGCCCCAGCACTGGCGTTGCCTCATGGTAGGCTCCGATCCTGGCCTCGCTGCCCCCAGCACCGGCCTAACCCCTCGGCAGGCTCCGATCCCAGCCTCAGAGGCCTCAATAGCTGCCTTGCCTAACGGAAGGCTCCGATGCCGGCCAGTGGCCCTGGCACCGGCCTAACCCCTCAGCAGGCTCTGATCCCGGCCTCGGAGGCCCAGCACCGGCCTTGCCTCGCGGCAGGCTCCGATCCTGGCCTCGGAGGCCCCAGCACCGGCCTTGCCTCACAGCAGGCTTCGATCCCAGCCTCTCTGGCCTCAGCACTGGCCTAACCCCTCGGCAGGCTCTGATCCCAGCCTCAGAGGACCCAATAGCGGCTTTGCCTCACGGAAGGCTTCGATGCCGGCCAGTGGCCCTGGCACTGGTCTAACCCCTCAGCAGGCTCTGATCCCGGCCTCAGAGACCCCAGCACCGGCCTTGCCTCGCGGCAGGCTCCGATCCCAGCCTCGCTGGCCCCAGCACCGGCCTAACCCCTCGGCAGGCTCCGATCCCGGCCTCGGAGGCCTCAATAACGGCCTTGCCTCACGGAAGGCTCCGATGCTGGCCATTGGCCCCAGCACTGGTCTAACCCCTCGGCAGGCTCCGATCCCAGCCTCGGAGACCCCAGCACCAGCCTTGCCTCACGACAGGCTCCGATCCCGGCCTCTTTGGCCCCGGCACCGGCCTAACCCCTCGGCAGGCTCCGATCCCGGCCTCGGAGGCCCCAGCACCGGCCTTGCCTCATGGCAGGCTCCGATCCCGGCCTCACTGGCCCCATTACCGGCCTAACCCCTCAACAGGCTCCGATCCTGGCCTCAGAGGTATCAATAGCGGCCTTGACTCACGGAAGGCTTCGATGCCGGCCACTGGCCCTGGCACTGGCCTAACCCCTCAGCAGGCTCTGATCCCGGCTTCGGAGGCCCCAGCACCGGCCTTGCCTCGCGGCAGGCTTTGATCCCGGCCTCGCTGGCCCCAGCAACGGCCTAACCCCTCAGCAGGCTCTGATCCCGGCCTCGGAGGCCTCAATAACGGCCTTTCCTCATGGAAGGATCCGATGCCGGCCGTTGGCCTCGGCACCGGCCTAACCCTTCAGCAGGCTCCAATCCTGGCCTCCAAGGCCCCAGCACCGGCCTTGCCTCACAGCAGGCTCCGATCCCAGCTTTGCTCTGTCCGTCGCCGGCCTCAACCCTCGGCAGGCTCTAATCTGAGCACCCTCTTCGCCCAACTATTTGTCCCACATTTTCGAGGGTGCGTGGTGGTGGTAGCATTCTGCCTCTGGGGTAATTACTTCAAAGGTTCCAGGTGTAATGCATCAGATCTCTGCCTCCCCTGATAATGGCCACTGCCATTGCCACTGCTTTCACCATTTCAAATCTTTCCCAAGTTCTTTTTCCACTCTGAATGTTGTCTAGTCTTCCTAAGCATGCACAACGGTAGCATTCAACCTTTGGTGTAATTTCTCCAAAAAAAAAAAAAAAATAAGGTTGGTAGGCTCCGATTTCTGCTTCTCCTGAATACAAGTCTCCACCGCCAACGCGGAGACCGCTTTCGGCACCGCCTTTCTCCTTGGTCTCCGCTAAAGTCTCTCTCCTTACAGGTGAAGTCCAAGATTCTTAAGAATGTAGAGAAGAAGCAGTCCTCCTTAGCAGGGAATTTTTCCAATAATTCCAGTTCATTTGGATAAGTTTTGTCTGCATCTCCAGTATCCTGGCATCTGCCACGTCCTTGATCCCTCTCCGATATTTTCCTTTTTTCTTTTTCTTTTCCTTTTTTACAGGGTCCTTCTGGGTGAAGAGGGGGTACGCCTAGGGCCGCCCCGCCAGTGCCTGCCCACCCGCCCAGGGTCAGGGCCAGGGGCCCGGACCACGGGGTCCTTTCGGGTGGAGAGGGGGTTCGCCTAGGGGTGCCCCGCCAGCTCCTGCCCTCCCGCCCAGGGTCGGGGCCAGGGGCCCAGACCACGGGGTCCTTCTGGGTGGAGAGGGGGGTCGCCTAGGGGTGCCCCGCCAGCGCCTGCCCACCCGCCCAGGGTCAGGGCCAGGGGCCCGGACCACGGGTTCCTTCCGGGTGGAGAGGGGGGTCGCCTAGGGGCTCCCCGCCAGCGACTGCCCACCCTCCCAGGGTCGGGGCCAGGTGCCCCAAGAGTGGTTTTTAATTTGAAATTTTGCTGAAAGGTAGTATTCCAAAGGTGTAATTTCTTTTCAGACAACTCACTTCATCTAAATGTAGATAAATCTCTTTTCTCTTTGAGATCTGAGGGCTGTAATCTGTCACTTGGTATAAACACCTTTGTGATAAGATCTTGTAGTTTACTTGTAATAGTAGGGTACCCCTTAGTGAGATGTCACTTATCCTGATACATTGATTGCAATGTGTCTGAAGAAAAATGTTAGGTATGTATCATGGTACATGATAGAACATTAGGTAGTACATTTACTAGTAGTTGCCCTTAGATTTTGTTGCTATGCATTTCAACAAAATGAATTATATTAGAAGATGGTCATCCTCCCCATTTGTTTATTTTTTTAATCTTCTGTTAGCCTAGACCTAGACCATTTATATATTTCAGTGTATGCAAAACTATATCCTCATTAGTATTTACGAGGTATGTTCAAGTTATAACCAGTAGGAAGTGCAAATGTATGTCACTGTCAACATCATTTACATTATGATATGAGACTATAATGTACCAATGAAAGCATATTGAAAAAAATAAATAAAAATGAAAAAATAACCATTGAGAAGAATTATGTTAGTTGACCTTTTGGTTCTGTGTTGGATATCTTTTTTGATAGCTATGATGCATATTTTAGATAATTTAAACAGTTTTACTCATTAAAAATCTTTTTGGTGGTGGGTTTTTAAGTTTTGAAATGTGTTTATTTTTTTCCGCTTATATACTGAAAGATAATAGGATAAATATTATTAAACACATATTAGAGATAAGGTAATTAAATTTCAGAGATTCAGTCTGTCCAAGGTTACATAACTAGAAATTAGAAGAATTCAGATCTCTTGGTCTCTTATAAAAAGCTGAGAATGGGGGAATTTTCTACTCTTCTGGATCTATATCTTTCTAAAATTAGAAACAATTGAAGACATTTTAGATTATTTTTTCTTTAATGTTATTTTTGCAGATTATACTTATTATTCAGAAATTGGTCTTGATTACTTGGCTATATGAGCAGGTTTTCTCTATTTACTCATTAAAAATTATAACCAATAGACCAGAGACTTTGCAGTTGCTAGAGTATGGCATAAGAAACAATGCTTCAACATATAGGGACTGGTAGAAATTTCTTAATGAAGACCCTCAAAGCTCAGGGAATTCAAATAGAATTAATAAATGGCATGGCATTAAATTAAAAACTTTTTGGGCAGCAGAGGAAAACATAAAGAGTTTAAAGAGAAATCATATAGAATGGGAGAAGGTCTTTGCCTTTACTTATTTTAGAAAGGAATAACATCTAGAATATACAAAGACCTTAAAAAGACAACACAAAAAACCCCTCAATCAGCATGGGTATTAAACTAAATAGACACGTCATATACTTATTAGTTAAAACAAATACTAATGGCAATAAATATATGAAAAAATGTTCAGCATCATTAAAAATTAGGGAGATGCAAATCAAAATTACACTGAGATTCTATCTAATCCCAGCTAAAATGGTAATCATCAAGAATACAAATGACGGTAAATGCTGGCAAGGATGTGGGGAAATAGGAACTCTTCTACACTGTTGGTGGGATTGCAAATTAGGGCAGCCCCTATGGAGATCAGTGTGGAGGTTTCTCCCAAGACTGGGAGCGGAATCACCATATGATCCAGCTATGCTACTCCTGGGTATTTTCAAAGGAATTAAAATCACAGTATTATACTGCATATCCATGTATATCCATGTTTGTAGCAACACAATTCACAATAACTAAATCATGGAACCAGTCTAGGTGTCCATTAACAGATGAATGGATTACAAAATTGTGGGATATAAATCAATAGAATTCTACTCAGCCATAATGAACAAAATTATATCATTTTAGTGAAAATGGATAGATCTAGAGAATATTATGCTAATTGAAATTATCCAGTCACAGATAATGAAGGATCATATATCTTCTGTCATATGTGGAAGATAGCTAGGGAGAAATCAGGATACAAGAACTATAGATAGAGGAGGAGAAACCTCAGTGGAGTGATGGAGGGGGTCTAGGGGAGGGAGGTGGGTGGCAGAGAAAGGGAGAATTGATCCAAAAAACACTTTCACTGACATATACATATATGAAATTTTTAGTGCTAGTCTCAATATTATGTACGGGGAAGGGGAAGGGGAAGGACTGGGGTAGGAGCCAGGGGAAAGCTTACCAAGTGCTGTGTGTATATGTGTTCCTATTACATGGAACTTCATTATGTTTTGAGATTACAATGCATCAATAAAAATATATTAAAATTAAACAGTAAAAATAGAACATCAAAATTATTTTTGTTTATAAATTTTTAATTTTACATGTTTTTACTTGTATTTTATATGGAAGAAAGATTTTTAAATATATTTGGTTAATAATTAAAGTGGAATAGAGTAGATATGAAGCACTCAAAATTTGGTCTAGAGCTAGTAAACCCAATGGGTAAGGCAGAATATTATTAAAGAAGTGGAAGATGAAAGTGGCAAGTAAAGAACTCCATAAAGGTAATGATACTGCAAATCATTTTTCAGGAGTAGTGAAACTGAAAAAAATCTTTATTCTCTTGTTGTTTGAGTTTACAAAATACCAATGTTCATTGTAATAAAAGTGAAATATCTTTGATATGAGTTCAGAAATTATTTCCAAGATTGTTTGTAGGTGATTTTAAAATTCAGTGTAAATGTTTGCCATGTATATTATATTGTTTAAAAATAAAATTCAAATCTTGCTTCATTCTAAACAAGTAAACTGTTGTGATTTGCCCTGATTTTACTGAATGAAGTTAATAAATTAGATAGCCCTTAGAGATTTATTATTTTGGTAATTACCTGTTCGATTGAATTTAGATTTTATCTAGTTTGAAAGAATTTATTTTAAGGGAACATTATTTTGTAAAGAAAATAGAATTTTTTCACCCTGTCATATTGCTTAGCCCATTGAAAAATAGATTATGTTGAGACTTCCGGGAAGATGGCGACCGAGAAAAGCGGGGCTTAAGAGCCCCGCTAACAACAAATCTCCATTACCACAAAATCAGCGCCTTTCATAGCCAGAAAACACCATCACCAGTGAAACAAAAAATCACCAGGCTCCAGAGAGAAAGCGGACTGAGAACAGAGCCACAGAGGAGATACACCGGCCTCACGCCCGAGGACGCGGCAGACGCGGCAGCAGCGCCATACTGCCGGAGGCACTGGCGAATTCACAGGACGGCTACAGCAAGCCGAGGTGAGCCACTGCGGAACAGCTAGGCGGGATTTCTCCGCGCAGAGAGCATCTAAAGCTCCCAGTGGCGGAGCTCAGCACACGCTGCAGGGATTCAGAGTGGAAATCAAAATCAAGAAGAAAAACGCCAGCCCCATAGCCGAGGGCGTAGCAGCGGTTCCATATTGCCACCGGAGGCAGCAGCAGCGAATTCAGCGAGGCCAGTACAGCTACATCTGCGTACTCAAGAACAGTGAGTCAAATTGCGGGCCACAGAGGAGAAATCCCAGTACTGTACTCCCTGGGACTTGACCCAGTGGAGGGGCGGTGGCAGAGATATCACACCATAGGAGAACGTGCAACCTGGCACCCCCCACAGTCTAAAACAGCCTCTATCGACTCTCTGGGTCGGAGACTCTGTGATAAAACCCAGTAAAGGAGTAGTGGGGTCTGAGATACTACTGACTCGAGATTCAGAACACCTTAAGGGAAGTCATAGTGACCCAAGGGAAGAAGCCAGAGAAGGCACAAACATTTGAAATCATGGGAAAGAGGAATAATACTGGAGCAATGAATGCACACAACCCCACAACATCAGAACCTGATAAAACTGAAAATCAGAGATTTCTAGAAGATCAAATCAGGAAAATAACTGTAGTAATAATAGAGGTGCTTCGAAAAGAACTCAGAGAGAGCCAAAAAGAGATAAAGGATGCAATTAATGAAGTAAAGGCCTCAATTCAAAGCACAAACAACCAATTAGAACACATGAAGAACAGAATCTCACTCTTAGAAGATGAGCAATCCAAAAATGAACGCATAGTTTCTAATCTAGAAAAAAATATCCGACAGCAGGAATCTGATATTGAAGAAATATGGGCCCATTTTAAGAGAGCTAACCTAAGAATAATTGGAATAGAGGAGGGAAAAGAAAGTGAAACCAAAGGGATCAACAATCTCTTCAAGGAAGTAATAGCAGAAAATTTTCCAGACATAGAGCAAGAGGTCGATACACAGGTCCAGGAAACTTATAGAACTCCCTTTAGACAGGATCGGAGAAGAGGATCCCTACGCCACATAATTGTCAAAATGACCAATGCGGAAGCCAAGCAGAGAATCTTAAAGGCAACAAAAGCAAAGGGCCAAGTGACATTCAGAGGCAAACCAATTAGAATCACTCCAGACTTCCCAAACCAAGTCATGAGAGCCAGAAGGACTTGGAGTAACATATTCCCAATTCTGAAAGAAAACAACTTCCAGCCAAAAATTTCCTACCCAGCAAAACTTTCTATCAAATTAGATGGAGAAATAAGAAGCTTCCATGACAAACAGAAACTGAAGGAATTTATGTCTTCAAAACCAGCGCTAGAGAAAATACTCAAAGAGATTAACTACAAAGAAGAAATAGGTAACACACACCAGAACTAGAGAAACAAGATTTTCCATCCAACAGACAACTAAGATTGGTTATCTGTGGAGATTCATTATTTATGTTAGTCTTTTACCTATCTCTAA
The DNA here is from genome assembly GCF_963383645.1 of Muscardinus avellanarius. Taxonomy (NCBI): domain Eukaryota; kingdom Metazoa; phylum Chordata; class Mammalia; order Rodentia; family Gliridae; genus Muscardinus; species Muscardinus avellanarius. The sequence goes on from NC_137795.1 coordinate 72,169,650, forward strand.
AGGGTATTGTTTGCCTTTATTGTTGTTAATTTTTAGGATTTCTAGTTGGAATATTAATATACCTTCAGATATAGCAATTGGAAATATTTTATCCCATTCTATTAGTAACTGTTAACTCTCTTTACATTGTCTTTGGATATACAATATTTTTTTTTATTTTTTAGGGAGTTTGTATACTGTTCTGTTGCCTGTGCCATTGAAATCATAACCAAGAAATCACTGCCAATTTCAATGTTGTGAGGTTTAATGACCCAGATTTTCTCCTAAAAGTTTATAGTCTTAAGATTTATATTTAGGTCTTTTATCTATTTTGAGTTAATATTTGTTTATGGGATTCGGTAAGGGTCCAATTTTATTCTTTTCCATGTAATTATTATGTTTCAACAATATTTTGTTAAAAGATTAATATTTCCACCACCAAATGTTCGTGGAAACCTTGTCAAAAATAACTTGACAATATAGGGAAGAATTTAGCTCTAGGCTTTTATTTAACTCCAATGGTTTATATATCTGCCTTTAGAATAGTACTACACTGTTTCAATTATTGTAGCTTTATATGGTTTGAAATCAGAAAATATATGTCTTCTAGCTTTGTTCTTTTTCAAGATCATTTTGGGTACCTAGAATCCATATTCCATATTAGGATAGATTTTTTTCTGAAAAATAAATATATAAATATATGATAGTTTCACCTAAAAAATAGAAAAAAAATATTCTCTGGTAAGAAAGAAAGCAAAAAGAAATATTGAAATGTTATCTTTAAGTCATCAAAATCTTGGTATCAGACAAATGAAACTGTTATGTGAGATTACCATTTTTAATTTTAGATAAATTGCCATAATACTAGATGTCAACTACTAAGCCAAGCATGGGAGGGAGGGATAGGGAGAGAATGGGGTGGGGATTGGGTGGGGGCTGACTGGGAAAAGTGTGCAAGTATGTCTACAAAAGTATGTATCCTACTATGATGTATGAATACAGTGCACCAATAAAAAAAAAAAGAAAAATAGATTATGTTTATTGTGTTTTGAATACTGTATTTTGCTTACTCCTGCCTTTAAAAAAATTTTTTCTTTTATTGTAACTAACTTCTCCCAAGAAAACGGTATTTTCTTGAAATTTTATTAAGTCACATTAAAAACATGATATCTAAGCAGAAGCGATAAAGATGATGATTGCCAGACAGAATTTACTATTAAAGAAGTTAATGAGATTTTATTTATTTATTTTTGCTCATCTTGTATATTGTAATCTAGTTCCTTAAAATTTTTTTGTGTGTGATAATGACAGTTGAATCTAGCGGTATTTTCTCTGAGCTACATTCCCAGTGTGATTTTATTTTCTCTTTTGAAACAGGGTCTCACTAATTTACTGGGGGCCTTGCTGAGGGTGGTCTCGAACCTGTGATCTTCCTGTCTCAGCCTCTAACATACTGGGATTACTGGTGTGCACCACCACACCTGGCTCTTTTAAAATCTTTTGTTATTTTTTTTATATGAATTTCATATTATATTAAAGTTTGCTATTATAAACCTTTTTTTTTTTTTTTGCGGTATTGGGATGGAACCTAGGGGCATTCTACCTCTGAGCTATACCCTTAGCCCTAGTTTTTATTCTTTATTTTGAAGTAGGGTCTCACTGAGTTGCAAAGGGCCTCAGTAAGTAGCTGTCCTCGAACCACAATCCTTCTGTCCCAGCCTCTCAAATGCTGGGATTTACAAGTGTGTGCCACCACGCCTAGCTTTCTAAAACTCTTGATTATCAAAGATAACAGTAATTAAGGATTTGTTTGAGGCAAAGACGATTCATGTTAATCAATTACAAAGCAACTTTTTAGTTTTTTGCCTATTACGCGATTTTAATTATGATCTATGTTGAGTAATAGCATGAATAAAATACACATAACTTGATTCCTAGTAACATTTAGTGAATCTTATTTTAAATTATATACTAGTTGTTATGGTTCTTTTTTTTCTGGATAATTTCTTTGGACTCTTTATTTACATTATTTTAATTTGCATATTTTTTGATGGTTGTGGGAAGTCATTTTCCAGTTTGCCTCCTGTTGCTTGCTTAGAATATAGCTAGCTCAAATAATCACTTGATCTTACATTGTAGTATGTGAGTGAAGCCTAAGAGATGATCATCACTGATATGTGGTACTCAGAGTCCCTTTTTAAGTTTCATCAGTTTATTGCAAGATACTTTGGGTGCCTCTTAGAATTTGGTACTAAAACTTTCCAATTAGAATAAGTCTGGTGAGAAATATACTAAGATAGTTGATTGTCTTTAGAAGTGACCTATCCTGAGAGGAAACGTGTCTGAGCCAACTGGAGAATGCTCAGCCCTAAAGCTCATGAGGGCATATACATCAGGACTCAAATTAAGTTGCAGTCTGTGTCATTACTATAAATGTGCTACATTGTTTCTCCAAAGGATCTTTTAACAGAAGGGCAGTGTCCTATTTTTTTATGAGAAAGGAAATTTTATAATATGAAATTGATATGTGTGTAGCACCATTTGCAGAAAAATTAATATATCTAGGGATCACCAATATTGTAATCTCTAGAGAAGTGCCCTTTATTGTAAGGCATCAGTAGTTCAGCATACTTTTATTTTATAGTCTAGAACAAGTTATTTCTCAGAACTTTTCAATTTTCCTTTATTAGTTTGTATGTTTATCAATAATTATGGTTATTAATACAGCCATGTATCTTGAGGCTGAGAAAGAATTATTCAGGATAATGGATGTAACATCACTTACTAGTGAGTTTGGTTGCTTTGTCAGGCACTAAAAGCCTTAATAATGCTTATTTTATAGACATAATTAAGTTTCAGGAATTTTAATGATGAGAACCTGATTTTACTAAGGTGTTGGCAGTGAAGTACTGCCTGAAATTCTGGCTGGCTTATATCTTTGACATCTCCTCTTTTTAAACTCAAAATCAAGGGATTCTTGCAGCTTTTATAAAAAAAAATTAGATAGGAAGCCCAAATAATATTTTAAATATAATTTGTAATTCAAGATTATATTTTTTCATTTGTAAGGAAACTCTTGCTTTTGATAACTAGAAGTCAATTAAATTGAAATATAACATCCTACTCTAAAATATTGTGTATGTTCATGAGGATCTTTTAATTTAACTTTTTTTTGAGAGTCTGGGGATGGAACCCAGGGGCATTCAACCTCCGATCCATACCCCGTTCCCTATTTTTTATTCTTTATTTTGAAGCCGGAGCTCACTGAGTTGTAAAGGGCCTCACTAAGTAGCTGAGGCTGTCCGCGAACCACGATCCTCTGGTCTCAACCTCCTGAATGCTGGGATTACAAGCATGCGCCACCACACCTGGCTCATGAGAATCTTTTAAAATTTTTATCACATTATCTGTCTAAATTACTCCTCTCTGAATATTGAAGTTTAGTGAATGAATACAAGGAAAAGAGACTGACCTTGTTTTCATCCATTTCCATTGTAGATAAATTTTCTCAGGAGACAGGAGAATTATAAATTTTCAAGGAGATTAAATACCTCATATAATAAGTACTTCATATAGAGGCTTATTCTGTTGGGAATGGAGGTTAGCCTATTTCACTCTAGTCTGAACTTTTAAACTTGTTTTATAGTTTAATTATATATGCATTTATGTTTATGTATTTTCTTTTAATAATTTGCATTTATGATTGTATTAGTTTGTAATAATCAGCTTCGTACAAAATTAGATCAAAAGCAATATTTGTATTTTTTGTGTAAGCCTGATCTTATATATATATATATATATATTATAGAGCCTGATAAAAAGCTCAATAGATCTTTACTAATCAGTAGTACATTAATCAAAGCTATTTTAAATATCTTATTTTTATATATTTTTAAAAATTAAAAATTTAAACATTATAGCTGAGTGTGGTGGCTCATGTTTGTAATCCCTGCACTTGGGAGGCTGAGACAGGAGGATTGCAACGGTTTTAAGCCAGCTTCAGCTACTTAGTGAGGCTCTCAGCAACTTAGTGAGACCCTGTTTCCAAATAAAAATATAAAATAGGTCTGGGAGTGTAGCCTGGAGGTAGAAAGTCCCTGGGTCCCACCCCCAGTACCACCCACCAAAAAAACAAAAAGATTAAACATTATAAACATTTTCTTCTCCTTTAATGCCCTTGCTGTAGGCTTATACCATTTAAAATGTTTTTAAATTCTTGTGTATACTATATTGGTGAGGAAGTATTTTTATAAAATGATTTCACTTCTATGTTTTAATATCATTCTTATAAACCACTGCTTTTTCATAATTTTTCTCTAGTTCCCTTCCCACTTAGTTTTGTAATTTTATAAACATGAATTTATAAGGAAACTATTTAATATCTATTTCTTTTTTTTTAGGTTGTTACGGAGTTGATGGAGAGAGTGACTCTATTATGAGTTCAGCGTCTGAAAACTCCACTGAACCTTGGTTTTGTGATGCCTGTAAATGTGGTGTTTCTCCTAGTTGTGAACTGTGTCCTAATCAGGATGGAATTTTCAAGGAGACAGATGCTGGAAGGTTGATGTTCTCATAATTATGTTGAGTTCATATGCCTACATTATAACATGTCTGCTTTTGAGTCCTCTATGATTTTCTAAATTTCATACTTTGATTGCTTTATATATTTTTGTAGAGTAAATTGACAGTAGGCTATAGATTGGGAAGGGGAAGAAGAAAGACCATTTATTGTGAACTTGCCTTTGCCTTTGCATCCATTACCTGATTAACTTTAATAATGACTCTATGATGAAAAAGTGGTAAAGTTTCCTAAATTATAGAGATAGAGTTTTAGGCTCAGATAATTTAAAATAATTTATTAGTTCAAGGCCACAAGCTGATACATAGTCAAATTTGAACCCCAATCTGCCTTACTTCAAGAATGTATCATATAATTATTTAATAAGGGAAAATTTAATATATTAAAAATTTAAGCTATTATAAAAGAGTAAATAAGATATAAAAGAACTCATAAGGATACCCTGGTATGAAGGCAATTATCTAAAGAATGATAGAATTGTAAAAATGACCTTTTTCTCCCAGTCAGAGATTTAATCTTTGTTAGAGAAACTAGTTACAACCTACAAGAGACCAGAAAAATTTGCTGGTTTGCCTGCTGGCCTTCAGTTCTTGGCAAATAGGTGACTGGGCATACGTTGCAGAGGGAGTGTCGGGTCTATGATGAGATAGCTATGGGAAAGTATTCTCCAGGTTGGTCCAGGGCTAAGAAGTCACCTAGGGACCAAGTGTGTGGCTGGCTCAGAGCAGTATATACTGTACACATTGCTGCTGAGAAATTACTTACTTTTGCAGTACTCTCTACCATTGAGTTATAGTACCCTTTACTCTTGAGCTTAATCTACTCATTGTAAAGGAGAAATGCTGAAGGTATTCTGTTATTGCAGAACAGTTGCTGAAGTGTGAATTTGGAGTTGAGAGATAATAAATTGATACTTGGCACAAAGAATTAAATTATTTTTCCTGAAATCACATTCATGTTTATTGTCACATTTGAGAAGTCATCATAATAGTGTTGACATCATTTATGTTTTTTTTTTCTAGGAGATTATCATCTGGGATGAATGACTTAGATATAAGAGTAATTCTCGACCTTCTGTGTTTTATAGATCATACTCTTCCTTCTTTCCATTCCCACATAATATCAGAGGGGGGGTGCTGAAGTTTTTATTTTTCTACATAAGGATATTTCACTATTTTTATTAAAAATGCTTAATATTTTAACAGGAGGAATAACAAAACAGCTTATAAAAATAATCACCATCATTTCCCATATTTTAACATTGAAGAAAGACATACTTTGACCCCACATAAAAATAGATTTTAATAAAATTTACTTTAGTAAAATAAAAAATGCTTTTCTCATTTTTACTCAGTAGGTGGACAAATCCTTGATAAATTGTTGTCATATAAGGTTGCTGCGACAGCATAGAACATTCCATGGGCCCTTGGAAAACCTTATGTGTAGGTGTCCAGGGTAAAGAGCCAATGATCTTACCAGTCTTTCCTCATCACCCACCTAAAAAAATAAAATAAGCACATAAGTAATTAGCATACAAACATGCATTTGTACTGTATATGATAGACATGGGCTTTGTTTTGTGTTTGGACTGACTCTGGCTTAGATTTTTGGAGTTTAATGAGCATTAGAAGTGTGTACTTACAAATTAGAAAGCTTTATTTAGATTCTATTGTTTTTCTAACTATGATTTTAGACAAATACCTTAACCTTTTTATGCCTCAGTTTCCTTAGCACTCTTGAGAAGATTAAATGAGGTGATTTATATTAACAACACAGTTTCTGGAACATAATAAGTGGTCAATAAAGGTCTTCTAATGTTGCTGCTGCTGCTACTAATGCTTTTTTGTTAGCAATATTGCTTTACTTATTTATGATAAACAGTTACTGCATAAATTCTTTCTGGTAACTTCTAATCCTTAGAGTTAATATTTGTGTTCATAAATTGTAGTGAACAAGTAAGGCATCTTTGGAAAATACAAAGCTGCTTTTTGGGGAAGGTAATCCATTTTGTTACCACTTTTCTTACTTGTTAACAAATTCAAAAGTTCTGTTGAAGAGCTATTTTTTATGGTATCATTATCCACAAAGCAACTTACAAAGTTGTATCTGAATAAAGAAAGGAAAAGCTTCATCAGTATTGAGATTTACTGAAGAATATTTATATTAGCTACTGTGAATATTATGTACAGAAAATGATGTGTAGCCTGGCAAAAATTTATTTATATATATTTTGAATACTTAGTGTTGATGTCCACATTCATCTATAGGCTATAGCGGAAATTATAGGCCATTATATATTTTTGTAGGCTCTAATACTAGGTAGATATAGTGCATAAAAAGCCAAGGAATTATAGAAGCCTTTAGTCTTTTAGCTTTTCTTACTTATTTATTTTTTTGTGGTACTGAGGATGGAACACTGGGGCCTTCTACCTCTGAGCTGTACTCCAACCTACCTATTTTATATTTTATTTGGAAACAGGGTCTTACTAAGTTGCTGAGAACTTCACTAAGTAGCTGAGGCTCAGGCTTTGAACCTGTGCAATCCTCCTGTCTCAGCCTCCCAAGCACTGGATTACAACCGTGTGCCACCATGCCCAGTTTTCTTTTAGCTTTAAATGGAAAGCAAAGGAAAAGAAAGATTAATGTATGGAGAGAATGAAAGAGATATTGAAATTGATCTCTATATCATAGGCTTAATTAGACCTCCCCATCATTCTTGATGAGAGCCACAAATTCTATATACAAAATGATGTGATTTAATATGAGAAAACCATCAGAACATTGTTGTTATTAAATTTTTGTTTCTTAGGGAGAGAATTTTACCCCATTTTGTGTGATTTTATAGATCTGCTTGTGAGAAATATAAGACATTTCCTCTTTATGTTTTTTGTTGTTTGTCTTTCTAGTCTGTTGTGAAATAAGAAAATGACTCTGAGCTAAATTCCTTAATTTTTTTTTAAATAAGCATTTTTGTGCAGTAGAAGTCAGTGTTAGATTTTTAAAATCTCAGTTTTATCATTTACTAGCCTTGTTATGCTTTAAAATCATTTAATTCTTCCAAACCCAGCTTTGGATAAACAGAATGAGAAGAGTGATCTTCCACTCACAGGAAACTCTGAGAACTTTTTCTTTGTAGCTCGCATTCCTTAGGTGAATGAGCTAGACTCTGAGCTCTAAGCTCTCTATCTACTTCTTTATAACTTTCAATTGCCTATGCAGTGCTCCGTGCCTGATAGACACTTAGTAATTTGATTATTAAGTGAAGGAATGAAAATAACATGCTGAAAATGAATTTGTACAATATAATATAAAGGTACTATAAATACAAAGCATTTAAAATGATTTGATTGAGCCAGGTGTGGTAGTGCACATTTGTAATTCCAACATTTGGGAGGCTGAGACAGGAGGATTGCAGTTTGCAGGCAGCCTTAGTTACTTAGGCTCTTTGCAACTCAGTGAGACCCTGTTTCAAAATAAAGAATAAAAAAAATAGGGCTGGGGGTGTGCCCCTGGTTTCTATCCTTAGTACAGAAAAAAAAATCATTTGATTAATACAGTTTTCATTTGAAATAAGGCTTTTGAGAAGTATATTTCTACTTAGTCTTTATTTTAAACATATGAGTTTAAAAGGATCTATTACTAGCTTCTACACTAGAGTGACATTCTCATTGTTTCTGGTGATTATATGTGATGCTTGTTTTCGCTCCTTACCCCAATCAACATGTCATCATAGCTTCAAGCAAAATGATGGTAGAGTAACAAGAAATATTTTTTGTTCTGATTTGCCAATTTGTCTTACAGAGTTCTAAGGTCTATGCTGCTAAATACATGAACAAAAATATTTTCTGCTATCAAAAAGGGCCAAAATTATCAGTGATTTTTACTGACTTTGATATGTATTGTAATAAGGACTCAAGTTGGTGTCCTCACATGAGTGGCTGGGTGAAATCATTCTCTGGTGTGCCAGTCACCAGAATGGCAGTTTAAATCTGTAATACTTGTGTGATTTTTTCTAAAACATTTTAAGAAGGTCAATATGAAGCAAGCAGCCAGCTGTTGGGTTTATCAAAGATAAACTCCTATGGAGCACAGCGACATTTAATACATCACTGGAGCATGAACAAACTGTGCAAATTAAATTGAGAAAGCAGCTGCTTGTTGAAGATGTGTATCTTTATATTGAACTCCACAGGATGCGTTTGGGAAGCTGGATTAAAATGTTCTATCAGGAAAATCTAAGAACCTTCGATTTTTTTCCCAGTAAAAAGATAATTTTAAAGATTTGTAACTGTTTTCCTCAGTACCCAAGTTGAATGATTCTTAGATCTTTAAAACTCAAAAGTGTATGACAAAACTAGAACCATATAGTATTCATAGCCTCTTAAGCTATGATAAAGCAAATTCTGTCCTTAATATATTCCCAGGTTAATAGAGATTTGCCAACTTATTTTTGCCCCTTTTCTTATAGAATGATCAAGTTGTTTAAATTTCAAAGAGAGTGGTTCAACATTTTGCTAGATTATAAGCTAACAGAAAGGATGCTTAATATATTAAAATGCTTTAGAGGCATTTTTAAAAAAGGAAATCATAACCAACTCTCCTATTTTTTCAGTTTACTGAAACTGAACATTCTTTGTTTGGTATTATTCAGGCTTTTAATATATTTGGGACATGCTCATTTTAGGATATAGGTTGTGTGATGAACAGATTAAATGAATGAAATGTAACTTTCTTATAACTTTGTTCCTTACCTTCTTCCAGTAATCAACTTTAACTTAGGAAGAAAGTCAAACTGTGAACCAAAACATTAAAATATGTCCTCAAGGATTACTGAATAGCTTTTAGAAAAGAATAATAATAAAACACATTTTCACCAAATTATTGCAGAGTAACTTTATAGTTGTTCAGTTATGACCTTTGATTCTTAAATTAGGATCCTTAGTTCTGTAAGTGCTTACAGTAATGAATGTGAATACCTTCTATTCATATTAAAGTGATTTTTGTTTAATTTTAATAGGCATTTTATGTACACATTTAAGAATAACAGATAAGCACAAAGTGCAGTGAATTTTAAGTGAAAGGCAATTATTAATAGATAAATCTAAGTCTTGGCTAAACTGCTAGAAAAGTTATGCTTATTGCAGCCATTCCTTCTATAACTACTGTCATTCTATACATGTTCTTTATCCTTCAATCATGTGTCTGTGGTTGAGATTGCAGAATTCTTTTAGTAATATTTTAAGATGGTACTGTTTATATATTTTATTTCTCAAGTGAGAATTTTATAGCAACATCATGTTTTTTCTCCTTGTAGATGGGTTCACATTGTTTGTGCTCTGTATGTTCCTGGGGTAGCCTTCGGAGACATTGACAAATTGCGACCCGTAACACTAACAGAAATGAATTATTCTAAATATGGTGCCAAGGTGAGACAATGTGTTTTTAATTGTGTAAGTGAGAAAATTTTTTTCTTGTTAGTTTACATGGCTTTTTATTTATGTCATAGTTGATTACAGAAGTGCTTATTAGTAACCTTGCTATTTGTTAAAGCCTTAGGAATAAATAATTTATTATTGAGAGTAGTTTTCACAAAAAGCTGTCTTCCATGTATTCTTAATTTAGAATAATCTGTGGGGTAACATGATAATTGATACTACTGCTGTTTCATTGGCACACAACACATGGTCTAGTACATAAGGTAAAGGGTTGTTTATGATCAGGTGGATCAAATATAATCCTATTTTTACCCCAGGGTATTGTACCTCTGAGCTGTATGCTCAGCCTAATATTAGTTTTTAATTTGAAACAGGGTCTCACTAAGTTGCTGAGGGCCTTGGTAAGTTGCAGAGGCTGGCCATGAACCTGAGATCCTCCCACATATGGGATCACAGGTATGTGCCAACACTTTATAATCCTAATTTATGATTTTACTTTTGAAGTGGAATTTATCAAAATTGTGAAAAAGAATATAGAATATAGGATGTACCTTTTTAAAATAAGTAAATAAATAAATAAATCTAAGTAAAATCTTAGATTTTAAGAACTTCTTTTAGTTTTATGACTGTATAACCTGCTTATCAAATGACTCTCAGCCTTGATAGTTTATAAATTGGGTTTTATTTACTTGATAGTTTTATTTATAATCCTAGAGCCCAGTGTCATTAAGCTTTAGGATTGTAGATGATTAAAAATCCACACTTATTAACTTAAACTTAGGTATATAATTACCACAAGCATCCTAGAAACATTAGGACTAACCAGTTACTAGTACATTTTCTTTTCCTTATGGTCTATGGGGAAGTTGAGAAGGAAGACATTTGAATAGCATCAATAACAAATTTCAGGTAGAGCAAGGAGCTGTTTTAGTTCTTTTAGGCTGCTATAACGAAATGCTTTTGACTGGGTAATTTGTAAACACTTCTTCAGTTTTCAAGGCTGGAGAATCCAATGTCCATGTGCCAGCAGATTTGGAGTCTGGTGAGGGCTGTGCTCTGCTTCAAAGATTGTGCCTTATTGTTGCATCCTCATGTGGTAGAAGGCACAACCACTTCTATAAAAGAGCTATTGCTGTGCCTGTCAGGAGAGCCCTTTTAGGACTTACTTCTCAAAAGTCCCTACCTCTTAACATTACCATCACATTGGGTACTATATTCCTACATACTAATTTTGAGGGGTTACTAATGTTGACTCATAGCGGGACTTATAAATTGTTACATTTTTGAAAACTTTGAGAATGAAAATTCAGAAATTTGACAGTTTCTGATATTATATCTGGACTATCCTCTTTGGACTCCAAGCATTTTTTAGCAGTCCTCCCTCCCTAGTCTCCATCCCCACTCCTGTTTTAATTCTTGTACTTTATTTTTGGGAACTGGGATAATTTAGTAATTTTGGCTGCCATCCAGAACAAAAGCTTCAAACCCTTAACTTAATATTCCTCAGGAACTTTGACACTCTTATGTTATGTAACTTCTGATGCATTTAAGTTATAGCTTAATAAAACAAAACTTTTTGTCTAGATTGTTCGATTAGCAAGCATTTGTACATACTATTCAGTTCACCCTTATTACAAAAGAAACTTTTTGATACCAGCTTTCAAATTCAAAAGCACAGAGCCAAGATGAGACTAAGTAATTTTCAGTAATTACATATTTTACCATAAATAGAAATCTAGGAGCAATAAAAAAGCCTCAACACCAGGCATGGTGGCCCACGCTTGTAATCCCTGTGCTTGGGAGGCGGAGACAGGAGGATTGTGCAGGTTTGAAGCCAGCTTCGCTGGCTTAAGAGACCCTGTTTCCAAATAAAAAAATATAAAATAGGTCTGAGAGTATAGCCCAGAGGTATAAGGGTTTCAAGGAACCCTAGTACCACCAAAAAAAAAAAAAAAAAAAAAAAAATCCTCAGAAAAGAGTAAAGATTATTTCTTATTTGACACTACTTCCCATGCAAATTAACATTTCAAATAAACTCAATTAGTTTGATCTTTCATTTCTTTTCATGGTGCTAAGAATTGAACTTGAGAGCATTCTGCCTGAGAGGTACATCTTTTTGAAATTTTATTTTAAGACAGGGACTCACTAAGCTTCCCAGGTGAACCTCATGATCTAATTTTCCTGCCTTAGTCTCTAGAGTAGCTGGGAATACAGATGTGCACCACCTCAACCAGCCTATATATCTTTTTATATGGAGAGAGAATAAATGTTTTTTGAGTGAATATTCCAGGGGTCCTTTAGGACATCCCAAATTTAGTTTAAGGTAAAAATAACTTGATTTAGAATTTGATTTTTTGAGAAGTTTTAAATGTCAAAAGCTTTAAAATATTTGATTAAATAGTATCACAGGTCACTCTGAAGCAATACTTATTTATGCAAAGAGACTGCAGAATTTTATTATTATTTTTTTTTGGGTGGTACTGGGGGTGGAACCCAGGGGCTTTCTACCTCCGGGTTATACTCCCAGACCTTTTTTATATATATTTTTGGAAACATGGTCTCACTAAGTTGCTGAGAGCCTCACTAAATAGCTGAGGCTGGTTTTGAACCTGTGCGATCCTCCTGTCTCAGCCTCCCAAGCACGGGAATTACAAGCGTGTGCCACCATGCCCAGCTGAGACTGCAGATTTTTATAGGCAGATACAGAAAATGACATAGTTGTAGGAAAAACTTAGTTCTTTTAATAGAGGCCTCAATTCTCTTAAGTAGTCAAAGACATGTTAAAAGATAATATATGCAGGAAATTATATAGAAATGAAACTCAAAATTTGTTTTTTTTCATAGGTCAATTCGATGAAAGGTAAAATAATTTCACAGTTTCTTATTATTAAGTACAGACTAGTACTCCAAGAAAATGTTATTGCTTTAATAGAGAAAACCAAATTCTAGAAAAGATAATATATACAGGAAATTATGTAGAAACGAAACTCAAAATTTGTTTTTTTCGTAGGTCAATTTGATGAAAGGTAAAATCATTTCACAATTTCTTATTAAGTACAGACTAGTACTCCAAGAGAATGTTATTGCTTTAATAGAGAAAACCAAATTCTAGCTTAGTATCCACCATTGTACATTTGATATTATATTTTATATTAATGCTTGATTTGAAAAAATACTTAAGATTTGCAGGGCGTGGTGGTGCACACTTGTAATCCCCGTGCTTGGGAGACATGAGGATTGTGAAGGTTCGAAGCCAGCCTTGCTGGCTTAAGAGACCCTGTTTCCAAATAAAATATAAAATGGGTCTGGGAGTGTAGCCTGGAGGTAGAAGGGTTCCATCTCCGCTACCACCAAAAAACAAAAACAAAAACAAAAACAAAAAAACCTTAGGATTTTCTTTAAAATTTAGTGAGCTTGATCGCATATAAAATTTTTTTCCAAGATTTTTTTTTTAAAAAGATTATAGAACTTTATATCCATTCAATTTTAATCCTACTTTTACCTATTTTTCTCTGTGGAATAGTCATTACACTTGAAGACAAAAGTTAATTTCTTTAAACGTATTCTTTAAAAAACACATCCTTCATACCATGTAGCATTACATACTTGAAACATTTTTTCTCTCATATCTATTTTAATTATCAAAGACTTATTAGAATTCATAATGCTTCATAACTTTAATTTCTAGTAAAATCTAGGAAGTAAGCAATTGTGTACTCCCTGTCACACACCAACATTCTCTATTTCACAATTTCTAGAAGCATGTGCTTTTTTATTTTTATTTTTTGGTGGTATTGGGAATGGATCCCAGGGGCATTCTACCTCTGAGCAACATCCCCATTCCTATTTTATATTTTTTATTTTGAAACAGGGTTTCACTGAGTTGCAAAGAGCCTCACTATGAAGCTGAGGCTGTCCACCAACTGTGATCCTCCTGTCTCAGCCTTCCAAATGCTGGAATTACAAGTGTGCACCACCATATCCAGTAGCATATGCTTTTTTATATGAAGTTTTTCAATGCAGTATAGCCCATGTTTACTAACAGACCTAAATAGTTTCATTGTAATAAGGAGTTCAAAGTGGATAAAATATGTCCAGCAATGTTTTAGTATTTTACCTTTTTTCTTCTGTTTGTCTGTTATACTGGGATTGAACCCTAGGGTGTTGTACCTTCAAGCTGCACTACTGGCTCTATTTTTTATTTTTTTATTTAGAAACAGAATCTCATTAATTTGTGGGAGGGCCCAAGTAGCTGAGGCTGGCTGTGAACCTGCAGTCCTTCTGTCTCAACCTCCTAAGTACTGAGATTATAAGCAAGCATATGGTTTTGTGTCTTATCTTATTTGGAAATGATGTAGATATTTGGTGACTATCTATCCTTTAACTCAGTGAAGCTCCAAGGTTGTAAATTGCCTAAGAGATTTGGGGAGCTACTTTTAAGTAGACAGATGACAACATCAAACATTCAAGTTGTTTTTCTCTTAGCTATTTTTGCAGGCAGTTTTCAGAAAAACAGGTATCCTGAAATGTTAAATACATGTGTTATTTATTTTCTTGATATACTTGAATTTACTAATAGTTGTTAAAAGACTCTTACCTTTTGTATTTTGTAAGGAGAGGCAATTATTTTCTTTGCAGGCTGTGTGTGTGTGTGTGTGTGTGTGTGTGTGTGTGTGTGTGCACACGTGTGTTACTGGGGATTTGCCCCAGTAACATTCTATGAGCTATATCTCCAGCCCTGTTTATTTTTTATTTTGAAATGGTCTCACTAAATTGCTGAGGCTGGCTATGAACCTGTGATCCTCGTGTCTCAGTCTCACAGGTTACAGGATTGTAAACATGAGTCACCATGTCCAACTGAGAAGCAATTCTTTTTGGTGGTACTGGGGCTGGAACTAGGGGCATTTTACCTCTGAGTGACACTCCCAGTCCTATTATTTTTTATTTTGTAACAGATCTCACCAAGTTGCAAAGGGCTTCACTAAATAGCTAAGGCAGTCCATGGTGATCCTCTTGTTTCAGCCTCCCCGAATGCTGGGATTACAAGCATGCAACATCATGCCTGGCTTGAGAAGCAATTTTTGATTCATTTAATCTTTTGTTTTTTTGACAATTGTGTTTGAACCCAGGGGCAATTGACCTCTATGTTACATCCCTACCTCCTCCCCCCCTTTATTTTGAAACAAGGTCTTCCTGTCTCAGTCTTCCAAGTACTGGGATCATAGGTGTGCACTACCACGTGGAAACCATTTAATCTTTTAGATGCTTTCTCATGCCACTCAAAAACAACATCCTGTTGCCTTTGAAGCTTTTTGGATCATTACTTTGCTAATGCATCTTGCAAGTGAATAATTTTTTCAGTATTATAATTATAAAGTTGTTTTTAGTTAAAAAAGCACGTACCTTTCCAAATATACATAGGCTCTTTAATTTTTGTACATAAAGTTAGTTGGTTTCTAAAATTTAAAATTTCAGACTCTTCAGATTTAGAAGAACCCACTTTGAGAAGATTCTTGCCTGAGACCTCTAATTTGAATCCAGTACAATTATATATTGGATTCAGTCTGATTCTGGCTCCAGCTGGGATAAAGAAATTTTTAAAAGCCAGAGCCCCAGAATACATTTTTAGAGCTTGAGTCCAGAGGGACTCACTCACAACCTAATAGCAAACTAGAGCAGGGAACATGCTGTTCTGGTCTTCACCTGGCTGCTCTTTGTCCTGAGTATGGCAAGAGGTCTCATTTGGTTCTCACTTTTGACAGAACTGTTAAATACTTAAAAAAAAATAAGTTTTAACAAAATTGTTTTAGCTTTAAAATATTTATGACTCAGGCAGCATCGAGAACTGGAAGAGGTTCAGAGAGCTCTGCTTTAGCAGTGTGAGCTTCAGGCTGAATGTGGTTGTAAAACAGCCATGTAATTGTCTGCTATGTGTTTTGCCAGTATATGTATGGGACCTGGTGGAAAGTCCTAAGTTATGTGACTAATGGGTAGTGGGCTGTTTGTGATTGGCTGAAGCTCATTTTATTCATTTTAAAATTCTTAATACTTACAAGATTTTTCTCAAATTAACTTTCAATTTGCTTGTGTGAGGATTTAGGGTACAGAAACTACCCCAAGCTAATAGACTCTTGCTTATTTTGTCTTAATGAAGTATCATTGGTTAATGGAAGTGAAAATTAGGTCCTTTTTGGTTTATCTGTAAAATCAAATACAGTGTTGTTCCCTTCTATACTCAGAGTCTTGTTCTTGTTTTTATTCCTTGCTAATATCTAAACTGTAAATGTGTAAACTGTAAATATCTTGTAATATCTAAACTCAGTAGGTAGTCATTAATTATTGTTATATTGAATAACAGTTTTAGTCTCTAATGAAACTTTTTGTTTTTCTTTTTACATATTTTCTCTCATACTGAATATAAATGTTTTGATTAGAATAGATGAACTAAACACTTGTTTGTCTACTGGCAGTTTCATGGTTTAGCATGTTTGTCTTTTATGAAGATTTCTGTTAGAACAGTTTATATTTTGAGAATCCCCCTGTTCCCCATTAAGGAAATTAAAAGGATAAAATATAAAATAAACTTTGATGGGAGGAATGTGGATAATTTAGCAGTTTATAATTTTTATAGTTTTTCTTTTTCATATGGAAAGAATGTAACTAATTCGATGCATTGTGTGTTACCATCAATTTCACCATAGTGTTTATCTAAAATTACTTTTAGAGTGGGGCCTGGTGGTGCACGCTTGTTATCCCAGCACTTAGGATGCTGAGGAAGAGGATTTCACGTTCTAGGCCAGCCTTAGCAACTTAGTGAGACCTGTTTCAAAATAAAAATAAAATAGGGCCGGAGTGTAGCTCAGAGATAGAATACCCCTGAGTTCAATACTTAGTAGCACAAACAAATAATTTAACTAAATCAACTTTTAGTTCCTTTAAAGGAATTTAAAAATGCATAATTTGTTTGACTGCAATGCCTAGTTTTTGGTCATAGTCACTTATTTGTTTTGTTTTGCAAGCAGTATTATATTATGAATCAGTATAGCCTAATGGTAGGCTAATTTAAAGTAAGATTGTACTGGCTTTAATTTGCTCCCATTTTGTTATTTTGGGTAGGTCTCATGACTCAGTTCCACCTCAATTTTCTCATGTATAAACTGGAAACATTATAACTCACTCTTCAACATAGTGTAGTTGTACAGGTAAAGTACTTAGAATTGTCTGGCACAGTGCTTAGCACATACTAAGTGCTTATAATATTGTTATTATTATTGTTATTATTATATATCAGTTTAATTTTGGCTTTTCGGACCTATATAGGGAATTATTACTTTTTTAAAATATACTTTTATTGATGCATTGTAAACATACATCATATTGAGGTTTAGTGTGATAGAAATATATATACATGTAGCACTCAGTACATTTCCCTTCATGCAAACTCTTGGCTTGCTTATAGTTATTTGTATTTTAACTCTGTGTTTAATATTTGTATTTCTTTTAGCACTTTGAATATTAGTATATGATTTATATCATTCTTTGTTTTAGAAATATTTTTGCTATGAGACTATTCCTGTTATTCACTTACAGGAGTGTAGCTTTTGTGAAGACACTCGCTTTGCTAGAACTGGAGTTTGCATTAGCTGTGATGCAGGGATGTGCAGAGCGTATTTTCATGTGACTTGTGCCCAGAAGGAAGGTCTGCTTTCAGAAGCAGCAGCAGAAGAGGTCAGTTTATTTAACTTGTTGTTGGTGAATATGTTCATAAGACTTCTATGACTCTGTTATGACATATAACAGACAAAAGCATAAAATAAACTTTAAAATTTATTCTTAAAATCATTGCTCAGATCACTGATCTAAAATTTTAAGAGTAGGCACGCCAGACCCCTGGAGAAACCGGGGCCCTGTCGCAAGGCCATGGGTCCCGGGCGAGGGTCAGGCGGGGCACGCTGGACCCCTGGAAGAGCCGGGGCCCAGGTCACAGGACTCTGGGCCCCAGGCGGAGTCCTGCGGAACACGCTGGACCCCTGGGGAAACCGGGCCTGGGTCGCAGTGCTACTGAGCGCCTGATCCCACAACCTCCTCAAACCACACATACTGTCTTCTCTTATTAAAAAATAAAAAGGAACAGGAAAAGAAAAAGAAAAAAGAAAATATCGGAGAGGGGTCAAGAAGGTCGTGGCGGATGCCAGGATACTGGAGATGCAGACAAAACTTATCCAAATGAACTGGAAGTTTTGGAAAAATTTCCCGCGAAGGAGGACTGCTTCTTCTCTACATTCTAAAGAATCTTGGATATCACCTGTAAGGAGAGAGTTTAGCGGAGACCTAGGAGAAAGGTGGTGTTGAAAGTGGTCTCTGTGATGGCGGTGGAGACTTGTATTCAGGAGAAGCAGAAATTGGATCCTACCAAACTTTTTTTTTGGAGAAATTATACCAAATGTCGAATGCTACCGGCACGCATGCTTAGGAACACTGGACAACATTCAGAGTGGAAAAAGAGCTTGGGAAAGATTTGAAATGGTGGAGGCAGTGGCAATGGCAGTGGCCAGTACTCAGGGGAGGCAGAGATCTGATGCATTACACCTGGAACCTTTGAAGTAATTACCCCAGAGGCAGAATGCTACTACCACGTACCCTCGAGAACGTTTTATTTTTTGGTTTGAATAGGGTCTTGCTAAGTTAACCCATGCTGGACTTGAACCTGCAATCCTCCTGTCTCAGCCTCCCAAGTATGACAGGTGTTTACAGAGTGTGGCTGAGGTTAGCTTTTCACAGTAATACTCTGTTAAAATGAAACTCATGGTTATTTGTACATGGTTGTACATTTATACATTGGGATTCACGAAGTGTAATAGCATTTTTAAAAATAATTTCATTAGTGGGTTGTAATTATACATTATAGGAAGATTTATCACTTGGTGTGTTTCCCTCCACATCCCATGTGGACCTTCTCTCCTTCCTCCCTGTACATGTTGATGATACTGGTACTTGACTTTCATGTATGAACATAATGTTACTCGCTCTGTTTTGTTCCTCAATTCTCTTTTTCCTTTCTCCACCTCCTCCCTCCATTCTCTTTCAGTATTTTGCTGGTTTTACTCCTTACTTATCAGAAGTACGTTTTATTTCTTATTTTCTCTAGCTTCCACATATGAGAAGGAACATACAACCTTTGACTGAGACTGCCCGATCTCACTTAGCATAATATTCTCTAGTTCTATTAATTTTCCTGAGAACGACCTGAGTTTTTTGTGTGTTCTTATGGCTGAGTAAAACTCTACTCTGTGTGCATACCACATTTTTTTGGTTATTCATTATATTTTAATACTTTTATTAGATATACCACATTTATCTGATAATCTGTTGACAGACACCAGGTTGGTTTTGTAATTTGGCTATGTTCAGTTGTGCTGCAATAGATAGCCATGTTTCACTATATTATTCTGATATTAATTATTTTGGACAGGTATGGAGAAATGGTATAGCTGGGTCATATGGTAGTTCCATTCCTTTTATTACTGATCTCCATAGTGGTTGTATGAATCATGTTTGGTTGTACATGGTTATATATTCATACACTGGAATTTATGCAATGTAATGACATTTTTAAATTTAGAAACATTTTAAGGTTGGAGGTATAACTTAGTGAGAGAACTTACACTGAAGTCCTGGGTTCTATCTCCAGCACCGAGATTAAAAAAACAAAAATGATTATTTTAGTTTAAAGTAATATATTGCTTGTGAACATATCTTGCGTTGTTTTAATTTTATACACACTTTAGCTTTTCTAGGTAGTTTTTTTTTTAAGACTTGTTTATAGTCAGGGGTGGTGGCAAATGCTTGTAATTCTATTACTTGGATACCGAGATAGGAGGATCACAGGTTCATGGCCAGACTCAGGAAATTTGTGAGGCCCTCCACAATTTACCTCCACAACTTAGTGAGACCTGAGACCTTGTTTAAAAAAAAAAAAATTAGGGCTGTGGGAATAGCTCAGAGATGAATGCCCCTGAGTAACACACACACACACACACACACACACACACACACACACACACACACACACACCAAAAAAATAGAGACTTGTTTATCAAGTTTGATTTCTTACATTCTGTGGTAATTTTATACATGGCACTAAAACAAAGTTTGAAAACAATAGAATAAACACCTTATTTCATCCAGTGACCTTGTATACCTTATCATATTTTTATGATTTTTTTATAGTCCTTTGCTTTGTTGTTTTATCACATTAGTGAAGATCCATTTAAAGTTTCTATTCTTCTTGATCCACTTTATAAATACTCAAGATGATGATGATGATGATGATGATGATGATGATTTTGGTGGTACTGGGGGTAGAACCAGAGGCTTTCTACCTCCAGGCTATACTTCCAGACCTATTTTATATTTTATTTGGAAACAGGGTCTCACTAAGTTGCTGAGAGCCTCACTAAGTAGCTGAGGTTGGCTTCGAACCTATGCGATCCTCCTGTCTCCGCCTCCCAAGTGTGGGGATTACAAATGTGTGCCACCACACCTGGCTAAATACTCCAGATTATTTTAGAAGCATAATCTAGCCATGTTATGTTGTGATACACAAAATGTTTTATCAAAAGGTATTGAAACCTTGCTTTGACATATAATCTTGCATAGCACATTAAGGAATTTTCTGAATGTCTGGCATTGTCTAATTTTTTTTTTTACTTTTTATTCCTCATTCCAGTTTTAATTTTCACCTCCCCAGCACAGATGTACACACATATCCACCATAATTCTTACTTACTTTTAAAAATTAATAATTGAATGTTAATAATTAAAGTTGTATCTATAAGCTACTTAATTCTTTTTAATAGGTTTTAAGTAATAAGTAATAACCTTTAGGATAAATATAAGTCAGTTCTACCCCATTTTTAATAATGAGATCTTTTTATTTTAGAATGACTTTGTGAGTTTATATAAGTGTAGCCCTGGAGAACATTATGTTAAGTGAGATCAGCCAAGCACAGAAGAAAAAGGTACATATGTTTCCTCTAATATACCCAAACTAGGAAACACAGAGGATACCAGTGGGATTCCAGATATTGGAGAGGAAATAATCAACAAAGTTTGAATGGAAAGATAGGAGAGGAGGAAGGCTGATCTTGATTAATGAGGGTCTACATCTGAGTATGTGTAAAATTATGAATATGACACGGTTAACCTGGACAACCATTGGTGGGAGGGGGGAAGGGAAAACGGGCGGGGGGGGGGAGAGGGCACCAAATATAGTTTAAATGTATACCATTTATGTTCAATAAAATAATTGTTTAAAAAATAAAATAAAAAAACTAGAATGCCTGCTATAAGGCCTTATTTTTATGTACATTGTAAGCCTCAGTTTTAAAGAATGAATTTGGAATGGCCTAAATTAAGACATATTAAATAATAATTGCAGATAAGTAATTTTTAGATGTATGAAAAGCAGAATATGAGTACTTCCCTAGGTAAGACTGATGGGTAAGGCAAGTTTCAGCTGCAGAATAAATTAATATAGGTTCAATCTTTTTGCTCTAACAGATGCAATTAAAAAGTGAGAGGTAGAAGTGAATGTTTTTAAAGTGTTTTGTAATTATCAAATCATGCATATTTGATGTAAAAGAATTATGTCAGCTTTTAGTAAGCCTAATACCTATACTTTTGTGAAATCTGACACCAAAGGTTAATTTTGCCTTCCAGAATAGAGCCTTGTTTGCCATTACTTAGATTAGTATTTTTTATATAAAAGGGTGAGTATAAATATATTTTAGTTTTATGTAAAAGGTGAATATAAATATAATTTCATGAGGGGTAAGATTGTTATGCTTAAAATTTATAAGAAATATAATTTAAAATACATTGAAATGTTATTATTAAATACATATGCAGTTCATCTTGAAATGAATGGTTTCAGAGAACCATTTTCTGCATATAATATGTTTAAGAATTGATAAAATAGGAGTGATGTGTTGTGGCACAGGCCTGTAATCCCAGTACATGGGAGGCTGAGACAGAAAGATTGCTGGTTCATTGTCAGCCTCAGCAACTTGGTGGGGCATTCAACAACTTAGTGAGATCTTGTTTCAAACTAAAAAATAAAATGACTAGGGATGTAGCTTGAATTCAGTCCCCCAATACCACTTGGGTTCAATCCCTGGTACCATTAAAAAAATTGATAAATAGGGTTACAGATATAGCACAGTGGTAGAGTATTTGTCTATCATACATGATGCCCTGGGTTGGATCCCTAGCAATGGGAAATATTAACGATAAAATACTTCAGCCATAATCAACAGAATAAAAAGGTGCTGCACAGAATGGGAGAAAATATTTTAAGTTATATGTCTGATAAGAGATTATTACCCAGAATATACAGAAAACTCTTTAATACTCAGAATACCTGCTTCAAAAATAGGCAAAGGACTCAAATACACATTTCTACAAAGAAGATATAGAAATAGGCAATATACAAATAAAAAATGCTTGACATCTCTAGTCTTTAGGTAAATGAAAACCACAATGAAATATTACCTCACACCATGGTTTAGATATTGCCAAAAACAAAAACAAAAAATGGGAAGTAAGAAGTGAGGGTATAGAGAAATTAAAACTCGTGGTCATGGTGCCAGAAATGTGACATGGTACAACTGCTGTGGAAGAAAGCAGGGTGGTTCCTTAGGAAATTACAAATAGAATTATCTTGTGATGGCATATATCTAAAAGAATTTAAGACAGAATCTTGAGATTTTGCACACTAATTTTAGCATTATTTATAATAATTATATATACCTGTAATTATTTATAATGCTCATATATAATATACAATATATACCTATAACATATGCAAATATATTTATAATAAGGTGAAACCTATCTTAATGTTTTTCTGTGGCTGAATAAAGAAAATATAGCTTCAAGAAGGAAGGAAAACATACAATATGTCATAACATAGGTGAACCTTGAGGACCTTATGTGAAGCAAAATAAGCCAGTTACAAAAATGCAAAAACTGAGTACTCACATTCATAGAGACATAAAATAGAAGGGTGGTTACTAGGCACTGGAAACAAAGGAATGGAATATTATTGTTTATTGAGCACATAATTTCAGTTTTACAAGAAAAAGTTATAGGGAGGGATGATAGTGATGGTTACAGAATATTTATAAATACATTTAATATCTCTGAACTGTATACTTAAAATGGTTAAAATGATAAATAATTATAACATGTGCATTTTACTATAATAAAAAATTGAAAAATTTACTTCAGCCATAAATGTTAGGGGAAAATGAACAAGTAATGAAGATCATATGGGGAAATATTCTGAGGTAGAATGCCCTGGGTTCCATTCCCAAGTACCACCAAAAAACAAAACAAAAAAAAAAAAAAAAAAGAAGGAAAGAAGAGAAAGGGGTTCCACATTCTTATTCACAGACATTCCCCCAGTGTCCTAAAGACCTCCTACTAGGCCTTCTCTCAAAGTTTCCACCATTTCCCATAGTGCTTAGCTGGGTACCAAGCCTTTTAGACCTGTGCCTTTGAGAGGCATTCTGCATCCAAACTATATAGCAAATGTTGTGCTGAGTGATGACAAACTTTGTTTAAGCGACAGTGAAATTTATATATATATGTATGTATATACACACATATATATTCATATATACATATATATGTATATGTATGTATACATATATGTGTATATATATATATGTGTGTGTGTGTGTATATATATATATATTTTTTTTCTACCTCAGGGCTATACTCCCGGACCTATTTTATATGTTATTTGAAAACAGGGTCTCACTAAGTTGTTGAGAGCTTCACTAAGTAGCTGAGGGTGGCCTCGAACCTTTGTAATCCTCCTCTCTCAGCCTCCCAAGCGCAGAGATTACAAGCATGTGCCACCTGTCCGGCTGAAATTTATATTTAAAAGCAGGCTGATAGTATGTAATGAAATCACTCATTCATTATCATTGAGGACCTGTGTATAAGTGCATGGAACTAAGCTAGGTGTTGGGATAGCAGGGTCTATCTGGAAAGTAGAAACAGCTTTAAAGTACAGTATCCATCTCTGTGGGGATAAATAGTAAAAAAGAAAAATTAAACAGCCAGACCAGGTGATATTAAAAGATGTTGCAAGTGCTGAGTATGAGTAAGAAGTTTTAGAAATTAAAACAAATTCTCTGAAAGGGTGAGAAACTTTAGATGGATTTTTCTCACTTTTTAATAACATGAAAGAGAGCTGTGTTCTCATTTGAAGTGTTAGTTATGTAAAGAGACAAGTGGAATACCTGGATATTTTTATTGCTAGGACCTGGCCTTCTTAATCTGTATTTGTCCCCAGGATGTCCATTCAAGCCATTTAGAAATATTTCACTTAAGCAGGCATGGTGGTGCATCTTATAATACCAGTACTTGGGAGACTGAGACAGGAGGATCTCAGGTTTGCGGCTAGCCTCAGCTACTTAGTGAGGATCTCCACAACTGTTTCAAAATAAAAAATAAAAAATAGGTCTGGGGATGTAGCTTGGAGGCAAAATGCTTCTGGGTTCCATCCCCAGTATCTATCTATCTATCTATCTATCTATCTATCTCTCTCTCTCTCTCTCTCTCTCTCTCTCTCTCTCACACACACACACACACACACACACACACATGTTTTATTTGTGTTGGCTCAACCTACATGTTGGGATACATTGCTTTTTGTAGTATTAGCCTATGTATATATAACTAGCACATATTAATAGATTGTACCTAAGATTATTAAAATCTTCTTAAAAACATTGATTTTTTTTAGAAAAGTATGCAAATATGTCCAAATAATGCACGAAATTTGATTCTAGTAGCTTTAAATCCCCAAGGCATTTTAATTTTTTTTTGTGTGTGTGTGATGTTGGAGAGTTTTGAACATACTAGGAAATTGCTCTACCATTGAATTATACCCCTAAACTCTCACAGCCTTTAAAGAAAGAATAGTTAATTTAATGTTGGTAATTTGAAGTTAATAAATTGGATTAAGTTTGTAAGGTGATAATCTTTATCCTGATGTTTGAAAATCACTTTTGCAATTTATTGTAGAAGTAACCAACATTAGGAAATTCCTCAAGAAGTTTTGTGTTGGGATTATTATGCCTGAGTTAAATGTTGACTTTCCGCCCTTTTTTTGCATAGGATATAGCGGATCCATTTTTTGCTTATTGTAAGCAGCATGCAGATAGGTTAGACAGAAAGTGGAAGAGAAAAAACTACTTGGCCCTTCAATCCTATTGTAAAATGTCTTTGCAAGAGAGAGAGAAACAACTATCACCAGAAGCACAGGTATGGGAGCCAGAAGTTTTTTTTTCTTTTGAGATTATCACGTTCGGATTTTATGTGTGCTTGCCAGTGACATGTGAAGTATATTATGAAATTTGGTTAAATTTCTAACAAGTTGTTTGTGATTAAGGTCAATGGTGAGTAGAATTTGTGGCTGAACACATTACTCTTCAGAGTTGCCATTTTTAATCTAGTTTCATATTGAAAAATGAGGCTGAGAGGAAATCATTCTATCAAAGTAGTATGTTACAGTGTATATTTATGCAAAGAACTGGATCAGTTTGACCATCATTTAATATTTCTAAGGACTTTAAGTAAATCTATAGAGACTTGCAGTTATTGAGAAGGGAAGCTTCGGTTTAACCATATTAATTCCTCACAATTCTGATCATAAATAAGGACAGTATTTACTAGGTGAAGATCTAGTTTAATATAACCTAAGAATCATATATTCTACTTTAAGAATCTTTGAGGCATGTAAATTGTCTTGAGCAGTTAATTCTAGTTATATTTACTATCTCTAAGTCTAGAAGTCAAAATCATGTTTCATGTTTTATTTTATTGAAAATCATGTTTCATTTTATTTTCTTTAAAATTTTTGTTACAACTTAGTGAGGCTCTCTGCAACTTAATAAGACCTTGTTTGAAAATAAAGAATAAAAAATAGTGCTGGGGGGGGGGGTTAGCTCAAAGGTAGAATAGCCCTGGGTTCCATCCCCAGTACCGGAAAAAAAAAATTGTTATATTTCTTTTATAGGCAAGGATCAATGCTCGGCTTCAACAATATCGTGCCAAGGCAGAACTGGCTCGATCCACCAGACCCCAGGCATGGGTTCCAAGGGAAAAACTGCCCAGACCGCTCACTAGCAGTGCCTCAGCTATTCGTAAACTGATGCGGAAGGCAGAACTAATGGGGATCAGTACAGATATCTTTCCAGTGGACAATTCAGATACTAGTTCTAGTGTGGATGGAAGGAGAAAACATAAGCAACCAGCTCTGACTGCTGATTTTGTGAATTATTATTTTGGTCAGTATAGATGATGATATGTGCACTTTTTACTGAGAATAATTTGCTACTGCAAATGTTTGATTTGCTATTAATTTTTAGAAATTAATTAGTCATATTATAGTATAATAATACTAAAATAAAAGCATGTTTATTTTGATAAATTGTAAGTTTTTGTAAAACTCTAGGTTCACTTTTTTTCCAGTGTACTTAAAAATGTTTAAACAGTACAGGTTTTCTTTTTTTAATTTTTTATTGGTACATTGTAGTCATACATCTTAATGGGGTACAAGAGGGTGGAGGCATGCATGCACACATTGTCCAATCAGCCCTTACCCAATTCCTGCCCCATTTCCTCTTCCTCCCTCCTTTCATTGTTTGGCTTAGTGTGATTGACATTGATATGGTTGTTAAAGTACATCTTGTGCATTAGAGATTTATCTCTTCCCCTCTCCCATCCCCTCAGTTAGTTCGTCTTATTTGCTCATCTATAGTATCTCCTTCTTTGTCTAGAGTTCCCAGACCCATTTTCTCTCTAGCTTTCGCATATTAGGGGAGCATCTGATTCCCTATTTTTTTTTGTGACTGACTAATCTCACTTAGCATATGTTCTCCAGTTCCATCCATTTCCCTGTAAATGACATAATTATGGTTTTCTTTATAGCTGAATAGAATCCCATTGTGTACATATCCCACAGTTTTGTAATCCATTCATTTGTTAATGGACAATTTGGCTGGTTCCATAGTTTGGCAATGGTGAATTGTGCAGATATGAACATAGATATGCATGCATTAGTTTGGTAGTTTGGTTTCCATTCTTGACTGTTTCTTTGGCTAGTATCTTTATGTATTTTTCTATCAGTTTTTACTTTCTACTAAAGTAAAATTGAATATTTATTTAGAGAGAAATATGCGCATGATTCAAATTCAGGAAAATATGGCTGAACAAAAGAATATAAAGGATAAATTAGAAAATGAGCAAGAAAAGCTTCATGTGGAATATAATAAGGTAAGTTGGCTACAAAACACACAATGTAATATAATAGTGTTGATAATTTCTTTTGTGATTTGATAACATTTCTAATTATATCTCATTTTGAGATTCTAGAGTGTTAATGTTCTTCTGTCCCTCATTATTTTCATTATCATCACTTACTGAGCACTTTCTGTGTGACAGACATACTTCTGATTTCTTTACATATAGTAACTCAATTCTCACCTTAACTTTATATAGTGTAGGTTATGATTATGTTGTGGTTATGGCTCCCCTTTTAAGAGAAGAAAACTCAGTCCTTAAGAAGCTATATAACTTGCCCAGGCTCAGTAGTCAAGTCTCAGAGTGAGTGAAGTTAACACATCTGACTTCATTCCTTAATTCTAACCTATACATAGTACTACTGTAGAGCTTTTTCTTTAAAGTTTGAATTAAGTGCTTAGAAACTTCTACTTTATTGCTTTTATCTTGAATTATATTTCAGTATTACTTTTGACAAAAATACTTCCCAATTTAAACTTTCATTCTAATAATGAGGGAGATAAAAAAGAAAAATCAAAAGAGCAAGATGTGGCCAGAATGTCAGGTGTTAAGCAACACAAACAAATAACACTGGATTATTGTTAGAAAAATTTCAAATGTAAGATAGAAAATAGGCTTAAATAGTCAGCCACTGGGGCTAGACTCAAAAGACCTGGGGATTTTGGGTATTTTTGTGACCTTGGACCGTTCATAAAACCCTATAATTCTTAGTTTTTTTCAAGGGGAAAATGATGGAGCTATGTCTTGGTGGAGACACAGGATTGATTAGCAGAGTATGTGTGAAATTACATATAAAACTATAATGAAATATATAAATATGTAAGTATCATTATTAAAGTTGACATAAAGCAATGTATACATCTTAGTGATACTACTTAATAATTGGATAATCTCTCATTTTTTTTTACTTGAATATATAAAAAGTATGTGAATCATAAATGTAGAGATTAAGATATTTTTAATGATTATTTAAATTTCTACACAAAGGAGTTTAATAATCTGACTTATTTACTTTGTAGCTCTGTGAATCTTTAGAAGAACTGCAAAACCTGAATGGAAAACTTCGAAGTGAAGGGCAAGGAATTTGGGCCTTACTAGGCCGGATCACAGGGCAGGTTTGTTTCTTTCCAATTGCTTTCTTCAATTCTTTCTCTTTATATGGTTTTCGAAGACCAGATTTCTGACACAACTGTCACTTTACTAACTGAAGAATTCGGTTTGATCAGAGCTTAATCCTCTGGGATAACGATTTCTACCTGAAATGCATCTAGAGCGTTGGAAGCTGCTTACTGAGAACCTATAGCTTCATTTGGTTGTTTCAACATCTATCTTGTTTGCAAAACTTTTTCATTTTCTCTAACTGATTGACCTGTCATTTTTGATGAGTTAAGATTTGAAGCAAAAGTTTCTCCTACTACATTCTTCTTTCCTTTAATTTAGCAGTTTTAGATTCTGTCCCACATTTTTCTTTCCTTTTTTGTGCTATATTAAGTTCAATTCTTTATTATTTTTGGATTTAAATTTTAAAATGGTAAACTAGATAGATTATTTTCACATTAATCTGTTTTAAAGGAGTTTTTAAAACTTAAATGTTAAACTAGTTTTTCAACAGTAATTTTTGTAGTTGTGGGGAAAATCCTTTAAGCTTGAATTCTTGTAGCTTATGTTCTTGGTGTTGAAAAGAATAATTTTAAATGGAATTTATGAATGCCTTTTTAGTTCTGTGCATATAATTGATTAATTTAAAAAATTTCAAATAATTTAAAAATCATGTTTTTAAGGATGATGATCAGCTACTATATTCAATACAAAAGTGGTTTTAGGGCTGCTGGTGTAGCTAAGTGCTAAAGCACTTGCCTAGCATGCCTGAAGGCCCTGGGTTTCATCCTTAGTATAATAAATCTCAGAAAAAGTTTTGTTTATGAAGGAAGATTTTCAAAGAACAGTTATTTTTCAGTTTTTTTAGAGGTTTACAAAGAGTTAAATTCATGGCACAGTTCATGTAGATATATTATTTTATAATGTAATAAATCCTGATTTGTATTATGACATGTTTGAAGTTAATTTTTTTGAGAAGAGAATATATGTGGCTTCTATTATAAAGAATAGTTTATTTTAGCTGGGTGTGGTGACACACGCAAATAATCCCCGTGCCTGGGAGGCGGAGACAAGAGGATCGCGCAGGTTCGAAGCCAGCCTTGCTGCCTTAAGAGACCCTGTTTCCAAATAAAATATAAAGTAGGTCTGGGAGTGTAGCCAGGAGGTAGAAGGGTTTCCAGGAACCCCAGTACCACACACACACACACACACACACACACACACACACACACACACGAATAGTTTATTTTAGAGGATGGGAATAAGTTTGCTATAAAAGAATTAACCTTCTTTTCAATTGATAGGTTGATGGAATTTTGAAGATTATAGTGTTTTATATTTGATATTTAGAGAAGGTAATATTGAGTACAAGGCTTTCGTTTATTTTTAACATAGCCATATCTTTTGGCTTCATTTGCAAATTTGTCTCCTAAGAACCTCCTTTTTAGTGTAAAATATTATCTATAAAAGACACTTTAATTTATTCAATGACTTTCACAGAGGTTTGCAGATTTCCTCGTGCAAATATAAAATGCACAACAGAAATAGAATTCATTTGTACTGTTTACATGACACCTTTTTTTTTCTAGTTGGTTGAACAGATGTGGGTCCACTGGGGCTCTAAGAAATGACTTTGATAGATGGTTGCTGTCTGAGAGGCCAGCATTCTACAGATTAGTAGAAACCCAAAGAGAATCTCATTTGCTTTTCTAGAGAGTTTGGTCCAATAAGATAATTTTTCTAATTAACCTATGGAGCACCAATATTGCTGGGTAATTGAGGAAAATAAACGGCCTCAATATTCTTTTTGTCAAGTGTATTGTGTTATTTTTTAAACCTCCTGTTCACTTGTCCTTCTCTTTCACATTTTCAGGCTAACGTAGTTTGATTTTCATGTTTTAGTGTAGCATTAAAATTTGATGAAAGTATGTAATTATAGGTTTCTAATGAATGTAATTGTTAGATAAAACCTCATTTTATTTTATTTTTTGCCAGTGTAATAGCTGGTAAAGCAGATTTCCCCTCACAAGCCTAGCATATTTAGTTGACTCAAATGGCAAATAGATGAAAATATTGCTCTGTATTTCATCCTTTAAACAATATATACTGCATTTGTTCAAATCAATAGAAGTTGAATATACCGGCAATTTTGCGAGCACCCAAGGAGAGAAAACCAAGTAAAAAAGAAGGAGGCACACAAAAGACATCTACTCTTCCTACAGTACTTTATAGGCAAGTAATGAAAGTGTGATGGAATATTTTATATTTCTAAATTAATGTGTAGTAAGAGAATACTTCAAAAATTTGAAAGTGAATTATATCCATTTCAGAATTTAAGTTAAATGCAATGGAGATTCATTTATAAAAAAATGCTTTCTAATTGAATGATAGATTTTTGTTTCTCTATAACGTAAATGAAATTTTAGATTTTAAATAATTGGGATATAGCTACACAAAGTAGAAATGAAATTTCTGAAATTAAAGTTACTTTAAAATATGATTATTGTCTTGAATAATTAAAACAACCTAATAAATACACATTTATATATGATTTAATTTAAATGAGTTGTTAAGTTTTGTGCTGTTAGGTAGTGATAAATATCATGTATATTCTGAATATGTTGTCTTTGTAGGTGGTGGATAATGAAGATAAATTGTAATTTGAATCTGTCTCTCTCTGATCAGTTACAATATTATTTCCAGAAATATTTTTGTTCTTTACAATATTCTATGCTCAATATTTTCAGTGTTCACCTTTATAGTAACTTCACAGTCAAGATTCTGTATCTAAAAAAGTTAATATTTCACTTTTTTCATGTAACATTTTGATTATATTAAGTGAAAAATTAATAGAAAATGCTGGAATGTTTATGTGTGTGCATATATTCATATATGTGTATATATATAAACATACATATTTATGCTTATAAATATGTAAATAATCTCTCTAGCATTCTTTATTTCTTAGCATTAGCAAGAATATCAGTCTCCATAACTATCTTCTATTCTTTGTTAGAGATGTTCTCCACAGGTAATAGCAAATAACTTCTTTGAAATATGGGAGGAGCCCATTATTGTCTTATTGTACAACATAAGCATTAGCATGCTATCACTATAGCAGCATTCCCCGATACAATTAGCTTATTTAAAACCATCAGGCATATCACTGTACATCTGACGTTTATGACTATAGTTTATTTTTGCTTTGGAATATATTTTACATGCTTTTTTACTTTTTGCTCTGAGATTAGGCATTGATTTTTTTTTGGCTTCTACCCCCCACCAAATGTATTTAAAAAATTCAAACATCATTGCTTTTACACATTTTCAATCAATGGATAGTCCTTTTAAGTTCTCCACAATTTTTTTTTCATTCCTTTTATTTCCAATACAAGTATATAAATATACACTAAATTTTCAGGACATAAGCAGATGTTCTCAGAAGTAACAAAATTGCAATTACCTTTTCCATAAGTAATGTTCGATTTTGCCTAAAAGAAAACATTCAACCTAAAATCTTACTAACAGTTATAAAGCTACCTAATATTTACCATTTGGTATATTTTTTAAGACTCCAAGTCTGATTTTGAAGAGTTATTTTAATATACCGCTTACTTATATATTGAAGACTCTTTGAAAGGCTTATA
The DNA here is from genome assembly GCF_963383645.1 of Muscardinus avellanarius. Lineage (NCBI taxonomy): Eukaryota > Metazoa > Chordata > Mammalia > Rodentia > Gliridae > Muscardinus > Muscardinus avellanarius. The sequence continues at coordinate 72,201,767 of NC_137795.1, forward strand.
ACTAATGGTAGAAAATTAACTAAATTTTGCCAAGTAATTTCTTTCATAGTTTTAGAGAGAGACATTTTAGAAAATTGGCAATTTTTTTGTTTCATGATTTGTTTTAGAGAAAAATTGATCTAAAGTTAAGTGGATTTTATTTAATAATTGATATTAAGAAGATATTGAGAATAATTAGGTTTTATATGTTCTGTTTTCAAAGGTTTGACTCATTTAAGTTTATATTATGTCGAGGCTAATTTTTAACATTCTCAAAAGTATTTAGACCTAACAGTTATTCACATTGTAAAAAGACCAATGATATGAAAAAAGTTCTTTTTAACAGAAAAAATATTAGTCAAGATGAAAATTTTAAACTTTAAAAAAAATGTTATAATGTTTTGCTGTGACAACTAGTTTCTTATTTGCTGCCTTTATTCATAAAGTTGTGGAATTTGTAAGAAGAACCATGACCAGCATCTTCTTTTATTATGTGATACCTGTAAACTCCATTACCATCTTGGATGTCTGGATCCTCCTCTTACAAGGATGCCAAGAAAGACCAAAAACAGTTACTGGTAAGTGAAATGTTTTTTCAGATATAGATGTTAAACCAGTTTACTATTTTTTTAGCACTCTATGAAAGGAAGTATTAAATTATTAATAATTAAACATTTGGCACATTTTAAAATTGATATTTTCATAAATATTTATTAGGTTATTATGTGAACAAAGTTAACAGTTTTTTTTGAGTAATGAATATTCAGTTTGTTCTTACTATTTTGGTATCTTAGCAGTGGATTCTTATGTAAGGTGAGATTTTTATCTGGTGTGTTTATAATATTTTTGCATTTTATTGTTAGGAATTTCTTAAAGGATTTATTTTGAAATTGAATTTGAAATTTGCCTTCATATTCATGCTTTTACTTTGAATTAGTATCTTATTTCTGAATTATTGCCACCAAAACTTCTGTTGTCATTTGTGCTAGTTCTATTAGGTTCAGCTAGCCATTCGTTGAAAGTCTAGAAACATTTCACAAACTTTTCTGAATTGCTTTTTTTCATTAACTTGGGTATATTGGATAACCTCAGATGTTTGATAACAACTTATGATATCTATATTGAGCGTTGTCCTTTATTTAATTTAGTCCAAGGAAGAGATAAGCTTTCAAATTTTAAAAGACCAACTTCTTATATGAAGGAGAATATAGGAAATGAAAAACTTTTGAAATGAACATGAATATTCTTTTATACAAAATGTCTCTCTAGCCGGGTGTGGTGGCGCATGCTTGTAATCCCCGCGCTTGGGAGGTGGAGACAGGAGGATAGCACAGGTTTGAAGCCAGCTGCCCTGGCTTAAGAGACTCTGTTTCCAAATAAAAAACATAAAATAGGTCTGGGAGTGTAGCCCAGAGCTAGAAGGGCTTCCAGGAACCCCAGTATCACCAAAAAAAAAAAAAAAAAGTCTCTCTAGTTTTAGAAAAGAGTAAACCTCAATATCCTTAAATTTTTAATATATTCAAATGGTTGTATGTATTTCTCCAACACATTAAGCATATTTAATCTCTTCAGGCTACTTGTTTATTTTATTAGGAAGGTGTATCCGTGCTCTTGAGCCTATTTGAGCCTGTTCTTTGTTGAAAATCTGTAGAATGTTTGCTACAACTCACCTTTTTTCATTTTACATTCTATTATGGTGTATTGGTAGCTTGAAATTGTGCTGGTTGGGAGTATTCATACCATGGAAATTGTTAGTACTACAAATTAGGGCTTTCCCCTCAGAGAACCAGGTTTCTTAGCATATCACTGGCTGTTCATTAGTCTCTGCCTAGTTCTTGCAAACCCTTTTATTAGAGAAAGTGTCCTGTTACTGGTACTTTATTTGGTGACTGTAGTCTTTGGTGCTATAGTCTTTGTTAAACTTCTGCAGATCCCACTGGTAAATGTTTCTGAACATTACCAGTTTCTGTTTTTGCTGTCTTTATGCTTTGTAACCCTGTGGTAATGCCTTTGCTCTTACATCTCCATTATGCTGTCTTTTGCTGGAATTACTCTAATATCTGTGGTTAGAGATCTGCTCTCAGGTCCCATATTCTGCCTGAATGACTATTTCTTTTAGACAGTTCTCTCAGGTCTTTTCTTTCAGTACCAGCTCAGATTTCTTGGAGATTCTAGCTAGATCAGTGCGTGTTCTGTTCAGTAAGTCCCACAGTCTTCAGTGGGCTTTACTGGGCTGATTTGAGACATGTAATAGGGAAAAAAACCATGGATAGAGATACAGAAGTAATTGTTAGTGGAAGGCAGAGAAGTTGAGTGAGTTTGTATTAGATAGGATCAAACATTGCAGTGAAATAGTAGTCTGTTGAGACTATTGAGAGGGAAATGATCTAGGATCAAGACAGTCTCAAGAAAAGAACAAATGGTTTATTATGGCTACTTTGGAAAAATATCAGAGAAAACTGATTTGTTGAGGCTGTATAGCAAGAATGTTCAGTGAATGAGTATATTGATTATTTTATTTTCCTTAAGTAGTATTCAACTGCTCAAGAAAAGAAAAGGGCAAAGCCCAGGGACTTTTAAAATTGGCTAGGGATGGACAAAGCAGATTAGGGAGAATATTGGAAGATTAAGTTGATGATGAATTGATCAGAGATTAGAAGAGCTAGTGACGGTATGATCTGGGTTCTATTTTGTTTGTACTCTTATACTTAAAATGTATTTTATATCACTTAGTTTATGTTATTTTGTTTTTGTAAAAATATATAATCTGCACATTGCCTTAAATTCTAAGACAAGCCTGGTAGGATAAAAAATCATAAGTTTGATTTATGAGAGACACTCAAATATTTAATGGTTCTTTTAATTTTAGAGTATTTATGTTATGTTTTTGCCACCTATCTGAACAGAAATTCTCTTTTTTCTTATTCTTTGAAAATACTCCTTGAAGGATGGTTTGACAGTTGAATAATATTTACTATGTTGTTTTATTCCTTGGATATGCCTTTTTATTATTTTAAGACAAAAATATAAAGCCTTATATGAAGAGTTTTTAAAATTTTTTAGATTTTTTATAATCATTCATTTACAATATTTTCTATTTCCTTTTTCCATTAACTTAGTGTGAATTCCAGCTTTAGAATGAGACATCTACTGTATATAAAATAATACACACACACACACACACACACACACACACACACACACACACCTTTGCTATTAATTTAAAGTTTTGAGAAAGCATAGATGAGCAGATAAGGAAACCTAACTGTGAGGGATGGGAGGGGAGAAGAGGGACATTCCCTAATGTATAGGACATTCCCTAATGTACATGACATACATTCATAAATATAAAAGTCAATCAATAAGCCAAGTATGAGAAGGAAGAATGGAGGGAGGGAATGGGGTTGGAATTGGGGAAGGGCTAAATGAGTGATGTGTGTCTGTATGTGTCTACCATCTTGTTTGTGCCTCATTAAGATATATGATTATAATTCACCAATAAAAAATTAAAAAATAAAGTCTTGTTCAGGTTTAATGATTTGAAAAAGAACAGAATTTAGAAATGGAGTTAAACGTTCTTCCTTGCTTATAAAACAGACTCTTCCAATAATCAGAGGCAGGAGGATCTGAGATGATATTTGGGACATGTTTGAAGTTTTATGTAGGCACCTGTCAATATTTTCCTCTATAAAGAGGGGAAAAGTTGTAAAAACATATGACATGGGATTCTGAAATATTGAAGTCCTAAAGAGGTAATTGTTGGTAGAGGAGAAGAATAAAGTTTGAGCCGGGCATAATGGTGCATGCCTGTAATCCCAGTACTTCGGATGTTGAGACAGGAGGATCACAACCTCAGCTAACTAGTGAGTTACATTGCAACTTAGCGGGATCCTATTTCCAAAAAAAAAAAAAAATGAAAAATAGGACAGGGGCTGTAGCTCAGAGGTAGAATGCCCCTGGGTTCAATCCCCAGTACTGAAAAATAAATAAATAAATAAATAAATAAATAAATAAATAAATAAAGTTTGAATTATCTGTAATAGTTGAAAAATGAAGTGTTAATGGATTTGTCACATTTTAAGATTCATACAGTTCTTTTTTTAAATTTTTATTGGTGCATTATATTCATAAATCCTATTGGGGTAAAAAACTTGTGTGTACAGACATGTACACATCACTAATTTAACCCCTACCCAATTCCCACCCCATTCCCTCCCAGTCCCTCCCTCCCTTGCTCGGCTTAGTGGTTGACTTCGATATGTTTAAGTACATTGTGTTTTTTAGAGATTTTCCTCTTCCCCCTTCCTTTCTCCTCCTTTAGGTTGCCTTGTTTGCTCCTTTATAGGATTTCCTTTTTCACCTAGAGTTTCTCCTATGACCCATTTCTCCCTCTCACATATTAGGGAAAGCATCTGATTTCTTATTTTTTGTGACTGACTAATCTCACTTAGCATAATGTCCTCCAGTTCCATCCATTTCCCTGAAAATGATATAATTGAGATTTTTTAATGGCTGAGTAAAATTCCATTGTGTACATATCCCACAGGTTTGTAAACCATTCATCTGTTGATGGACATGTTGGCTGGTTCCATAGTTTGGCTATGGTGAATTGTGCAGCTATGAACATAGATACACATTCATTAGTTTGGTAGTTTCGTTTCCTTTCTTTTGGGTAGATACCCAGAAGTGGTATTGCTGGATCAAATGGTAGATTTGTTCCCATTCTTCTGAGGATTCTCCATACTGTTTTCCAAAGTGGTTGCACTAATTTGCAATCATACAGTTCTTTTTTTGATTTAAACAAATAAAGTTCTCTAAGTTTGTATTAGAATAATTTCTTGTCTTAGTACTCTTACGCAGTAAAATTATTTTCTTTAGTAAATAAGAATATTAAGTCCCTTTCAATCATCATTCTCTATATATGTTGTAGTTTTATTTTACTGAATATATGGTGTGGTAAATTGAAAAAAATCTTAGTATTTCAGCATGAGGGTGAAGGTTATTTTTCATAAATTTCTCACATGAATTTTTAGTATTTATACTTTAAAATCCATTTTACTTAATGAACTGTTTTGATTACTTCGAATTATCCTTTACTATTTGGCAGGGAAATTATAAATCTTAATATTCTTCTTTAATAGAGTATATTCAGTAAAAATATACAGTGTTACTGTGAGTTCAGTTGAATTCATGGATAATAGCTGGGTAGTGGGACATTAAAAGAAGCCAGATATGTGTTTTGGCATTTTGAAAGATAACATGACTTCTCCCCTAAATACTATTAGATTCCCTCAAATTTGATAGGCTGTGCCTTTTTTCTAGGTTACTCTGCTGATCTTGTGTACCTATTAATGTAACAGAGATGCTTTTAGATATCTTAAAGGATACTTGTGGGATAGAGACTATAATATTTACTCAATTGTTGAAAGAGTGAAGGAGTAATGACCATTTTTGCTGTTGCTTTATATGGTGTTAATCATGTGGCACTATGGTGAAATAGGGATGGATACATTAAGCATTGAAAGTTACAATATTCTCTTGCTTTTTTGAGTTGTTCAATGTTTTTGTGAGTTCAGGACACAACATTTCTATTATCTGGGTACTTTATGGTAAATTTCCTTTCCATTTAAATGTGTTATTTTTAGTAGGAATGAGAATGTTCATAATTAGAGAATATCCTGATGAGTAATAGCTACAAAAAGAGAAACAGCGGGGTTAAGTGGTGCATGCTTGTAATCTCAGTACTTGGGAGGCTGAGACAAGAGGATTGCAGATTTGCAGGCAGCTTCAGCTATTTAGTGAGGCCTTCTGTAACTTAGTGAGTCTTTGTTTCAAAATAAAGAATAAAAATAGGGCTGGAGGTATAGCTCAGAGGTAGAATGCCCCTGGGTTCCATTCCCAGTTAAAAACAAAAAAAGAAAGAAACAGAAGGGAAAGTATTTTAAATGAAATAACTATTTAAACCTGGCATTGTGGCACACAGTTGTAGTCCCAGCACTTGGGAGACTAAGACTTAGTGAGACCCTATTTCAAAATAAAAAATAAAAAATAGGGCTGGGGGTGTAGAATGCCTTTGGGTTCAACTACCAGTACCACACACACACATAAATAAAGTGATTTAGACAAAAAGGCACTTTTTTCTATATCCCATGGATTCATGGGATATAGAATGATTTATTAATCATTTTAAAAGTGAAGTGGATCTATTTGAGAAACTTTCAATACTTTTTACTGCAGTAAGAGAATGGTTACTTAGTATTACAGGACTTGTACATATTCTTCATATATACCTGGTGTTTGTATAAATTATAACTAAAACTAGAAGATAATAAATATATGGTTTTTAATAATTTTGTAGGCAGTGCTCAGAATGCGACCAGGCAGGGAGCAGTGACATGGAAGCAGACATGGCCATGGAAACCTTACCAGACGGGACCAAGCGATCAAGGAGGCAGATTAAGGAACCAGTGAAATTTGTTCCACAAGATGTGCCACCAGAACCCAAGAAGATTCCAATAAGAAACACGGTAATTTGTTCTTTATTTATCACAATCATAATAATATTCTGAGGCTACAAGTGAAGAGAGAGAGATAAACAAATGGTCGACATATATTCAGGAGTTAAAGAAAGAAATGAGTATATTACTGTTGGTTATTTTTTAGCATTTTTCAGTGTTATGAAATATACTTTATGTATCTGAGTTTCTAATTTAAATGTTGAGTTGAAAGCATAATAATAATAGTGAACATTCAGCATTCCCACCACTTAGCTTAAAGGACAGAATATTACTGAAGCCTTGAAAGTCCTCTCTGAATCACTTATAATCTCATCTCTATCTATCTAGCACAGATGCCATCTATTTCTTCGATGTCATATTCTTATTCTTTATTACTTGTCTTTATAATCTGTGTGCTCATAAATAATACATGGATTAGTCTTACAGGTTTTGAATTTTATATAAATGTAGTCAAACTTCTTTCTATAGTTTGATTTTTTTTTTTATTTTGGTGGTACTAGGGGTGGAACCCAGAGGCTTTCTACCTCTGGGCTATACTCCCAGACCTATTTTATATTTTATTTCGAAACAGGGTCTCACTAAGTTGCTGAGAGCCTCACTGAGTATCTGAGGCTGGCTTCAACCTGTGTGATCATCCTGTCTCAGCCTCCTAAGTGCAGGGATTACAAGCGTGCGCCACCATGCCCGGCTTATAGTTTGATATTTTGACCAACATATTGATTTGATTCATACATACTAATTAATCCATGCAAATTTGGCTTATTTATTTTCTCTAATGTATTGTTTTCTACTGAAATAATAGATCATTACCTAGTTTTGCCTCTGTTATGTTGGTGGACAGTTAAATTTTTTTCATTTTTATTAGCTTTGTTTTAAACATTTTTTGTAAATGTTTTCTGTAGTATGGTTACGTTTTCTTGATATTAATGATTTTGGGCATCTATTTATATGTTTTTTTCAGTTATTTCTTTTTCTAGGAAATGCATAAGCCTGTTTTTCAATCTCATTCAAAAATTCTCTGAAGCCAAGATTTAAAGAATTTCTTTAAGAAAGTTTTGTTTATTTTTCAGTGACTTGGGTGGGGGTTCTATTAACCTAAGGTTACATTAAATAAAATTTTGTTGTGTGCAGTTTTCTTTACATCAGTAGTGTAAATTTATGCTCCAAAACCATTAAGGTTGGCTTTCAATTATGACTTCTTAGGGGAAACATTTTTACTTTAAATATCTGTCTTACTTTGAGGGAGATAGAAAGATCTTTTTAGGGTCAGCTGTCATCACTGTTTTGGGTATCTGTTTCATTTAAGAGTGCCTTTATTTTTTTTTTCTTAGAATTTTCTTTCTTTTTTAATTAGATATATTTTTATAGAGAGGTAATAACCCCTATATAATTATCACTTAAAATATCTTATTTAGCCGGCCATGGTGGCGCATGTTTGTAGTCACTGCGCTTGAGAGGCAGAGTCAGGAAGAGTGCGCAGGTTCGAAGCCAGCCTCGCTGGCTTAAGAGACCCTACTTCCAAATAAAAATATAAAATAGATCCGGGACAGTAGCCCGGAGATAAAAGGGTTTTCCAGGAACCCTAGTACCACCAAAAATAATAATAATAATAATAATAATAATAATAATAATAATAATAAAATCTTATTTAAAAGAAGTCAGTTAGATTATTTTTTTCAGTTTTTTATGGACACATGCAAAATTGATGAGGCAAATCTGGAAATTGCTCTCAGGTGATATAATTTTTTTTTTTTTTTTTTGCGGGCGTGGTGATAGAATCCAGGGGCATTCGACCTCCAAGCTACAACCCCTGCCCTATTTTTTATTCTTTATTTTGAAACCGGGTCTCACTGAGTTGCAGAGGGCCTCACTAAGTAGCTGAGGCTGTCGGCAAACTGCGATCCTCCAGGTCTCAGCCTCCGGAATGCTGGGATTGCAAGCGTGCGCCACCACACCTGGCTTGATATAATTTATTTTGAATGTTCAACATAAAGGAACACAAAATAGCTTTACTTGTAGTCTCTACTAGTTTAAAACAGTTTTTAAACTTTAAAAGTATATCATGTTTGTAAAGGAACTAGAGAAAATTTTCCTTTTAAAATATGTCCGTTTGTTTCTACTTTTAAAATATTTTTAATAGAAAAGTTCTTAATTACTTCATATGTCTATATCTACTAAGATTATACTCTTATGAAACATTATATTTCTAATTTTTTATTCTTAAATTCTTCTCACCAGTATTATTATCTTTAACTTTAGAGTTACATATAGAGGGAAATTATGTATTTTTTAGTGGTATTTATGTCCCCATTGCTCAGTATTACTTAAGATAAAGAGAACTCTTTAATAAGAAAGCATTTTTTTCTTCTCGTTCAACTGTTTGCTTTCCCATGTTATAAGAAATTTCCAAAATTTTCTGATCAGATCAATTTCTTTCATCTTATTCATCTCTAATTTTCATGTTTAAATATTTTTAGGCTACTAAGAGATATTGGTGAATGAAATGCTAGACAAAGTATTACATGACCAATATCTTTAGGACAACCAGTATGGCTGTTTTTTTCATTTGTAGGAATTTAAGTGCATATTGAAGCTCAAAACCAAACAAAAATACCACTGTATAGAAACATCATTACTTTTTTAAAAATTTTTTATTGAACATAAATGGTATATATTTATACTTGATGCCCTCTCCCCCCTCCTGCCCCTGTTTTCCCTTCCCCCCTCCCAGCAATAAACCAATGATTGTCCCGGGTAACCATGCCATATTCATAATTTTACATATATTCAGATGTACACCTTCATTAATCAAGTTCAGCCTTCCTCCTCCTCTATCTTTCTATTCAAGCTTTGCTGGTATTTCCCCTCCATTATCTGGAGTCCCACTGGTATCCTTTGTGTTTCCTAGTTTGGGCATATTAGAGGAAACATATGTACCTTCTTCTGTGCTTGGCTGGTCTCGCTTAACATAATGCTCTCCAGGACTTTCCATCTTCTTGCAAAAGGTATGATTTTGTTCTTCTTTATGGCAGAGTAGAATTCCATTGTGTGTATTTCCCAGAGTTTTGCAATCCATTCATCTGTTGATGGGGACCTGGATTGGTTCCATATTTTGACTATTACAAATTGTGCTGCTATGAACATAGGTATGCATATGTTGCTATAGTTCTCTGTTTTCAATCCCTTTGGAAACATACCCAGGAGTGGTAGAGCTGGATCGTATGGTGGATCTATTCCTAGCTTTCTTAGGAATCTCCACACAGATCTCCATAGTGGCTGAACTAGTTTGCACTCCCACCAACAGTATAAAAAAGTTCCTCTTTCCCCACATCTTCGCCAGCATTTGTTGTTATTTGATTTCTTTATGCTTGCCACTCTGACTAGGGTTAGATGGAATCTCAGTATAGTTTTGATTTGCATCTCCCTGATGGCCAATGATGTAGAACATCTTTTCGTGTATCTATTGGCCCTTTGTATCTCTTCTTTTGTGAAGTGTCTATTTAGTTCATTTGCCCCTTTCTTGATTGGGTTGTTTGCTTTGCTAGTATAGAGTATTTTGAGCTCTTTGTATATTCTAGATATTAGTCCCCTATCAGAGTGGTGGCTGGTAAAGATCTTCTCCCATTCTGTAGGCTTCCTCTTTAAGTTGTTGATGGTTTCCTTTGATGAGAAGAAACTTTTAAGTTTGATGTTATCCCACATGTTAATTCTTGCTTTAATTTCCTGAGCTTTGGAGGTTTTGTTGAGAAAGTTACTGCCTGTGCCAATATTTTGTAGTGTTGAACCTATGCTTTCCTCTACTAACTTCACAGTCTCAGGTCTAATTTCTAAGTCTTTGATCCATCTTGAGTTGATTCCTGTGCATGGTGAGATATAGGGGTTTAGATTCATCTTTTTACAAATGGATAGCCAGTTCTTCCAGCACCATTTGTTGAAAAGGCTATCTTTTCTCCAGTGTATTAGTTTGGCCCCTTTGTCAAAGATTAATTGACTAAAGATGTGTGGGTTTGTTTTTGTATCTTCTATTCTAATCCACTGCTCAGTATATCTGTTTTTGTGCCAGTACCATGCTGTTTTTACTACTATTGCTCTATAGTATAATTTGAAGTCTGGGATTGTGATGCTTCCTGCATGTTTCTTATTGCTGAGAATTGCTTTGGCTATTCTGGGTCTTTTCTTTCTCCATATAAAGTTCATGATTGATTTTTCTAGGTCTCTGAAGAATGTCGCTGGTATTTTAATGGGAATTGCATTGAATCTATTGATCAGTTTTGGTAGAATGGCCGTTTTGATGATATTTATTCTGCCTATCCATGAGCACGGGAGATCTTTCCATCTTCCAAGGTCTTCTTCAATTTCTTTCTTTAATGTTTTATAGTTTTTGTTGTAGAGGTCTTTTACATCTTGGGTTAGGTTTATTCCTAGGTATTTTATAGGTTTTGAGGTTATAGTGAATGGAATTGTTTTCTTTGTTTCTTTCATTGTGGATTCATTGTTGGCGTAAAGAAAAGCCATTGATTTCTTTAGGTTGATTTTGTATCCTGCGACTTGCTGAATCAGCTGATTTGTCAATCAGCTCCAGAAGTCTGTTGGTTGTTCTTCGGGTCTTCCAGATAAAGGATCATGTCATCTGCAAATATCAATCTTCATGTATTTGAATAATATTTTTTTCGTTTCCTGTTGTTGATTTCTACTTTTATTCCATTATGGTCTGAAAAGATGCAAGGAATTATATTACATCTTTTGAATTTGCTGGCACTTTCTTTGTGTCCCAGTATGTGGTTTATTTTGGAGAAGGTTCCATGGGCTGTTGAGAAGAATGTGTATTCTGTAATTCCTGGTTAAAATATTCTGTAAATGTCTATTGGGTCCATTTGGTTTATGGTTTTCTTTAGTTCTAAAGCATCTTTACTCATCTTTTGCCTTGAAGATCGATCCAGTGGTGTGAGAGGCGTATTAAAGTCTCCCAGAATTACTGTATTTGGGTCTACTTGGGATCTTATGTCCAGAAGGGTTTGTTTTACAAATGTGGTTGCACCCACGTTTGGGGCATAAATATTTACTATCACTATATCTTCTTGGTGTATTGTTCCTTTTAGTAAAAGGAGGTACCCTGATTTGTCTCTTCTG